>NC_090374.1:145975803-146319571 GCF_036365525.1 Heterodontus francisci
TATCAAAGTGCACTTTGGCTAGCCTGCTTTGCTCAGTGTTTTCCTGACAGCAGAATTGTACTTGGCCCTTTTCCCCTGGGTGCTGGCTGTAGCAATCTGTAGGCTTGGAGGGTCCCCCAGTTGCAGACGGTTTTCAAACTTGATGTTTGCTGGGAAGAGAGAGAGCAAGGGAAACATGCAGATTTCTCTGCTGTTGCAGTCTCGGGTTCTGCTTGTCTCTTGTCTACGTAACAACTCCCAGTTTCTTCAGAGATGGACAGATGGTCACATGGGTCTCACAATCCCTTTGTTTTTAATGAGGTTTTCTGGAACCTTCTGAAGAAATTCAAGGTTCCAGGATGTCAATTCACAATTGTAGAGGGTTGGCTCTTTCAAAGTCAAAATGAGGATTGCCTTGACTGTCATGCTAATGAAGCTGTTTTAGGTAATTCAATCACTTCGAGAAAGCCACTGTCCTGGCTGGGCTTCTTGTTAGACTTTTGTCTCCTGGTATTTCAGATGTAAATTGCTGTGGTCATCTTGGCTGCTAGTTTTTTTAGAAGTTACTGTAGCATTTTTTCCATTAAAAGTCTAATGTAAGCTTCCAGCCAAGGAAATTAATATTTCTGATTTGGCATATAGGGTTTTCTTGACACATGATGTGAGCACACGATGTGAAGATGTCATTTTCTGCTGACATTCTCAACTGTAATGACTTTTTAAAGTTCTAAAACAAGGCAACAGCAAAGTTCCTACCACAGATTGATACAAATTTTGAGTTAGCGAAGAATCCTCACTTTCAGATTTCAAATCTACAGTTGGGCAATTGAGAGTTGATTCAGTTAGTTGATGTGTTTTATTTTGGAGTTTCCTTTCAAAGTCCTGCCACAGTCTCACCCCTGCTCTTTCACCTCACTATAGGTCTCTCCCACTATAGGCGTCAGAGCCTTCAGCCATCATGGTTGTGCACTTTGGAACCCTTTCCCTAAAATCTATCATTTGTTAACTCTTCCCCACACCTTCAAAAAAAGATCCAGCTCATTTGTTTTAATTATTTCTTCAATCCCTTCACTATTTTCCCCTACTGCTGCTGAGTGTTTGGTTCTTGCTGCTTTCTCTCAAAACGCCTTGGGACGCTTTGCTACATTGAACATGTTATATAGCTACAAGATGATGTTTATCAAATCTTTGTTTACTCCCACCACTAATACGCTACCAGTAATTGCTGGGCAGCTAATCTATTCCACTAGTGCAGCTCAGATCACACATTAGGATTTGTAAAGCAGCACAGCACTGACGTACCTGGCCTCTGCTTCTCGACCTGCAATGCTGTTGTGAGTGGAAACTTAGAAGTGGGATGGATTGAACCTGCATTCTCTTCTCTGCCATGATGTAACATGTTAGTGCTCCAATAACTTATTTAAGTTCATTCCAATATTAAATTGTTTTATTACTTGTAGGATGAATTTTGCATACCACATTTAGTTGCAGCATGAAGCTTCCTCTATTCTGCCAGCAATTTCTCTCAACCCAATGTCAGCAGAGCACCACACCACACTGCCCCAACACCACCCCCACCCCCCACCCCCAGCCACATCAATTGCACAGATGTAACATTTTCCTATTTATTTATTTGTGAACAATATATTGTGCACAAAAAATGTAATTCATAAAGCTTTTATATACAGTAGGAAGATTGATTTTCAAATGCACTTTGATAAATGCACATAGTTACGATCAAAATTATATTTCCATGGTGCTTCATTAATTTTTAAATGAATATCATCTAATTTCTCGAGATATATTTGTTCTTTTCAGAGATACAAAGCATTAAGCGTACTTCAAACTGGTAAATGTCAATAACGCTTCTTCAGTAATTA
Source organism: Heterodontus francisci (assembly GCF_036365525.1). NCBI lineage: Eukaryota > Metazoa > Chordata > Chondrichthyes > Heterodontiformes > Heterodontidae > Heterodontus > Heterodontus francisci. Next base: position 145,977,663 of record NC_090374.1, read on the forward strand.
TACATCCTCTGTCCTCTCCCCTCCCATAGTCTTTCAAGGTGTTGCCAGCTGTGTCTCTGGTGTTTTGTATCTATCTAGGCTACATGCTGACTCACTAGTCATCTTTCATCAGTTTGTCTCGCCACACCTGTCGCCCTCGATCATTGATCTCATGACATCTCTCCATGGTTGTTCCATCAAGTGTCCTCTTTGTACCTCAAACTATCATGTGCAATATCTAATTTTATTGCTTATTCCTTATTCTGTTATTGCTAATATACTTTACGAACTAAATTTAAGAAAAAAAGCAATGTATTGCATCTCCTAGTGCTGCATATTGCATGTCTCTGGGAATCTATTGCATTGTATCTCCAACTTTTGCAAAAGCCGCCTGGTATTCCTACCGGTTTTATAGATATTTATCTCCTGAATACCTTTTTTTTTTAAACCATAGTTGCTTACTTTTTTAAATTGGAGTTTTTTTCTTTTACATTAGTTTCTTTTTCAGATATTAAAAAGAAAGACTTGCATTTATATAGCAGTTTTCACAACATTCAGTGCTACTATTTCTCCTTTTGATGAGCATTAGGTTTTATATTGTGCTGTTGTACCCGGAGCCTACCTGACTTGCAGGTATTTTTCAACCCATGTCACCTCTCACCCCTCTCCTGAACCCATTTTATCACCCCATTTCTCCCTCCAGATATTTCCAAAACACCACCACCTTGTATGCATTTCAAGACCCATTTGGGGCCTTTCTCCCACCACTGCTCTATTCTACCTGCATCCCTCACCAGCATGTTGAAGATATTGCAGACAATTTTACACAGTCTAAACACCTGTGTCTGTTTAAATTATACTTTGAGGCAGAATCAGCACTGTAATTTTCAGATGAGTTTGCTTCACCTCCGTTCTGATAGCACAACAGCCCTTTCGGAATTTCAGGCTCAAAGGCTAACACCTGTTAAACATGTTCCTGAAATTGCTTTTTGACCTGGGTCTCTGAGTTGCTTTGTATGCATGTTTTTAAGTAGTTGAAGGCGAGAGACTCTAACAGTAAACTGGATGGCAAATTCCTCTAATTGGTTGGTGCAATGTTCATCACTCTTGTACTGAGAAATTTCACAGCTGGTTTGTTTTGTTCCAAACCAGAATATTTGGTATCTACTTTTGCTATTCTTTTGTGTTTTTCTTTTATTTATAAGATGAACGGTCAGCTTGGATAGGGTGGCAACACAAAACTTGATATAAAATGCAAGATTCTGCCACTTCTACATGATATGACAAAGAAAATGACATGCAGACCTTACTTAAACCCTGCTCAAAGAACAAAAAGTTTGCTAAAGATATTCTTGATAAAGCCATTTATCTTTTTTAATGTACTGTATATTCTAATAGAATTATTTTGTTCATCTTATTTGTTCTGGTATATTATTTGTGTAACAGTGAGTAAACTGTTTTGGAGAGCCAGTGGAAAAAAAATATTGGTTGTTAATGAGTGTTGAATTCTGAACTGTCAATAGTTGAGTCTGCTCTTTTTAAAAGCACTTCCTGAAATAATACTAAATATACCAGTGGAGTTTTACCACCTGAGTCTTGCTCTGAAAATTATGAAGTCCCTTTAATTCTTCTTCTTTGGCCTCCTTGTCTCGGGAGACAATGCGTGAGTGCCTGGAGGTGGTCCCTTTTAATAATAATGCAATTATATAGTAACATTGTAATTACATAAGCTAACAGCAATGCTTATTCATTCATTACACAGTATTTCATTAGTTCTATATAGCTGAAAACATACTGCGGAGAGACCAGTGACATAGCAAGGCTAGAACAATAAGTTGGAGCTATATAACTTCATATTTTGAAGTCACCAAAAATAGTGTGACTCCTGTAGTTGGAAATCAGAAATAAGTGATTATGCCAATTTTGATAGCTGCAATAAATGTTCAGGATTTGCTGAGTTGTAAAGTTACCTAATAATCAAAAATGTAGTCATATATTTGTATTATGGACAAAGTTTATCAGTTTTTGGAGCTGGCACTCTGTTCTTGGGTAAAGATTGATCGGTAGTTATTTGAGATCAGGACAACTCAGTTCAAAATAAATAGTCAGTTGGTAGTACAGAACTGATTATTGCTGAAAATAGACATTTTGTCGAAGCTTTTCGTCTTGCACTCATCAGGACCATTCGCAAGCATACCAATGTGAGGGAAAGCAACAAATTTATACTGCATCAGAATTCTCTTCTCTCTTCTCATACAATAATTAATTTGTTGCTTTCCCTTACATTGGTATTCTTGTGAATTGTCCTGATAAGTGTAAGACGAAAAGCTTCGACAAAATGTCTCTATTTTCAGCAGTACTAAAAATAAATACTTTGACAATTCTATCTCCTTGATTTATTGCATTGTTTTCTGTATAATGAAAAGCAATGCATACTCTGGATAAAATGCAAGGGATGTGCTTTGAATAAAGAGTGTCCCATTTATGTGCCTTTATAAAAAGACATTCAAGATATAATGGCACTTAACATTTTTCATCAAACAGTTTGTTAAATATGCATATTTGAAGAGCATTTTTCCAAGTTGGAATCCTCTAATGCTTTTGTGGCTTACACCTTGTGACCTTATGTTATGAACTATTAAAGTGATTTGGAAATTAAATGTCTTCATGAATATTACAATAGAATTATAAATAGATATTCTCATTTAAATGACTTTTTTGTGTGTGCATCTGTGCTTACCAATGCTGTTTCTTTAAAGCTTCTGTATCAATTCCAACAAAATCTAGGTTGTGTAACATCTGACATTAAATGAAATTAAATGAAAGGTATGTTGTAATTAAGACTTGTTAGCTCAGAGTAGCTTATACTATGGTTGTACCATTGGTGATGTGCCAAAATAATTTTTTAAAATTCATTCCCTCTTTTTCTTTAAAAAAAAACATTTGTTAGTGATCCATAAAAACATAAGAAATAGGAGCAGCAGTAAATCACATAGCCCATCGAGCCTGCTCTGCCATTCAATACGATCATGGCTGATCATCTATCTCAACTCCACTTTTCTGCTATTCCCTATATCCCTTGATCCCCTTACAGATCAAAAATCTGTCTATCTTTGTTTGATTGTACTCAACAGTGGAGCAATCACAGCCCTCTGGGGGAGACAATTCCAAAAATTCACAACCCTTGGAGTGATGGATCCCTAATCCTGAGACTGTGCCCCCGTGTTCTAGATTCCCCAGCCAGGGGAAATGACCTCTGTGTCCATCCTGTCAATCCCCTTCAGAATCTTCTATGTTTCAATGAGATCACCTCTCGTTCTTCTAAACTCCAGAGTGTATAAGCTTAATTTACTCGGCCTCTCATCTCATCAACTGTCATTTCTGATTATAGGCTGAAGAAAATGGAGTTGTACATTCCCGTATGCACCTGATTCCCCTCCCCCACCAACCGAATTTCCATACAACGCATCATATAACTAAGAAAAGGAGATGTACAAGGGAACTTGTGCGTGAATGCAGGAGATGTACGCAGGGTTCTGGGTTTTTTGTCTCTGTCTTCACCAAGGAGAGGGTTGATGTAGACAGTGTAGTTAGAGGAGGAGTGTAAAATATTAGATACAATAAGCATAATGAGAGGAAGTACTAAAGGGTCTGACATCCTTGAAAGTGGATAAATTGCCAGGGCCAGATGGATTGCATCCCAGGTTGTTGAAGGAAACCAGGGAGGAAATAGCGGATGTGCTGAGGATCATCTTCAAATCCTCGCTAGGTACAGGAGAGGTCTGCGAACGTTGTACCATTGTTTAAAAAGGGTGCGCGGGATAGGCCAAATAATTATAGGCCGGTCAGTCTGATCTCGGTGGTGGGTAAATTGTTAGAATCTATTCTGAGGGACAGGATAAACTGCCACTTGGAGAGGGAAGGATTAATCAGGGATAGTCAGCATGGATTTGTTGGGGAAGGTCATGTCTTACTAACTTGATTGAGTTTTTTGAGGAAGTAACAAGAAGGATTGATGAGGGTAGTGCAGTGGATGTGGTTTACATGGATTTTAGTAAGGCTTTTGACCAGGTCCCACATGGCAGACTGGTCAGCAAAATGAACCTATGGGATACAGGGGAATATGGCAGGTTGGATCCAGAATTGGCTCAGTGACAGGAAACAAAGAGTAGTAGTCGACGGATGTTTTTGTGAATGGAAAGCTGTTTCCAGTGGCGTTCCACAGGGCTCAGTGTCTCTTGCTGTTTGTGGTATATATTAAAGATTTGAACTTAAATGTGGGAGGCATGATTGGGAAATTTGCCGACGACACAAAAATTGGTCGTGTGGTTAGTCGATAGTGAAGAGGATAGTAGTAGACTCCAGAATGACATCAATGGTTTGGTTGAATGGGTGGAAAAGTGGCAAATGGAATTCAATCCAGAAAAGTGTGAGGTAATGCATTTGGGGAGGGCAAATAAAGCGAGGGACTGCACAATAAACGGGAGGATAGTGAGAGGGGTAGAAGAAGTGAGAGACCTTGGAGTACATGTCCACTGGTCCCTGAAGGTGGTAGGACAGGTGGATAGAGTGGTGAAGAAGGCATATGGAATGTTTTCCTTTATTGGCCAAGGTATAAAATTCAAAAGCAGGGATGTAATGCTGGAACTGTGTAAAACGCTGGTTAGGCCACAGCTGGAGTATTGTGTACAGTTCTGGTCACCACATTACAGGAAGGACATAATTGCTCTGGAGAGAGTACAGAGGAGATTTACAGGAAGGTTGCCAGGGTTCGAAAGTTGCAGCATGAGGAAAGGTTGGATAGGCTAGGGTTGTTTTCCTTAGAACAGAGGAGGCTGGGGGGAGACTTAATAGAAGTGTACAAAATTATGAAGGGCCTAGATAGTGTAGACAGGAATAACCTGTTTCCCTAGCGGAGAGGTCAATTATCAGGGGGCACAGATTTAAGGTGATTGGTAGAAGGGGATATGAGAAGAAGCTTTTTCACCCAGAGGGTGGTGGGTGTCTGGAATTCACTGCCAGGAGTGGTGGTGGAGGCAGAAACCCTCAACCCTTTTAAAAGGTACCTGGACATGCACCTGAAGTGCTGTAACCAGCAAAACTATGGACCAGGTGCTGGAAGGTGGGATTAGATTGGGCAGCTAGTTTCTTTTTTCACCAGCAGGGACATGACCGGCTGAATGGCCTCCTTCTGTGCTGTAATTTTTCTATGTTTCTGTGGGGAAAGTTTAACTTTCACATCTGTGACTGTTTGTAACCCTAAGAATACAGAACCTTGTGGGTTGACTGGACTGTGGGTTCATGAGTTTCATTTCCTGATGCTATCGGCTTGTGACTGACAAACCTCAACTACTACAACAGTTTACATTTTCTATCGTGCTCTTGTCAAATAAAAGTACAAGTGCCGAGCTGGTGGTTATCTGCACCTTGTTTAAATGGATGAGATGGTCACCAATATAAAATGGCACATCAGAATCAACAAAACTGAGTGAAATCAAACCAAGAGTGTCTAACCAACTACTGTCACACTGGGAGAAAAAAATTCTAAAGTTCAGTTGTTGGGTATCAACTTTAGGATCTTTAAAATCAACAATCATTTGAAGCTGCTGGGGTTCCCAGAGTAGATTTAGATTAGATTAGAGATACAGCACTGAAACAGGCCCTTCGGCCCACCGAGTCTGTGCCGAACATCAACCACCCATTTATACTAATCCTACACTAATCCCATATTCCTACCAAACATCCCCACCGTCCCTATATTTCCCTACCACCTACCTATACTAGTGACAATTTATAATGGCCAATTTACCTATCAACCTGCAAGTCTTTTGGCAGGAAACCGGAGCACCCGGAGAAAACCCACGCAGACACAGGGAGAACTTGCAAACTCCACACAGGCAGTACCCGGAATCGAACCCGGGTCCCTGGAGCTGTGAGGCTGCGGTGCTAACCACTGCGCCACTGTGCCGCCCAGTAGAGGGCATGTTTTTTTTTTTTTTTTACAGCTTTCTTCCATAGGTGTTGGAAATAACATTACAAAGGAATATTACTCCACGTCATCTTCTGGACATTTTCTTAAATTGACCAAGAACAAGTATCAATTCAAAAACCATTATTTCACCTGCTTGAGCTAAGTTACCCCTTTCTCCACACTGCTGCCCCCACCCCACAGGAACAGACAAAACTAAACAATGAAAATTCAGAAGCGCTTTATTAATCGTACAAGATATTGTGACTGTTTAGAGGGGTGATGAATTGGAGCTCAGCAAACTTGAATAGGTCAGGCAAAAACTGAAAGAAATGCTAGTTGCTGCTGTACATGAAGTCTATCACTTATCTCCAGTGACGAAGTAAGTAGTGGACCGTCATTTCAGCCAACCGTTGATCTGTATTCTGTCTAAAATAAATCTGAGGTAATGCATTTTGGAAGGTCTAATGCAGGTGGGAAGTATACAGTAAATGGCAGAACTCTCATGAGTATTGACAGGCAGAGAGATCTGGGCGTACAGGTCCACAGGTCACTGAAAGTGGCAACGCAGGTGGATAAGGTAGTCAAGAAGGCATACGGCATGCTTGCCTTCATCGGTCGGGGCATAGAGTATAAAAATAGGCAAGTCATGCTGCAGCTGTACAGAACCTTAATTAGGCCACACTTAGAATATTGCGTGCAATTCTGGTCGCCACACTACCAGAAGGACGTGGAGGGTTTGGAGAGGGTACAGAAGAGGTTTACCAGGATGTTGCCTGGTCTGGAGGGCATTAGCTATGAGGAGAGGTTGGATAAACTCGGATTGTTTTCACTGGAACGACGGAGGTGGAGGGGCGACATGATAGAGGTTTACAAAGTTATGAGCGGCATGGACAGAGTGGATAGTCAGAAGCTTTTTCCCAGGGTGGAAGAGTCAGTTACTAGGGGGCATAGGTTTAAGGTGCGAGGGGCAAAGTTTAGAGGGGATGTGCGAGGCAAGTTCTTTACACAGAGGGTGGTGAGTGCCTGGAACTTGCTGCCGGGGGAGGTGGTGGAAGCAGGTACGATAGCGACGTTTAAGAGGCATCTTGACAAATACATGAATAGGATGGGAATCGAGGGATATGGTCCCCGGAAGTGCAGAAGGTTTTAGTTTAGGCAGGCATCAAGCTCGGCGCAGGCTTGGAGGGCCGAATGGCCTGTTCCTGTGCTGTACTGTTCTTTGTTCTTTATTACTGGATAAAGTGACAGAACTCATGAAGACCTCCAAATCGGGGATTTTTCAAGATATGGCCTATTTCGGATCAACTTTCTTGTCCGATTCGATAGCTGCAAGTCGGTATTTATATAAGCATTTAAAATCAACTCCATTAAAAGTAGTAGCTACTGATTTCCATGAAATGGCTGAAAAAAAAATATTACAAATAATTATACCAGTTAGAGGTGAGGGTAGGATATATGATGCTTTTTTTTTTTCAGATGGTGTTTTAAATAAGTTGATAAAATATTTCGTCAAATTCAGCTTCTTATTTGAGATTGCTACTGAAGTGGCTCATTTGAAAGCAGTCTCACCTCCGGGTCCTGCATAGGTCCTGCACTGAGACAGAAAACTGAATAGAAAGTCCAGACTGACACTTCAGTGCAGTACTGATGGGGATGAGAATCAGGAGCTCAATGCACAAATTCTTCCTATAAAACCTAGGAATTACTGATGCTGACATAATTGGGTAGATTTTCGAAGTGCTTGCCTGACGATATGAAAGGCACAATTCAGCATAGCGGTGCCTCATCAGACCCCTTTCCTATCCTGAGTGGCGTGAAACAGGGCTGTGTTCTTGCACTTACGCTGTTTGGGATCTTCTTCTCCCTGCTGCTCTCACATGCGTTCTAGTCTTCAGAAGAAGGAATTTTCCTCCACACAAGATCAGATGGCAGGTTATTCAACGTTGCCCGTCTTAGAGCGAAGACCAAAGTTCGGAAAGTCCTCATCAGGGAACTCCTCTTTGCTGACTATGCTGTATTAACATCCCACACAGAAGGATGTCTGCAGAGACTCATCGACAGGATTGTGGCTGCCTGCAACGAATTTGGCCTCTCCATCAGCCTCAAGAAAACAAACATTGTGGGACAGGACGTCAGAAATGCTCCATCCATCAATATTGGTGACCACGCTCTGGAAGTGGTTCAGGAGTTCACCTACCTAGGCTCAACTATCACCAGTAACCTGTCTCTCGATGCAGAAATCAACAAGCACGTGGGAAAGGCGTCTGCGGCTCTGGCCAAGAGAGTGTGGGAAAATGGCGCATTGACACGGAACACCAAAGTCTGAGTGTATCAAGTCTGTGTCTACGGCAGCGAGGCCTGGACAACGTATGTCAGCCAAGAGCGACGTCTCAACTCATTCCATCTTCGCTGCCACCGGAGAATCCTTGGCATCAGGTGGCAGGACCATATCTCCCAACGCAGAAATCCTCGAGGCGGCCAACATCCCCAGCATATACAGCCTACTGAGCCAGCGGCGCTGAGATGGCTTGGCCATGTAAGTCGCATGGAAGATGGCAGGATCCCCAAGGACACATTGTACAGCGAGCTCGTCACTGGCATTAGACCCACCGGCCGTCCATGTCTCCGCTTTAAAGACGTCTGAAAATGCGACATGGCGTCCTGTGACATTGACCACAAGTCGTGGGAGTCAGTTGCCAGTGATTGCCAGAGCTGGCGGACAGCCATAAAGGCGGGGCTCAAGAATGGCGAGTTGAAGAGACTTAGCAGTTGGCAGGAAAAAAGACAGAAGTGCAAGGAGAGAGCCAACTCTGTAACAGCCCCAACAACCAATTTTATCTGCAGCGCCTGTGGAAGAGTCTGTCACTCTAGAATTGGCCTTTTCGCTGCTCCACAAACCACTGACCACCTCTAGGTGTTTACCCATTGTCTCTCGAGACAAGGAGGCCAAAGAAGAAGACTAGACTGCCAACTACCAGCCAAGCTATGTTTCTGGTTTTTTTGATGTACAGGGGCTCAAAGTCTACACTGAAGTGCAGAAAGTGGGCAGGGCTCCTTTGGCTAGTCCTGATATTTCTTTACCCTGACAAGGTTCACTCTTCTCTCTCAAGGCTAAATGGAATTCAATCTTTTGTGTGTCCTGGTAATAGTCTGGGGAAGAAAAACCTTTCTCATTCTGCCATCACTCCTGATTTTCCCTGTTTTACTCTCTCAAACATTGACACATGTAAAATGACTTAATTAAACAATGTAGATACAGTTCCCCCTGCCTTATATCAACCAAAATGTATTAACTATTAATTTGCATTAACATTGTAAGTTCTCTGTTTATTTTGGGCAGTGCAGCTGTGTTTGCTCAGTGGTTTGCACCTTGTTAAGGTGCACTGAATGTGATAAAAGAGCCTTATTGAGGCAGACTTCATTTCCCTTGGCCTTCCATTTCTTCAATTTAAAATGCAGGTTTTGTATCCCTGAAAAAACCCAGGTTTTTCGCTCATATTTTACTGTCTTCTCTCTGGCAGTCTTTAAAACTGTAAAACACAAAATTGTGCTCAGCAGCCACTCAACACCAACTAACTGGAATTAAAGTGATTTTTAATTCTATTAATCCTGGCAATTAATTTTATCTTAAAAGCACTGATACAATAAAACCCCACATTGCTGCATTGAAAAAGGAGTTTCTGCCTGTATTGTGCCAGGTAACTGACAATCTCTGTCAGTCTTTAAAACTCTAAAATACAAACTCTGCTCAGCGGCCACTCAAGGCCAACTAACTAGAATTAAAATGAATTTTAGTTTTATTAATGCTGCCACATTATACCAACAATTAGGTATAACGGACAAATCGTGTTTGCACAATCATAGGAGCTGTACTACATTTACTCCTCTTTTTGTAGCTTGGTAACAATGATGCCAGATTTACTAGAAGAACTCGGTCTTAGAGTGAATGCTCTTAACTAGGGATCACAGGAATTGATTTTAGAAATCGACTGGCTGCCTCTGCCAGCTGGTCGCCCATAGCAGTGACTGAGAGGGAGCCACAATTTTGAGACCCCCAGCTTTGTATACGTCAGGCATTTTGATGCTGGTCAATACAAGAATGGGGGAGGGGCATTAGCTGCCAAGATTATTTTGAACTTGGCTCTGCTGGGCCTTTTCAGCGCTCTCACCCATGCACCCTTCGACCCGTTCCAACCTAAAGTGGCTATCAATTTCCAGGACCCCAACTTGCATATTGGAAGGTGCCAACCATCTAAAATGGGCAGGAGCTTGGATGGCCAACAGAAGACTTGCATTTATATAGTGCCTTTCACGACCACCGGACATCCCAAATTTCTTTCAAAATGTCGCCGACTACATTGTTGGAGTCAATGGGCAATAAGGTACAGACCCCTTTTTGGGGCTGTTACTACCCCGTTAACGGCAAGGAAAACCAGTTTAAAAACACTCCTGGTTTTTCTATCAGAAGCTTATTGCTTTTAAATGATACTGTAACATCGCACGCAGTAGCTTTTTACTGGAAACACTAGTAACTGCAGTCAATAAAAACTGACTAGAGGGGGAGAAACAGCTATTTCTACACCCTTTTTACATCTCAGCTAGCATGCAATGTACAGTGCTCAGAATACTGTAATGTTATATTTGCAGTCAGTGTGGCTGAGAGCTGTTCGTCAAAAGTAATGTTAGTTTCTGTACGCACTGTGGGCAAGAAGGGATGTTTTCTTTTCAACAAAAGCTAACGAGCTTTTAATTTTTCCTTGTTTCCTCCTTTTCCTCATTCCTCCTCCTCCTCAGGATAACGTTGCTAATGTCCTAATGTAGGTTGCCTAGTATGCATCTTTAAATGGTGCAGAAAACACAATTTAATTCCAACTGGAAAAAATTGTTCCCCTCGTATCTATTGCTCCAGTTGCCCTGCCCAAGAATTAGCATTAGGATTAATTTCTCTTTAAAATAGTTCTCTACTGTGCATTTTTCCAATTAATTCACTGCCTCAAGCAGCTATGCAAATCAATATTGTGATCACATGCTGGTAGTTAGGTGGAAAAACTGGACCAATGTTTTCCTGGTTTCTGCACGCTCTTATGTTTATCAGCTGTGCTGCTGTTCTGTTGCTGTTGTTCTGAAGGATGCTTTTTCAAGTTGGCTTGTCAATGTGATTGTACCACACTGCGGAAATCTGGTTTGTGATCGAAGTTTGCTTTTAGGTTACAGAAAGCCACGTGCATGCGCTGAAATGTGTCTGTAACAGTGACTTATGGCAGTTGGAGATCATGTAATTTTTTTCCATTTTAATTTGACTGCAGATCTGTGTGTAATACTGCAGTCTCATAACCCATTTGTAACAGTTGGACTGTGAGGAAGAAACAATGCTGCAGATGTGACAGCCTACTTATCTTCCAGCATATTGTTACTGAATATGCAAAAGGAAAAAAAATCGAACCTGGTAAATGCTCTTGCTTCAACTTGCAAATAGGAAACAGCTGACAAGTCATAATGACGGCAGCACTACTCATTTATTTTTAATCAGCATCACCATGGTAAACAATTTCCAGAGGGAGGGGATGGGTTTGTCAGTAAAGCTCAAGTTATTTTGTATTCACGCTGGCTATGATGCAGGAGCGGGTTTTTTTCTCTCTCTTTCGACCAAGGCAGGAGGAATGCACTGTTTGTTCTAGTTTCACTTCTCAGGTCACAACATATATTAATTTTTTTTTTCCCAGTTACCGATACGGTCGATCATAGATTCTCTTTTTATCCCAGAATAAAATACACCAACCAGATTTCTTTTATAATAAACTGATAATTTTGTTTATTAAACAAGTCTTAACCAGTAACGAAGCAAAGCCATAAACACACAGATTGAAATATAGAAGTTCTCTTTTTACCTTGTGCCTCTCACACTCTCTCAAACACCAGTTAACCGAGAAAATAGAGATTTACTCTTTATGCTCTATTACAAAGAAAAACAGACAAAAAAATACTTTGTCCAAATGCTTGCTAACTCTTGAAGAGAAAAAGAGAAGATATGGAAAGATGTCAGATGTCCTTTGTTTTGATTTGGCATCCCAAGTACGCCTAGACGGCTGTTACTGGGATCTCCCTAGAACAGTTCTTGTTAGGCAACGTTGAAGATCAGTTTGGTCAGGCAGGGTTTCAGGCAGTTTCTTACCCTTGCTTCTCAAAGAGCTGGAAAACTGGCAGACTTTTCAAAGAGATGGAACGAGCAGAGTTGGGGTTTGCTCCTTTGGCGAGTTTTCTCCAACTGCCTTTTTAACACTGTCCATGTCACCAACTCACTGTTCAAAGTGAAACCAAAAGCAAGAGTCAAGACTCCTGACCCCTATAAATCTTGACTTTCACTTCTCTGTAAACATCTTTTTCCCCCAAGTCAAAAAGCCCCCTGCTGTGTATTTATCTGAAAACTGGTGCCTTCCAGTTACTGTTTACAAGCTCAGTCCAAAAGACCTTCTGACAACTTAAATAACTGGAACCTTGGATTTTTTTTTTAAATTTATAGCTGATGCGCTGAGGATCATCTTCAAATCCTTACTAGATACAGGCGAGGTACCAGATGATTGGAGGTCTGTGAACGTTGTACCATTGTTTAAAAAGGGTGCAGGGGATAAGTCAGGTAATTATAGGCCAGTCAGTCTGAACTCCGTGATGGGTAAATTGTTAGAATCTATTCTGAGGGACAGGATAAACTGTCACTTAGAAAGGCATGGATTAATCAGTGATAGTCAGCATGGATTTGTTAAGGGGAGGTCATGTCTTCCTAACTTGATTGAGTTTTTTGAGGAAGTGACGAGGAGGATTGATGAGGGTAGTGCAGTGAAAGTGGATTTTAGTAAGGCGTTTGACAAGGTCCCGCATGGCAGACTGGTCAGTAAAATGAAAGCCCGTAGGATACAGGGGAATATGGCAGTTTGGATCCAGAATTGGCTCAGTGACAGGAAACAAAGGGTAGTTGTCGACGGATGTTTTTGTGAATGGAAAGTTGTTTCCACTGGTGTTCCATAGGGCTCAGTGTTGGGTCCCTTGCTGTTTGTGATATATAATATTGATTTGGACTTAAATGTGGGAGCCATGATTGGGAAATTTGCTGATGACACAAATTGGCTGTGTAGTTAATAGTGAGGAGGATAGCTTTAGACTCCAGAATGATATCAATGGTTTGCTTGAGTGGGCGGAAAAGTGGTAAATGGAATTCAATCCAGAGAAGTGTGAGGTAATGCATTTGGGGAGGGCAAATAAAGTGAGGGAATATACAACAAACGGGAGGATATTGAGAGGGGTAGAAGAAGTGAGAGACCTTGGAGTGCATGTCCACAGGTCCCTGAAGGTGGTAGGACAGGTGGATAGAGTGGTGAAGAAGGCATATGGAATGCTTTTCTTTATTGGCCGAGGTATAGGGTACAAAAGCAGGGATGTAATACTGGAACTGTATAGTGTGTTGGTTAGGCCACAGCTGGAGTATTGCATGCAGTTCTGGTCACCAAATTACAGGAAGCACATAATTGCTCAGGAGAGAGTACAGAGGAGATTTACAAGAATGTTGCCAGGGCTTGAAGGTTGCAGCTATGAGGAAAGATTGGATCAGCTAGGGTTATTTCCCCTGGAACTGAGGCGGCTGAGGGGTGACTTGATTGAGGTGTGTAAAATTAATAGGGGCCTAGATAGAGTAGACAGGAAGAACCGGTTTCCCCAAGCGGGATGGTCAATTTACAGAGGGCACAGATTTAAGGTAATTGGTAGAAGGATTAGAGGGGACATGAGGAGAAACTTTTTCACCCAGAGGGTGGTGAGTGTCTGGAATTCGCTGCAAGGAGTGGTGGTGGAGGCAGAGACTCAATTCTTTTAAAAAGTACCTGGACATGTACCTGAGATGCTGTAACCTGCAGGGCTATGGACCAGGTGCTGGAAGGTGGGATTAGTTTGGGCGGCTAGTTTATTTGGCTGGGGTAGATATGATGGGCTGAATGGCCTCCTTCTGTGCTGTACTTTTTCTATGGTTCTATCTATAGAATCTTTTTTAGAGTTCTGATACACATCCTCAGAATTTAACAAAAAAAGGAAGCACTCGTAACATCTCGCCAATACTGACGTCAAGCTTCAACTTTAGTAAATTCTGCATGACAAATTAATAAGAAATGGATCCAAAGTATCATCCCAGAAAATGTTAAATAACTGAACTTGCCACTGAATAATGCAGGTGTCAGTACTATTGCAGGAAATCTAATTGTGATGGGGCAGGGTTTTGCATTTTGCTTGGGACCTTGACGTCGGGGTTGCTGGACCGCTATCGTGGATGGGGGAATTCCTCCAAGATAGCCTGTGACTGCAACTGTAGCCAGCTAGGTGGGGTGGAGTGGGGTTGGCCTAAAAGTCTGCTCAGAGCACTGGCACTTCAATCTGTTGTTGGGAGACCACCTCCAGACAGCTGCTGTACTGCCAATACTGCTGAGGCTGACTGGAAAATTGCAGTCGGCTTCTAATCCATGGCCTTAATTGGCCTGTTAAGTAGTTTGATAAGCTACCTGCCGATTGTGGGTTGGATAGCTGTTCCGCCCTCCCCGATCTGGCCTCCAGCAAAATGGTTTGGGGGCAGGATGGTGCTCGCATGCCAGCACTCCGGCTGATTGTTTAAATTTACGCGATCACCCAGCTCCATTCTCGCCCCATATTGGGGTGACAATCCTGCCCGTGGTGTCAGTTTGTGGCTAAGGCCAGAGAAAACCTATTCTTCAGACAGCTTCTCTGGTTGTTGACAACTATCACCTGTCTGAAGTATTATCACACTTGCTAATTTTTTGAAAGGGAAATATTTTTATTCACAAAAACATGGGGATAATATTGATGATCACAGATCTCCTATGGCCTTGCTCGCTACAAAACAAAGGATATAGGCTGGGATTGTCCTTCATGATGACATCTGAAATCAAGAAGGATTATGGTGGAGAATGAAGAAAGATGTGGGCGGTGAGGCTTATCACTGCCTCACTGTCCAACTTGTATTTCTTTTCCCCACCCACTAAATGATAGGGGGGAGTGGGAGTTGAAATGCACTGATCAAAGAAAAGAACTTGGGGCTATGGTGAATCCTGCCCACTGGCTGACACACCCTCACTTATTCCTCCTCTGTCTGACTACATCCTCACTTATTCCTCCTCTGTCTGACTACATCCTCTAGCTTGATTCCTAGAGCCCTGAAGGGTTATAGTACTGTAAGTAGAGTATTGGATTTTGAACAAGAATTATTTCTATCTATAGTTTTCTGAAGCTGTAGACTGGTAAAAGAGGAGGCCATGGGGAGGGTGTTGGGATAGCCTGAGGCTGATGTTTCTTGGGAGTCTTAGGCTCCAGTATTATCAAAGCTTTTGTGTTCGGGTCGCCTTCAATTCTATAAGCAGAGCTATCCCTTATCCAGATACCATGTGCCTCATTGTGGAGTAGCTGGTACAACTCTGCAGCAGTCAGCAAAGTCCATGCCTCCTCTGATGTATCCAGTAACAGACCCTAGGGAAGCAATGATAATGAGCAGCATTTCTTGGACATTGTTACAGCTTCTTTGGACCCTCAAACACTTTTTTTTTCTCATGGCAAGTTTGCAGGATGTTTAGAAATCTTAGAGGAATACTCAGCATTGTCACTTTTGGAGTACAATTTGAATACCAGCAGCGTCCTAGACTCATGAAGAAAGGTACTGTCGGGGAAAGAAATTTTTTAAATCTTAAAATGGAGCAGTGCCCAACTTAAGCAACTAATGCATGGAGCAAAATGCAATAAAGAAGCAATAAAACCCCTGCATCAAGCATCTACAATTTTGCTTAGAGACCTCCTTGAGTAGACCTGATCCTGAGTTTCTGCTGCACCTACTTTTTCTGGGCTAGGTTCACGCTATAACATGAGGTGAGGGACCTCAATTGCTTCATTTAAATATCAGTAGGAAGCTGCTGCATGCTGGTGGTACAAGACTGTGCCCAAAAACACCACGAAAAAAATTGGGCCTCTAGTGCATATTGTGTTCTCCCCACTCCCCCATTAGCTGTGCACAAAGTCCTGATGGTGATGTGGAACCTGACAAAATCGGGGCTAATGTGAATTTAATAGAAGCTCTTGACATCCTCAAACTTTGCTGTTCCACACCCAGTCCTGCCAAATCTCAGTCGGCACAAATGTCCTCAGGGTGGTCTTAATCAGCCACTATAACTTGGGCAGAAGCTCTTGCACTGAAATTATGCTGCCTGATCAGGATAACCCCCAACTAAATTAACAGTGAATAAATATAATCATCTGTCCATCCTTCTACATATCCAATTAATTGTGTCCAATATGTCTATGATCATTTTCTGGGATGCTAATTAGTTTACATATGACCAAATCACATTTTCAAAACAGAACCATATTTTATTGATGGCACTGTCAGTGAGCAATAGACAGAGATCCCCAGCCGCCTTATGGTGCCTGATTTCCGACCTCAGGCCTATTAACCTTTCTGTTCTGGAGCTTAGATCCACGAATGCCTCGATTCCTGCCCACACTGAGGGCTGAATTTTACCAGCCACTTGACGTCAGGGTTTGTGGTGGGGGGCCTGTAAAATACTTGCGGGAGCGGCCCACCATGACCCCTGACACCAAGAAGGATCCGCCGCCGCATTGTTGTGGCGGTGGCGAGGCCTCGGTGCGGCCCCCCCACCACCAAGCGCAGGGCCTTCATTTAAATGTTAAAATTAATTAAGATAAGATGCTGATCAACTTACCTTGTCCCGGCGGCCGTCCCCCGCTGATTTTATAGCTGCCAGCCGCAATATGCGTGCCTTTGGAACTCTATGGAATTCCGAGGCGAGGCACTGGTGGAGAGGGGGGAGGACTGAAATTATCGGGGGGGTGGGCGGAGGAAGCAGGGAAAACGTTTTTTATTATTGGATGGTGGGAAGGGGTTGAAGGGCAAATGTGATGAGGTGGTGAGTGGGGGGTGGAGTTTGGGGTGGGCATAAAATTATTGTTCGTCATATTGGCCTATAAAAACAACCATTTGGTGTGGGGGGGGTGGGTGGTGGGGTGGTGGCTGGGAAAGGGCCTCCAGCTTTTGATTATTTCTCTTTAAAAATTCAAATTTTTGCTAAGGACTTGAAGCCCTTTAAAAATGGCGCCGGACGCCATTGCCGGGGACGGAGCCGCCACCCCCTCCTACATCATCGGGGGTAGCCGGTCTGCCGCCTCCATTTAAATGAGCCCCCACGTGAAATATCGCAGATAAAGAGCAGAGACAAGACTACAGCTAAAATTATTTGTGTGTCACAAGGAGACTTTTTTTTTACCTATTTGGCAGCAGAAAGGGATTTTTGGGTTAATTTTATGTTGTATTGCTATGGATGCAGAAATCAACAAGCGCATGGGTAAGGCTTCCACTGCTATGTCCAGACTAGCCAAGAGAGTGTGGGTAAATGGCGCACTGACACGGAACACAAAAGTCCGAGTGTATCAGCCCTGTGTCCTCAGTACCTTGCTCTACGGCAGCGAGGCCTGGACAATGTATGCCAGCCAAGAGCGACGTCTCAATTCATTCCATCTTTGCTGCCTTCGGAGAGTACTTGGCATCAGGTGGCAGGACTATATCTCCAACACAGAAGTCCTTGAAGCGGCCAACACCCCCAGCTTATACACACTACTGAGTCAGCGGCGCTTGAGATGGCTTGGCCATGTGAGCCGCATGGAAGATGGCAGGATCCCCAAAGACACATTGTACAGCGAGCTCGCCACTGGTATCAGACCCACCGGCCGTCCATGTCTCCGCTATAAAGACGTCTGCAAACGCGCCATGAAATCGTGTGACATTGATCACAAGTCGTGGGAGTCAGTTGCCAGCATTCGCCAGAGCTGGCGGGCAGCCATAAAGACAGGGCTAAATTGTGGCGAGTCGAAGAGACTTAGTAGTTGGCAGGAAAAAAGACAGAGGCGCAAGGGGAGAGCCAACTGTGCAACAGCCCCGACAAACAAATTTCTCTGCAGCACCTGTGGAAGAGCCTGTCACTCCAGAATTGGCCTTTATAGCCACTCCAGGCGCTGCTTCACAAACCACTGACCACCTCCAGGCGCTTACCCATTGTCTCTCGAGATAAGGAGGCCCAAAAGAAAGAAATTGCTATGGTATTTAATTTGGCACAAAGGTAACTTCAGTCACATAGAAATATTGTGCCCTCCCACTTACCCAATGAGCTCCAGCAGGGTCAGTGCTAGAGGGCACTGCCTAGTGCAATCCTGATAGAACTACCAGGAACACAGACCTTGCATTTTTGGGGTCATATTTTATTTCACTGGAAGGCCGTTTTCTGTTCACTCATACATTTTGTGTAAACGTTTATTGGTTTGCAACTGACATTAACCGAGCATCTTCCAAAAGATAGGAGAAACACGTGTGGGAACAAGTGCGAGATCACAGTATGCAGTTAGCACAACGAGGGGTATTGTTGCCCCACCCTCTCTGGTCTTGTTTTTGTCTAACTAGATATTGGACAATAACTGCTCCTGATTGTCAAGGATGCAGGGTCTGCTAACTGAAGAAGTTTATACTAAACTTTTGGAACAGATATAAATTGAAAAAGGATGAATGAAGCCTCTGTTCAATCACAGTCGTATTTTAAATTTATTTTTGTATCTTTGGTGTAACACTTATTGCAAACATAAATTTATAAGAATATTCTTGGCAAGAGAAAATATGGAAAGCAAAAATTAAATTGACCATTTTATTCCCTCGAGACAAATTAAAATACTACTGATTTCGGAATAAAAACTGGTCTAAAATTAGAATTTGTGGTGGAAATTTAAGAGTGAATTTTCATGGTGAATCTCCCGCTTATTCTCTCTAACTTTGGAAGAGCTGTGGAGAGCCCAAGAAATTCTACCTTACAATGGGTGATTGAGAGAACCCTGTGGAAATTCACCATGCTATGAATAAAATTAGACCAGCTCTAGATCTAGAGATATGATGATAAATTATTTCTACGACTGAAACATGTCTGCTTTTATTATTGAAAGTTACCAAAGAGGGGAAAAGATGACCTGTGGTGCATACTGTGCTGCACCAGGTAATGTAACGTGGCACCAGCTAGCACAGCAGAGGCCATCTTTCATCTGCTGCATCAACCTGTCGTAAGAATGTTTCCCCTGACCTTGTTAGCAACAGTAGAAAATTTATGAAAAAAAACTTATGGATCAAGGCTGCCTGTTTTCCTGTTAAAATGATGTTGTATTTGAATGTTTGTGTGGAGTGCAGGTGTGTCTTACTGGAATGTAAAGAAGTAGATTGTTAGAAACAGAAATCAAATGAGTATTATGTGCACCATTCCAGTATATAATAATAAAAGCCCATGGTACTGTAATAGTATATTTACACTGCATTGTAGGAACATAAGCTATCTACCATTGAAATGAAATGCTGAGTCTGTTTTTCTATCCTTCTGTGGTCATGAAGTAATGATCCATATAGAACACGGGAAATGTTTTGATATGCTTTATCGAATGACTTCAATTAAGGTGGTTATTAATTATAAATGTACACTCCTTTTTAAAAAGGTCAATATTGTAGCCATAGGGAAGCACATTTTCTCTTGCACTAACAACTGCTTCATGGTTTGAAAGAAATGAAAAAATTCTCTGAGCTCTTTGTGTCACGTGAGTACTGCAGCATCAAGGTGGCAGCTTATGTGACGTCATTGCACCAAATACTGTTCATTTTAGAATTCAGCAACTCGGCTATATTTTTCTTCCCCTCCTCCTTCTACTTCTACCTAAAAGTAATAGACAGGAAATAAAGCAAAGACCACTACTTTCTACTTACATTCTCATCTACTTTTTGCATTAAATTTATCATGCACAGAAAAATATAACCCTAGGAGTTATCAATCTTTTAAGAAATTCTGCAGTGGATTTAAAGCAGTGTAACAGTTGGTGCATTAGAGATCTGTACCTAGATGTCTTTATCACGTTAAATAAATTACATAGCATGGCAGAGGGAGAAAGAATTGCTGTGACATCATAAATGTGTTTGCCATTAATTTTCACTTTAAGGTGGAAGATCCCCAGAGCTATTGTTTCTCTGGCATTTCTGTGGATATTCTATCTTGGTTGTAGTGGACAATTGGGAGAACCCATGTGGAAATTAAAGCTCATTCTTTTCAAATGCACTTGAGATGTCACTACATACAGGGACCAAAGGGATTCTTCTGTAGTAGTTCATAACTGCTACAGTAAAATTGCTCCCCATTTGACCGTACACATGTACTAAGTATTGATTACTGTGTGTAAATTGGTGCATTAGCAGTAATGGACATTAGCCCACATTCCCAAAATCCCTCTGGTGAATTATCAGAATTGATGCACAACCCTAGTACTAAATATTTTGGGCTTGTTAAGTTAAAGATGACTGTGAAAATCTGTTTATGCTTGTCTATTCTAAATTGCACAAGGCGATTTTTTTTTTTTTTCCTCATGCAGCAGCAACAAAATTGGTTATGAAGTCTGCAGAGTAGTAGCTTTGCCTGCCCATTCCTGTTGGCGTGAGCTGTGAGCATCAAGTAGAAACCCTGCTGCAACTTGCCGTTCTGGTAGGGTGGGAAATTGGCCATCTCCCATGCTGAGTTTGCCAGCAGGTTGAACCTGCGGAAGGTTAGGGAGAGGTGGTTCAAGTTTCCTTGAATTGGCCAGCAGCATGCCGGACATTTCCTTTGGGAGCCCAGAATGAGCAGTCCACCTGGACACTCCAAAAGAAATAATTAAAAGCTTCTTAGACTATTTTCTGAGTGGCTTCCAGCAGTCTCTTTAATAACTGATGGTAGCACTGCCTCTCACTGCTACAAATAGGCAGAATGCTTGTTTGCCATGCACACTCTGCCCAGGGCGGCACAGTGGCGCAGTGGTTAGCACCGGAACCTCACAGCTCCAGCGACCCGGGTTCGGTTCTGGGTACTGCCTGTGCGGAGTTTGCAAGTTCTCCCTGTGACTGTGTGGGTTTCCACCGGGTGCTCTGGTTTCCTCCCACAGCCAAAGACTTGCAGGTTTATAGGTAAATTGGCCATTGTAAATTGTCCCTAGTGTAGATAGGTGGTAGGAGAATTGAGGGAAGGTGGGGATGTGGTAGGGAATATGGGGTTAATGTAGGATTAGTATAAATGGGTGGTTGTCGGTCGGCACAGACTCTGTGGGCCGAAGGGCCTGCTTCAGTGCTGTATCTCTCTTTTTAAAAAAAAAAATTAGTACTGGATAATTGAAATTGGAGTCCTACAGCTGACATATAGGACCTCAGTTTGCCTATTTAGATTTAGAGATCCAGCACTGAAACAGGCCCTTCAGCCCACCGAGTCTGTGCTGACCATTAACCACCCATTTATACTAATCCTACACTAATCCCATATTCCTATCACATCCTCACCTGTCCCTATATTCCCCTACCACCTACCTATACTAGTGGCAGTTTATAATGGTCAATTCACCTATCAACCTGCAAGTCTTTTGGCTGTGGGAGGAAACCGGAGCACCCGGAGGAAATCCACGCAGACACAGGGAGAACTTGCAAACTCCACACAGGCAGTACCCAGAATTGAACCTGGGTCGCTGGAGCTGTGAGGCTGCGGTGCTAACCACTGCGCCACTGTGTCGCCCTCCAGCAGATTCCAGCCTGGTTCAAGCAGACAGGCTGCTCACCTCTTTTTACAGGCCTACCTGAAAAGTAAGTTGGGGGTCCTTGGGCATTCTTGGGTCAGCAATGCATTGCTGGTGGTTGAAAATTGCCTTTTGTGGGGGAGAAATTGGACATCAATGCACTTGTTTTTCAGGTACAATATAGGCCCAACAGGGTCCAAAGTCGAATCACGATCTCCCACATACTTGAGATTGGACAACAACTAGGCAGAGTTTACACCGCGCAAGCTCTAGCTAGTTCTTCTGAGTCTAGCGCATCTTGCTACATTAAAGGCAGTATATTAATGCAGGTTGTTGTAGTGCAGCTTGTCCAGTGGTTATTAAACAGAATTTCTGGGCGCTGCTGCTGAAAGGCACCAAAATTTGAAATGTTTTACGGCTCCTCCTGGCTTCAATGGCCCAGGCCCATTGTTATCCTCCCACCTCAATCCCCTCTCCCTCACAGTATCTATCTGAAGCTAGCTGCTGGTGTCTCAGCTGGCCCAAATTGCTGCTGCTTGGTGCCCTCAGCCCTCCAGTTAAACGCAAATGAAGCCCGATGCCGAATTTAGCATCAACAAGACTTCCTATGCTGTATATTTTGGAAAATGAGAAGAGAAAATCCCAGGGCGGTCTGAGGCTATAGGAGGAACCACTAAAACCTGCTACTAAGGCAGCATATCTACTGCAAATTATGGCTTCCTTGACCTCACCTATGAGCAATCTGAGACTGGTACCTAACAGCTTGTATTCACATAGTATGCCTTATGTGGAGCACATTATTCTGGAGTGCTTTACAGAAAATCAAAAACCCAAGCTGTCAGAAAAGGGAGAAGGAAATGTGGTTAGAGAGACTGTGTGAAAACAAAGTCGTAGGTTTTAAATAGGCTTGAATTCCGGCAGGTTAAGGCATAGTGGTGGAAGGAATGTGGAGTGGAGATCAAGAAGTAGACCAGCCAAGGTAGCAGAAGGTGTGCAAGGACATACAGCTGGAGATCACAGAGGAAGCCGTTGATGAATCGGACCATCTCTTGGAACCAAACCTGAAACCACAAAGCAAAAGCAACACTATACTGAAGAGTGATAACATTCAACTTTTTCCCCCCCCACAGGCTCCTTTCAGGCACAGCAGGAGTTGGCAAGGATCAGCCAGCTTGAATCTGTCTGCTGCATAACCAAGGTCAAAAATATTCTATTTCAACGTGCTGCTGACTACATTAAATTCAGCACTGGGGTACAGCAACAGCAGGAAGGGCACGAAGAGTTTTTTGTTGAAAACACAACTTTTGATAGAGCAAGGATACAAAGTTTTTGGTGCTTTGTGTTTGTCTAATGAAGATGTCTTTTGTTTAACATGAAGTGCTGGTCTTGTGTTAATGTACTAGTGTTTTTCTTCTATATTACTATTCCTCTTGTGATCTACTACTGGAAGGAGTAGATCCCCAGAGTTCCTGAGAGGTCTGCTAATGATTTGCTTATATCTGCCTTGAAGTATTGCAGAGAAGTTAGTGTGTGTGTGTGTACGCATACGCCTATGTGTTTGCACAAGGGCTGGTTCTTAATAACCTAAGCAATGGAATCCAGATTAGGTCTTTGACTTAACAAATATCTGAGTTTAACACTGACATCTACCTAATCGATAAAACAGCTTTATGTAGATATGTTTCAATTTTTAAAATGAGAAAAGTGAAGATCTTGATTCTTGGACCTAGAAATTGGATTAGGAGAAACCGGGCCTAATATGGCATGTGATGTGGACACATTCAGTCCATGCCAGACGTGCCATATTGATTGGGATATCCTGTAGTCATTGAGGACACCTGTCTGAAACTGAAACTGGTTAGGCCTATGCTAATTGAGGGCCAAATGACTGCTCAAGTCCGTTTGCTAAGTTTGTGTGACTGACCACAGTTGTGTCGGGTGCACAGCAGCCAAATCAGCGGTCCTGGAAGAGACTACTGGAGGCTGTCACCATAAAGGTAAGTAAAGCTTTATTTTACACTTGCTTGAATAGGAGTCCTTCTGGGTCTTACTGGCCTTACTCGTTCCCTTTCCTTGTTCCACTTCCCAATAAGAGACCATTTTCCGATGTATATTTTAACCAAAATGTGCTGCATATTACTTAATGGACAATACATAGGATGGAGTATTTTACAGGCAGCAACATATCAAAGAGGCTCTATTTATAATATAAATCACAAACCAAATTCATGATTAATGGTGTCATCTGAATCCTGTGATGTATATGTTACTCTTGTAAATTAAGGTCTACTAAAATCCTTTTAGATTCACTGGTCTTGATCTTTTCTATGCGCAATCTATTTTTCTTAACTTATTTGGAATGCCTGACATTGCTCTATATTTGCTTAGACAATATCCTGGGTGGGTGTAGCAATATTACACGCTTGTCACCCGGACAGTTATTGTCTTTTGCATGTATACTATTTCAGTCTCTGCAAAGGTGGGCTGAGCACTTGATGCAATGTTTGAGCTGCTTTACTTCACAGCAAGTGATGCGATTCGCAATTGAAACAACTTATCCTAATGAGCAAATGCAAACATAACAAGTACTCAATTTTACAGTATGGAAACAAGTCATTCGGCCCAATAGGTCCATGTCGCTGTTTATACTCCGAGCTTCCTCCCACCTTACTTCATCTCACCCTATCAGCATACCCTTCAGTTCTTATCTCCCTCATGTACTTATCTAGCTCCCCCTTAAATGATTCTATGCAAATCACCTCAACCACTCCATGTGGTAGTGAGTTCCATATGAAGCCATAAAATAAAAGCAAAATACTGCGGATGCTGGAACTCTGTAATAAAAACAAGAAATGCTGGAACCACTCAGCAGGCCTGGCAGCATCTGTGGGAAGAGAAGCAGAGTTAACGTTTCGGGTCAGAAGGGTTACTAACCCGAAATGTTAATGCTGCTTCTCTTTCCACAGATGCTGCCAGACCTGCTGAGTGGTTCCAGCATTTCTTGTTTTTATTCCATATAAAGCCAACCCAGTACAATGAATGTAAGATGTTTATCAATCACCAAGACAGCTAATGAAATGCTCATAATTTGCAGTCTGAGGAGGCATCAAAGCATTAGCAAATCTTTAGCATCCTAACTACCTATCATCTTGCACTCAATTTCTAGCCTGTGTGAATGCAGTATGCTTTGAATAACAAGCTTTAAAGTAACCATTTGCAAATACTTCCTATGTGGGAGGGGTGTCACATTGTCTCAGTAACTGTGACATTCTTGAAACACACTTCCACCTGTGTTATTCCATAACATTTATAAATGGAAAGGTCAATTCCATCTGTTTTCTATTTTTTTGCTGCTAGCAGGTGCCATTTTGGACTGTAACGGTCATCTGGCTGTGATAGCTGAACTGTGATTTGAACTGAATTGCTTTTGCACTGTGTTTTACACTTTGATAATTGATTTGGGCAAAGCAGACTGAAGCTAATTTTTCACATAATTTCCTGGAATTCCTACCGAATGCTAGTATGTCATCAACTTGCTCAACCTGGGTATCCAGGTTGCTTGGGCCTGCCACAAATGCTTTAAAAGATTTTTACCTGAAAACTGTAAGGAGAATTGTTTTTATTTTTTAATCACTGATCTGTTCAGGTACCTTTATGGTGCATTATGGGTGTATCCTGTCAGGACAGAATCACAAATGTCGCAGTCTGCTCAAAGGCAGAGCTCCCAAGCGTGTTGGCAGTAATCAAACAGAGGCAGCTTCGGTGGATCGGACACGTCCGCAGGATGGAAGACAGTCGCATACCAAAGGACCTCCTGTATGGTGAGGTAGCTGGGGCCAGACGACCAGTGGGACGCCCAAAGCTCTGCTACAAGGATGCTTGCAAGCGTGACATTGAAGGTCCTAAATGTCACTTATTGCACTTGGGAATCACTAGCTGGTGAAAGAGGGAAATGGTGACATCATCCTGTGGACTGGCATGCACTACCACAATGACCAGTTGCTGCAGTAGCTTGACGACAGGCGCCAATGTCATAAACAACAACTCTCAGCCTCACTTGGCAGCTTCACGTGCAGCACGTGTGGCAGAACCTGCCTCTCAAGGATTGACCTTCATAGCCATCGACAAAGCTGCACCAAGAGAAGACACCCCACCTGAATGGATTGTTTGCTGCATGTCCATTATCTTCCATAGATGGAAGGTTGCCAATCAACCATAAGGTACCTGAGTGACAACTGTTGGGTAAAGCCAATCCTGTTAATACTGCAATAGGTTTCCCTGTGTGAATTCCCCCATATTTGTCTGTTTTGAAGGAAAAATATGATGGCTAACAGGTGTTCAAGGCAGATGAGAAGGTACCAGAAGTTTGCACCCATCCATCAGCACCCTTGTACCTATGTCACACAAACCTGCGAATGTCTGAAGAGTACTGCATGTGTTGATTGCAATTCACAAGGACGACTGTGACCTGAGTTGGCCCACATGTTACAAATTTACTTGTAGCCAAACTCAGCAATCGGCATATTGCTGTCAGTAACTGTTTACAGTAGCCCTTAACTTTGGATCTTGCCAAATGGATGTCATCCACAGTAGTCAGTCCTAAGTACTTGGCTATGCAAAGTGACTGCCTGACTTGATATGAGCTGGCCTGACTCACCTACCCTCCCTCATTCACCATCGTCCCGATTGCCAACCTAGCAATAGCACAAGATGGGAAGATAATGGGATGGAAGAATTTCTGAAGGTCCAGATGATTATAGATTACAACCTGTGTCTGTAAGGGCTTACCGGTTGAATTGTATTCGGGCCTGTGGGACTCGGTCGGCCCAGACCTGCTGGATGTATACAAGAGTGTGCTTCAGGCCGGCAGCATGTCAGAATCCATGAGGAAAGGCATCCTCACCCTCAGCTACAAGCGGAAGGGGGAGAGGGCAGAAATCAGAAATTGGCGGCCCATCTCCCTGCTTAATGTTGACTACAAGATGCTGTCCAAAGGCATTGCCAGTTGAGTCAAGTCTGCTCTGGAGTTGGTGATTCACCCTGACCAGACCTGCACTGTACTTGGCAGGAAGATCTCTGATAGTCTTGCGCTACTCAGGGATACGATCGTCTATGTACGGGACAGGAGGGTGGACACCTGCCTCATCAGCTTGGACCAGGAAAAGGTTTTTGACAGGATATCGCACACCTGCATGATGGACGTGCTCTCCAAAATGGGGTTTGGGGAGGGAATCTGCAATGGGATCAAACTGCTCGACACAAACATCAGTAGCACAGTCTCGAGCAATGGGTGGGAATCAGAAAGTTTCCCGATCCAATCTGGAGTCAGACAGGGCTGTCCTCTCTCCCCTGTCTTGTTTGTTTGCTGTATTGAACCCTTTGCTGAGTCTATTAGGAAGGATGCGAGCATAAGAGGGGTGACAATCCCAGGCAGTGGAGGCATTCAGGTCAAAACCTCCCTGTACATGGATGACGTCGCAGACTGATGAGCATCTGCGACCAGTTTAAACTGGCCTCGGGAGCCCAAATTAACCACAGCAAAGGCGAGGCCGTGTTCTTTGGGAACTGGGCTGACTGATCCTTTATCCCCTTCACCGTCAGGTCAGATTACCTGAAGGTGCTGGGGATATGGTTCGGAAGAGCCGGGCATGCACCAAAAACTGGAGGGAGCGAATAGCCAGGGTACAACATAAACTGAGCATGTGGGAGCAGCAATCTCTCTCCATTGTGGGTAAGAACCTGGTCATCAGGTGCGAGGCACTCACCGTTGTTACTGTATGTGGTGCAGGTCTGGCCCATACCCCACTCCTGCGCTGTGGCGGTCACCCGAGCCATTTTCTGCTTCATCTGGGGATCCAAAATGGACTGGGTCCGGAGGGACACGATGTTCAAACCTCTGGATAAGGGCGGGAAAAACGTACCCAACGTCGCCCTCATCCTGATGACCACCTTCGTGTGCGGCTGCATCATGCTGTGCGTAGAGCCCCAGTACGCATACACCAAGTGTCACTATGTGCTGAGGTTCTATCTGTCCCCGGTGTTGCGAAGGATGGGCCTGGTCACATTGCCGCGGAACGCTCCATCCAGTTGGACCGTGCCGTATCACCTATCCTTTGTGGAAACGTTCCTGCTGAAAAACACCTTTGACCACCAATCCAGACAGTGGTCTGCATGGCATGTCCTCAAGGCCTACAGGAAAAGGAGACGGTGGATCCTGTCGGATGGTTCCCTGAGCAGACTGCCAAAGTCATTTGACAGAATGCTTCATCACCAGAACTTCCAAACAAGCACCAAGATGTAGCTTGGCTGATGGTGAGAAGAGCCCTCCCCGTCAGATCCTTCCTGCACGCCCAGAGTCTCACTTCCTCTGCACACTGCCCTTGAGATGGCTGTGGTGGGCAAGAGACTGTTGCCCACCTCCTCCTGGAATGTGTCTTTGCAAAGCAGGTGTGGAAAGAGATGCAGTGGTTTTTGTCGAGGTTCTCCTCCCCCACCCCCCAAGCAACTCTAACACAGGAGTCTGTGCTCTACGGGCTGTTCCCAGGGACGCACACCGAGACAAACATCAATTGCTGTTGGAGGACCATCAATTCGATGAAAGACGCTGTTTGGTCTGCCTGAAAATTGCTGGTCTTCCAGCGCAAAGAGTTGTCCACGACAGAATGTTGCAGACTGGCACATTCCAAGGTCCAGGAGTACGTGCTGAGGGACGCACTAAAGCTTGGGGTAGCCGCGGCAAAGGCTCAATGGGGAAAGACTGCTGTGTAAGGTTCCCCCCACCAAAGTGAACTGAGGGGCTGGATCCATGGGAAACCCCTCAGACTGTCCAGAAAATGACGGACACTTCTTCCTACCTCCCTCTGGACCATGACCCCACCACCGAACATCAAGCCACCGTCCAAAGGACTGTCACTGACCTCATCTCCTCCTCTGGAGATCTTCCCTCTACAGCTTCCAACCTCATAGTCCCACAACCCCAGACAGCCCGCTTCTACCTCCTTCCCAAAATCCACAAACGGGACTGTCCCGGCAGACCCATTGTGTCAGCCTGCTCCTGCCCCACTGAACTTATTTCTTCCTATCTAGACTCTTTTCTCCGCTAGTCCAGTCTCTTCCCACCTACATCCGTGACTCTTCTGATGCCCTACGTCATTTTGACAATTTCCAGTTTCCTGGTCCCAACCGCCTCCTCTTCGCTATGGACGTCCAATTGCTCTACACCTCCATCCCCCACCAGGATGGTTTGAGGGCTCTCCGCTTCTTCCTGGAACAGAGGCCCAACCAGTCCCCATCCACCACCACCCTTCTCCGCCTGGCTGAACTTGTTCTCACATTGAACAACTTCTCCTTCAACCCCACACACTTCCTTCAAGTAAAAGGTGTCGCTATGGGTACCTGCATGGGTCCTAGTTTTGCCTGTCTTTTTGTGGGATATGTTGAGCACTCTTTGTTCCAGTCCTACTCAGGCCCCCTCCCCCAACTCTTTTTCCGGTACATTGATGACTGTATCGGTGCCGTTTCCTGCTCTCGCCCCGAACTGGAAAACTTTATCAACTTTGCTTCCAATTTCCACCCTTCTCTCACCTTTACATGGTCCATCTCTGACACTTCCCTTCCCTTCCTCGACTTCTCTGTCTCCATCTCTGGGGATAGGTTGTCTACTAATATCCATTATAAGCCCACCGACTCCCACAGCTACCTCGACTACACTTCTTTACACCCTACCTCCTGTAAGGACTCCATTCCATTCTCCCAGTTTCTCCGTCTCTGACGCATCTGCTCTGATGATACTACCTTCCATGACGGTGCTTCTGCTATGACCTTTTTCCTCAACCAAGGTTTTCCCCCCACTGTGGTTGACAGGGCCCTCAACCGTGTCCGGCCCATTCCCCGCACCTCTACCCTCACCCCTTCCCCTCCCTCCCAGAACCGTGACAGGGTTCCCCTTGTCCTCACTTTTCACCCCATCAGCCTCCATATCCAAAGGATCATCCTCCGCCATTTCCGCCACCTCCAGCGTGATGCCACTGCCAGTCGCATCTTCCCCTCCCTTCCCCTGTCAGCATTCCGAAGGGATCATTCCCTCCACGACACCCTGGTCCACTCCTCCATTACCCCCACCACCTCGTCCCCGTCCCATGGCACCTTCCCCTGCAATCGCAGGCGGTGTAATACCTGCCCATTAACCTCCTCTCTCCTCACTATCCCAGGCCCCAAACACTCCTTTCAGGTGAAGCAGCGATTTACTTGTACTTCTTTCAATGTAGCATACTGTATTCGCTGCTCACAGTGTGGTCTCCTCTACATTGGGGAAACCAAGCGCAGACTGGGTGACCGCTTTGCGGAACATCTCCGCTCAGTCCGCAAGCAGGACCCTGAGCTTCCGGTTGCTTGCCATTTCAACACTCCCCCCTGCTCTCATGCTCACATCTCTGTCCTGCGATTGCTGCAGTGTTCCAGTGAACATCAACGCAAGCTCGAGGAACAGCATCTCATCTACCGATTAGGCACACTACAGCCTGCCGGACTGAACATGGAGTTCAATAATTTCAGAGCATGACAGCCCCCCATTTTACTTTCATTTTTAGTTATTTTTTCTTTTTTTACATTCTTTTTTACATTTTTTTTACAATCTTTTTTTTTGCATTTATTTCATTTCATCTTAGTTTGTTCAGTTTGCTTACCCACTTTTTTTTTCATGTTTGCACTTGCTGCTGTTCAATATTCAGTGTATTAACACCTAATCTGTACTAATGCTTTGTCTTTCAACACACCATTAATATAAAGTTTGCCTTTGCTCCGTGACCTTTTGTTCAGCTATGTGGCCTGGTCCAATCTAGACCTCCTTTGTTGTCTCTAGCCGCACCCCCACCTCACTTGCTTATAACCTGTGACTTTTCTAATATTTGTCAGTTCTGATGAAGGGTCACTGACCCGAAACGTTAACTCTGCTTCTCTTTTCACAGATGCTGCCAGACCTGCTAAGTGGTTCCAGCATTTCTTGTTTTTATTCCAGAAAATGAGTTTGCTGCAAAATGTACATGGCATGTAAAATGGAATGGAAGGGTTGTGAGGCAACTCAATCCTGTATTGAAGGAAACTGATCTCCTTTGCACTTTTTGTATTGTCGACTTTGTGCTGTTTTGTATTGTATTTTTTACAGATTTTTATGAATAAAGTATATTTTGGGAAAAAACCTAGTAAAATTCAGTGAGAGTCAGTCATTCTCATAAGCAATCTGAGCCTCTTACAATTTTGATAGGAGTTGACTCACATTGTTCTATATCTACTAGTACAATAGCATGAACCAATGGTGTCCCTCCCACTCCCACCCCATTAACATGAGTTAAACATGTTCTCTTTCCATAATACTTTCTTCAATCTTTTCAAAGGTGGACCAAGTAAATATATGAAGAAGTAAGCTTTGTTACAAATTTGTAAGCTGCTTTATTTCAGTGGTTGGACATACATAGCAACAACGATTTAGACTTAAATGTAGGAGGCATGGTTTTTAAATTGGTTGATGATACGAAAGTTGGTTGGGTGAGGAAGAAAGCTATAGACTGCAGGAAGATATCAATGAACTGGTCAGTTGGGCAGAAAAGTGGTAAATAAACTTCGAACCAGAGGACAAATTAGGGAAGGGGAACACATAATAAACGGTAGCATTCTTGAAGTGTCGAGGAACAGAGGCACCTTGAAGTGCATGTCCACAGGTCCCTGAAGGTAGCAGGGCAGGTAGATAAGGTGGTCAAGAAGGCATATGGGATACTTTCCTTTATTGCCCGAGGTCTACAGTATAAGAACAGCAAAGTTATGCTGGAATTGTATAAAATACTAGTTGGACTGCAGATGGAGTACTGTGTACAGCTCTGGTCACTGCATTGCAGGAAGGATGTGATCATTCTATTGAGGGTAAAGAGGAGATTTACAAGGATGTTAGGAATGGAGAATTTTCGCTCTGAGGAAAGATTGAGTAGGCTGCGGTTGTTTTCTTTGGAACAGAGGGGGCTAAGGGGAGAGTTATTTGAGGTGTATAAAATTGAGGGGAGTGGATAGGAAGGATCTATTTCTGTTGGGTCAATAAGCAGGGGACATAAAATTAAAGTAATTGATAAAAGGATTAGAGGGATGTTGAGTAATTTTTTTCACAGAGTGTGGTAGAGGTCTGGAACTCACTGTGAAAAGGTGCTAGAGGCAGAAACCCTCATCGCATTTTTAAAAAAAAACAGAGATATGCACTTGAGGTGTCATAAACTATAGGGCTACGGACCAAGAGCTGGAAATTGGGATTAGACTGGATGGCTTTTTTTGGCCAGCATGGACTCGATTGGCCAAATGGCAGCCTCTTGTGCAGTAAATCTTGCTATGTTTCTATGTTCAAACAGTTTTGATCAAATCCACTTAATACAATTGGTATAACATATATTTGCATAAGGAAACAAAATAAAGACACAACACACGTCTGCACATCAACGGGTCATCGTACTTGGCATAAACAGGATGTATTCTAAACAATCCTCCAATATTTCTCTTTGCCTCTAAAAAGGCTGTCTCTGTTTTGCTTTAACAAACCCAATTGCTGTCAGAGCTTTCCTGTTTCAAAAACTTTCCTCACAGATGCATCAGTTGGCTATTTAACATAATGGGTGTAAGGTGATTTCTGATTACCTAGATAATATAGCAAACTGCTCATTGTTATGCTCCTGAGGAAAATAACTTCCATTTAGCACATTAATCACCTTTTTTAAAAAACTGAGTGGTCTGTGTGGAATGTGCTACCACAAGGAGTAGTTAAGCAAATATCATAGATGCATTTAAGTGGAAGCTAGAAAGACACGAGGGATAAAGGAATAGAAGGCTATGCTGATGGGGTGAGATGAAGATGGGTAGAAGGAGGCCCAAGTGAAGCATAAATCCCAGCATTGACCAGTTGGACTGAATGACCTGCTTCTGTGTGGTAAACTGTACAGTTATTTGTATAATTTTGGCCATGGTCTCAATATAACTTGGAATAGACTTTATAAAAAAAAATTAAAGGTAACCCTAAATTTCAAACCTTTTCTACTGAAAACTGGTCAAAAATCTTAATGACATTCACCTCAATGGCAGAATTACATGAGCTAACCAACTGCTGTGTTTGAATAAAAACCTTTTGGGATTGATGTTGTCCTCATCCTGCAGCTAGGTCCTGAAATGAACAGCTGCCGAGTCCAACACTGCCAGAACTGCATAGGTGGCCTAGCCCTGCACACACGCACTGCCACATTTGGAGGATCTAGCTGTGTTGCCATCCTGAAACAGGACCATCATCTAGATCCATTTCAGCCTGCTTCTGGGCACAGCCTCAACATGACCACTGATCAGAAGGACAGCAAAACTATGCAACTGAGATCCACTTCATTGTTTCCTCTGGCCAAGCCCCAAATGCATCAACCAGAAGAAATGGCTATTTAGCCATTCCACCTTTTATTCCTGAGCCTCTTTGATACCAATTTGAGCATTCATGGAAGTAAAAGACCAACTGGCTTAGAATTTCTGGCATATATGAGGCTCGTTGCAGATGTCTCTAGAATGCCATATGCTCCATGATGAATTACATTGTTGTGAAACTCTCATGCAAGGTGGTAGACATGGTTAGTGGACTCTGCCATGTAAGCTTCTATTTTCAATACCATGATCAGCACAGTCCCCAGTTATTGCCCTAATGCTCAATGTTAAAAAAGCATTCGTGAGTCCCATGAGGGTCAAGACCACCAGCTTCATTAACTAAAGAGAAACATGAGCCTGCTTTCAGGATGGCAGATTCCTGATCATACTCTGCCTCCACCAGCTGCTTCTGTTCACGTACTCTGGATCTCATCCAGTACATTACAATACTATCTAAATCCCCTGGGTGCATGTATGCTTGGGAGGTCCAGTGTCATTTGATGCTGGCTTTGCCCCCTCTGGCATACCTGATGTTACAATGGTTTCCTCATGAGAGGCCTTCACATATAACTTCCAGTAGGAGTGATGTGGTAAAGTCTTTCAGTACATGGTTTGTCATTGCTTGAGTGTTGAATGCCTGCAATCATTGAGAGAAGGAACACTTCTCGGAGAAGACTGCTGGTGCTAAATATACCCTTGAAATTAACTAGCATTTACAATAAGCATTGAAAGTAATTTAAGTGTGAGGGGGAGGTGCTTAAAATACTAAAATAGTGAAAAGTAATAGTGAGTTCTCCTACCTTACTCACTGGTTAAGGCCATTTAAACATCCTACACTGTCTCCTGGAAGCTGTATATTGCTCATGATTTTCTTACTGTTCTATGGTGCTCTATCTCGAAGGGAGCTTCACCTCTTGTTCCATGGCCCCTTTGGGGAAAACAGTATTTTATTATGTTTTTTAGCTGCTGACAATATTTGCAGAAAGAAGGATGATGCCTTGCAAACTAGGATGCTTGCCATTTTACACTTGCCAGCAGCATGCCCAGTTTTACATGCCTATGCACAGGCACTTTCCATGCGAGAAGCTCCCAAGGCTTATGCAAGAGATGCTGATCCCAAAAATATGCACTATGGGTTTAGATGGATGTTATTTTTGCACTGTTCTACTCCAGTCAGGCTGGCGTGCAATCAGAAAATCTGGGTGCACATGTATATAATGCAACACAGAGGATATTGCACTGATAACAGTATAATATTTATTTCACAAGTGCAAAAGACCCACAATTCACAAATCTCAACATCAGTGCAAGGTTTTTCTTGCAACTTGGATAAACAGAGAAATATGCTGGTGCAACATTTAATTTATCATATATTATTTTAAAGAAGCCTGACAACACTCCAATGTTTTGAGTATTGGCTCTTGAGCATTATAATAACTGAGTGTCCCATCATGATGTGGGTTCAGATCTCTCACATTTGTGCACATTTGCTAATTTGTGGAATCATTATGTGAAGGATGCTCAGATTTTTTCATATATTCAACAGGCTAAGAGAATTACTTTCACAACTATGTGCTATCACTTATGTTTCCACTCGTGCGAAAGAACAGTCATGTGGCCTTTTAAAATAACCTTAATGAATATGTAATAAATAGGACGAATGAATGTGGCACGGAATGGTTTGCAGGTTAGATGTTGTCCATGGCATACATTGTATGTTCTCTATTGGAAGGCAGCTGTAGAGATATTGGGCTGAATTTTCCCAACCTTGAAAATATTCAGGTGGTAGGACCATTTCCCAGTCCTGATCCCAATCACTGCGGCAACTCGCCTGCCAGCTTAATTTAATGAGAAGCAGCCAATTAGTAAGCCACCTCAGTGGTCACCATCCAATTACAGACAGTGGGCAGCCCAGGGTCATGGGAGGGCCAATCAGAGTGCCTGAAAACAGCCCCACTGTGAAATAAAAGCAAAATACTGCGGATGCTGGAAATCTGAAATAAAAACAAGAAATGCTGGAACCACTCAGCAGGTCTGGCAGCATCTGTGGAAAGAGAAGCAGAGTTAACGTTTTGTGTCAGTGACCCTTCATCGGAAGGGCCACTGTGAAAGCTGTGATGCTGAGCTGCATGGAGCAGGAGAGGGCAGCACAAGATGGAGGTGTGTAACTGATGATGGGACCAGCAGCTGATCCCTCACACCTAGCACTATCAGCTGCAGGTGAAACACACACATTTTTACAAGTCTCTGCAGACGTTTGGCCTGTAACTTGCCAATTTGGGCCTTCAGAGTGAACGCCGCATGTGCATCTGTTGGTGCTCCAATCTCTCACTCTGGCCTTGCCTCCTGTGAGTAGGCGAGTTGCAGACAAAGTGGAGGCCCTGTGCACCACCGGCAAAGTTCAAATCCCTTCTAAAAATGGCCACTAAATGGCTCAATTACGACTGGCAGGTAGCTGTCACCTCCCTGAAAGCACCTCTGGAAAAATCACGAGGAGGTCAAAATCTGTCGGAGCCATTCCGGTGCTTTTGTCTCTAAATTCCTGGTGCCAACAACAGCCACCAACCACCACCACCTCCCCTCCATTCCCCCCCGCCCACCCCAACCTCCAAAGAAAATTCTGACCATTGTGTCTCCTCCTTCTGTGCTCCTGCGCAGAATCTATTTACATTAAATTTCAGTTTAACCCAAATTTACAGTTTTGAATCCAGTTTCACAGTCTTGACTCTGAGCGAGTATGGGTTCAAATTGTGGTATACCCAGTATGTTGGCAAGGTTGCTTTAAGAATGCTGTGGGATCTTTACATCCTGTGTGATTGTTATATAGGTAATCTATATGCTTTGCTTAAATACAAAGTTTGAGAACAGATTAAAACAGTTCTTCAAAGCTGAGAGTAAATGATCCATCTTGGCACATTTGTGTTCCTTTTATTAGTGTATCTATAAAAGAACCACCATATGCAGAGATTTTACATTTATGGGGAAAACATGTCAGCTTGTGAAGTGGGTAGATTTATTTGATGCTGAGACTATACTGATGTACAATTTGCCATCAAATTTCAGTACAATATACAAAGCCAAATTACAAATTTATGTCCATTTTTAAAATTCCATTCTGCCTTGACTTTTAATGGCAGACAGAAGACATTTGCACCAGAAACCATGTCTATTCAAAAAAAAAAATCAGCTTGTCAGAAGTTTTTACATAGAATATACAGCACAGAAACAGGCCATTCAGCCCAACCAATACCAGCTGCCAATTATGCTCCATTAAAGTCTCCTCTTATCTTTCTTCACATCAGCATTGCCCTCTATTCCCTTCTTTCATGCTTCTAGCTCCCTTTAAATGTTACTATTTGCCTCAGTCACTCCCTGTGGTAGTGAGTTCAACATTTTTACTCCTCTCTGGGTAGAAGATGTTTCTTCTGCACTGCCCATTTGATTTCTTTGTGCCTATCTTATATTGATGACCTCCCAGTTTTGTTCTTCCCCACAAGTTGAAACACTTTGTCTACTTTGTTAAAACCTTTTCATAATTTTCAATACCTCTGTCACCCCTCACCCTTCTCGTTTAAAAAAAGAAAAAAGAACCAGCGAGTTCATCCTTTCCTCAGGTGTAACCTCACATATTTAATGTCATCCTTGTAAGTCTTTTTTTTGCACCCTCTTCTGTGCCTTTATATCCCCTTTATAATATGGCAGCCAGAACTATATGCAGTATTCCAAATGTGGTCTAACAAATGTGAGGTAATGCATTTTGGAAGGTCTAATGCAGGTGGGAGGTATACAGTAAATGGCAGAACCCTCATGAGTATTGACAGGCAGAGAGATCTGGGTGTACAGGTCCACAGGTCACTGAAAGTGGCAAAGCGAGTGGATAAGGTAGTCAAGAAGGCATACGGCATTGCATGCCTTCATCGGTCGGGGCATAGAGTATAAAAATTGGCAAGTCATGCAGCAGCTGTACAGAACCTTAGTTAGGCCACACTTAGAATATTGCGTGCAATTCTGGTCGCCACACTACCAGAAGGACGTGAAGGCTTTGGAGAGGGTACAGAAGAGGTTTACCAGGATGTTGCCTGGTCTGGAGGGCATTAGCTATGAGGAGAGGTTGGATAAACTCTGATTATTTTCACTGGAACGACGGAGTTGGAGGGGTGACATGATAGAGGTTTACAAAGTTATGAGCGGCATAGACAGAGTGGATAGTCAGAAGCTTATTCCCAGGGTGGAAGAGTCAGTTACTAGGGGACATAGGTTTAAGGTGCGAGGGGCAAAGTTTAGAGGGGATGTGCGAGGCAAGTTCTTTACACAGAGGGTGGTGAGTGCCTGGAACTTGCTGCCGGGGGAGTTGGTGGAAGCAGGTACAATAGCGACGTTTAAGAGGCATCTTGACACGTACATGAATAGAATGGGAATAGAGGGATACGGTCCCCGGAAGTGCAGAAGGTTTTAGTTTAGGCAGGCATCAAGATCGGCGCAGGCTTGGAGGGCCGAATGGCCTGTTCCTGTGCAGTACTGTTCTTTGTTCTTTGTAAGGCTTGATACAAGTTTAGCATAACTTCTCTACTTTTCCATTCTATCCCCCCAGAAATGCAGGTATTATCCTGCAGCACAATTTTTAGTGGTTTGTGTACTCCCAGATCCCTTTTCCCCTCGACTCCATTTAGATTCTTAATATCCATGTAGTATATCACCACCTCCTTACATTTTGGCAAGAAAAAATAATACCTCACACTTACCTATGTTAAGTAATTTGCCAATTATTTGCCCATTCTGCAAGTTTAGTGATGCCGTCATGTAATTTGTTGCAGTCCTCCTCAGTATTGATTAATTTGGTGGTGTCTGGAATCTAAAACAAAATTTCTAAATTTGCAAAGCCTAAATTGTTAATACAAATGGTGAACAACAGTGGTCCCAGCACTGATCCTTGTGGGACCCCTTTTCCCACCTTCTGCCACTCTGGAAAAGAGAAAAGATAGGTAATCATAAACATGGAAGAGAGCAAAATGTTAATGTCAAAATTGTGGTTGCTTAACATAAGGAAACCCTGAGCTGGTCCTGATGCAAGAATGAGGTATTGCTCCAAATATGAGATGCATCTAAAAGTTGAGGCTTTTTTTATATAAAAAAAAACTCAATAGGACCAAAGCCCAGAGTACAGGAGATAGCTAGAATTGTAAAAAGGATAAAAGGTAAGAAAATAGTGGATAGGTGGTTTTGTAGGTTGTGGGAGGATCAGAAAATCTAGGAAGATTAATGTTAAATGGATCCAAGCTAAACAGTGAAGAATGAAACTTAGACGCAGATCCTTTTCTTGATCAGTTTATTCACAGAATGCAGCATTATACGTCTCTGCCTTCTGTTCAACCAGACTTGTGTACAGCAGGTGTGCTTCATATTCACTTCAAATCCTTAGTTGAATAATGCCCTTTAGTTGTTTACCTTTAGCAACATATTTAGCCATTAAGAATTAAGACTTCCAGCAGATTTGATATCCTGACTGTGATTATTTTTGAGGTTGTTTGCTAGCAACTGGAGAATGCAGTGTCTACAATAAGCACCCATATCATGTTCCTGACAGCATATTGCACATTAACTTATTTTAGGATTTACTAATTCTTTATATGTTAAGGAAAATTCAAAGACATTGTTCTCCTGGAGCGTGAAGGAGATGTGGACTATAATGTTATGGCCCCATCTCTCATTCACTTTTGGTCTAGTGAGGCTCTTCCCTGAGAACACAGTCTCACTTAATTTGCTTTAAAAAGTGAGGGGTAACTGTCAGTGAATATGCAAACAAAGGTTTGTCAGGACATCTTAAAGTATAATAGCAAACTGTGAACTGATGATTACGTTCCACAATTGCGATTTGTATGAAAGTACCAAGAAACCACTCACTCCTATTAATGCAAAATAATAAGTAACTTTTAAATTCAAAACTCTTAACAGTTAGAAATGTAAATTGTGCAATCTCTAAATGATAAAAGCCATCTGCCCAAGTTACAAGCCAGTAATTGAATCTCAAACATTCTGGCAATCTTATAAATCATGAGCTCAGCAGTGGCAGTTCATATCATCTGAACACTTTGCATTGCTCCCTTTAACTCAATGTGAGGCATTATCTTGCATTCATTACTTCAAATTATTCTTAACATTTTGTTCTGTAAGCAGAATTTTAATTTTTCTAATAATTTTAACAATTTTGATCATTTTTGCTAGTGGATGAAAGTCATTACAAAATTGCATCTTCAGATGAGTAGGTAGGGTTATTTTGTGTGTGTATATATAAATTATAATCTTTGAAAAGAATTGTAAGTTCAGTGAAGATGAATACACTCCGAATGTCTTGCCAGAGTTTTGACTGAAGTCTGGAAACGCAACTAATATTATGGAAGAAACATTTTCCCAAATTTCCCCATACCATTTGATGTGCTGTGTGGGGCAAAGGAATTGCTCCACTTCATCTGACTTACAGATGCCACCCCAACATTCATCTGTTATGACTTAAACGTTTACCTATAATTGCTTCTAATCAACATAATTGTTGATCTGTTGACAATTTCCATTGTACAAATTATAGGGTTTTGCGGATAATTGATTTTAAACTAATATGTTATTACCCTGTATTGGGTGATCTGATTTAACCTGATTTCTTGATAAGCTAGCTTTTTGATTGATGCTGATTTCTTTCTGCATGGCAACAACTCAGCTGCTCTTGTGCTTATTATCATGAGACTTACATTTTGTCTCACTAACTGGCTCATGCTTACTGATGTTTAGTTTAAAACTAATGGTTACATGATTAATTGTGAAGATTTTGTTCAGGAATCATGAACCTAGAAAGTATTCATTATTTAGATTGATTGGTAGTTCTCATTCATGCTTACAGCTTGCACATTTTTCGCATATGAGCTATAATTCTAATGCATGCTTCTGTAAATATTTTAAAGTTCTTTTCTTCATTTTTTACAAACTGAATGGACTTATTTCATTGAAATTATTTAGTAAGAAACTAAACCTAGCTGGGTGGAAACTAGTTCTGTTAATACCAAACGTGGTGTTCTGGTCTGGTGATGAGCCTCATTTTATGGTTTTTCCCTTTCTGCTACTAGATGGAAATAATTACTCATACACTCTCTCTAGAGAGAATACTGATTCCTCTTCAGCTGTTTTCAATTTGTTCCTTTTTCCCAATCCTCCTGTGCTGTAATCCTGTCCATGATCTCTGCCAGTATCATTCTGTTGTAATCTGGTAAAAGGTAGTGTTGAAACGTGACTGAAGTAGAATACTTGCAGATTTTGCATTTCCATCAGCTGTGCGCATTGGTCTCTGTTCAGTGCTGGGTCTGATGACTCACCAGACATTGACAATCAATACTGAGGGAAGCATGAATGCAAATGTCAGGTGATGCTGAGATTACAACCTGTGTTTCCCAGTCTGTCCTGTCAACGTTTTCTTTTTTGTTTTAAGCAACTTACGTGGTCAGGAAAAACAGCAACAAGGAACTGGGACAGATGTCTCTAAGATCTAACCCTATAAGTTATTGGGACCATGCAGATCATTTGAGAAATTGTACTAACAGAACATAGATTTTCTATAGCTGGATGATACTTCAGTAACACTTATTCATTATTTGATGGCTAATTCTGTATTTTATACTTCTGAATACAAGGGACAGAATTCCAGACCACAATGCTGCCTGGGGGAAGAGTTCAACAAACAGGGAAAACAGTAGGGCCCTACTGCTGATATTCTGTGCAGACTTTATGGCTTAACACAGATGCTGAGGTACAGTTGCAACAGCTTTTGTGTTCCTGACACAAACATGTGGTCTAATTTAAATGCTGACAGTCTTTGTGATACTAATGTTGCAAACAGCAGACCAGTCTAATGTTGCACAGAAAGGACTCACTAACTTACACTGCTGCTACCAGTCCAAAATGGTAGTTGCTGTGGTATCCGTTTCAGCCTGGGAGCATATATTTATACTGCTTGGTTCACACTGCACTGGATACCAGCTCGTGTACAAACGCTTACATGCATGCACTGAGCTCCTCTGACACTAAACATTTAAACAAGTCTGGGTAAATTTAAAAAGTGCTCAGGAAGTTCAATAAACACCCAGAACACTCTTT
This sequence comes from Heterodontus francisci, assembly GCF_036365525.1. Lineage (NCBI taxonomy): Eukaryota > Metazoa > Chordata > Chondrichthyes > Heterodontiformes > Heterodontidae > Heterodontus > Heterodontus francisci. The sequence goes on from NC_090374.1 coordinate 146,018,845, forward strand.
AATGTGTTCATCTTTAGTGCTGTGCTGGAGTTGTATTTCATGCCGTGTCAAGCATATTGCGTTTTGAAAGATGATTTATCCTTCCCAACAATAAATATGGAATTTAGAAAAGTAGAATTTCATAATTCATTGAAACTGATCCCAATCCCATTGAATTTAACTCGTGCAAGTAAGAGATCTGAATCACAAACATGTATTGTGACTGAAGAATAATCTTGTTTAGTAAAGCAGATCTTGAACTGAATCAGCTGTAATTATCCCTATTATTACCCTCAATATTCTGCTGACATTCCATAATGCTGGTCAGATATAGCACACTTAAAGTTTAAATGTGTGTGTATATATTATTTACCAGGGTCAGCTGATGTGCAGTAATGTTAGCAGGCTCTGAACACATCGCAACATATTACCACTGGCAGCAATGCAACTGTTTCAGTAATTATTACAACTTTGCCTAGAATTTGGAGATGCTAATGTGGTTTGTAAGTCTATCTGAGGTAAGGTTTACTCTCTCTCTCTCACATGCTATTACTTTCAAACAAGTATCTCCTTTTTCTGCTAAATCTCAGTCAAAGGACTAAAAGACTTGACTTTACAAAGGTGCAATGTCTGTATTTTAGGGAATCTATGCAAAATCAGATATTTAGAAGCTTCATATTACACTGCAAATATTAGACATTTAGAATATTATCTAAACACCTAATGGCCCAGGTTTTGCGATCAACAGTGAAAGGACATGCTCGTCGCCTGCCCTCAGATATTTAGCAAACTCTGTGGCATCTATTTTTCCCTTATTACAATACCAGTTTCATTCTGGCATCCAAGAACATTAAAGTCATCAAGCAGGTTGAGCAACCGATCAGATTGAAGAATTCTTGGACAGCAAACCAGGAAATAAAAAGCACTTGCTATCATTCACTTGATGGGACATATACAAGGGATTAGGATGGAAGATGAAATATCATATCTTTAAAACTTTTTTTTATATCTATTATGGATTTTTTAAAATGGAACTGAGGGGATGACACTTCAGATTTCTAGAATTAGTTTCTTGGGGCCAGAGAGGTGGCTCAGTTGTAATCGTGACTTGGAACGTTGTTTAAAAACTCAGTTACACCTCAGTCAACAAGGTGTAACATTATCAGTTCTTAACAAGAATAGTGCATAGAAAGTTGAAGTTCACATCAAATCTGTGCATCCTCCCTATGGAAGATCAGAGTATCTCTGACAGCAACTTTCAGATTTCCATGTTTAACTGTGCATGTGCAGATGCTTGCAGTTGCTGAGCTTTACACAGTAATGACCTTGAACGCTAACAATTTTGCCATCATTACAGTTGCAAATTCTGGACCAATGCTTTTGTAGGTAATTGCTCAGTTCCTTATTTTAATGGAGTCATTAACTCATTTATATAGGTTGAATATAGAATGTATAATTTTTTTACAGAGTAAAAGAACAGGAAATGGGTTAACTTCACTAATTTAAATAAATTCTTTAATGGCTCCGTTAATTTATTTTGTTTACTATGTTAGTGTTAATACTTGCATGACTTCATTTCAAGGCCTTGTACAGCTAACATTAGATCATATTATTCACTGAACAGTTAATTGACTTTTTAGCATCATTTAAAATTGTACTATGTGCAGAATCTTTTAACTAATTGGCATAAAATAAGCCTATTTCTACTTGTTTGTCTTAAAGAAATAAGGACACCTTATTTCCTAAGCACCACATGTAGCAGGACATGCAGAATTTGAAGTGCTGGATTTTATTTTTAAAAGCATGTAATTTGAATAATTGGTTCTCCAGCCTGAGGAAAAAGAAGTAGGGCTTAGAAGCAATGAAAGAAAAAACACTTTTTTTGTGTGTGGATACCTGGGGGGAACTGGCCTCATGCCAGACAGGGCACTGCAACTTCCTCTTTCTCTTTATCTCTTTTATCCCTCCATCCCACCTCCCTTCACCATGTTTTTCGGACAGCGTGCAAAGGGGTTTAATTGGAATTGTGCTGGAATATTTGTACGATATTTTTGACACATTATGCATGTTGGACAGAATATCAGCCTATATTTATAACTTTTTTTTGTAGTTTGAATTTAATCTGGAAAATATCAAAAGAGCAGTTTTCAAAGAAAATGAGTTAGGTTTGCCACTAATTTGCTAATATCTCCGAATCAGTCACAGGGACTACCGCAAGGTCAGCCCCTGAATGAAATGATACTGGAAATAGGTGTCTGGTTGCAAAGCAGTGCAGTCAGCAGATTAACTACAGAGCCAACAAGATCAGCTAACTATTCCCACTCTACATCCTTGTAGAGTATGTATGTAATGTTGCAGTGCAGCTGCTGTAAAGCAGACTTCATGGCATCTCTAACACCTGCTGTGCGTTGATTCCTCAAAGCAAATCCTCTCTCTTGAAAGCTGTGTGTGTCTTTGTGTTTCAAGAGTGTGGGGAAGAGCTTCAATGAAGTCAGCCTTTTGTAATCTGGCCCTATGGACGAAAGTGGAATTATTTAGAGCACTGCATATGCACTGTCCTCTAAGATTTTTTCGTAGATTTGTTCTTAATTCAAAGTTATTGAGGGAACTGAAAGTAAACACTCTGGTTGTGGTCTTGTTTGTAGAAAATTTGTTGAACATTTGTAAATGAGGACACTGAAGACTGAGCTCTGTTTTAATCATGTTTGCACCACCAAACTGTCATTTAAAAAGAAGCTTGCACCCTCATTAAATTGCTCTGACAATTTTACTAAGTGTATAGGAACAAGTATACCGATGATGTCAATTTACTTGTTTATAGTGCAAAAAAGCTCTTTCCTGGTCCAATTTTTTTTTCTTGTGTACTTTAGGCAAGAAACCTCACAGCTCCAGCGACCCGGGTTCAATTCTGGGTACTACCTGTGTGGAGTTTGCAAGTTCTCCCTGTGTCTGCGTGGGTTTCCTCCGGGTGCTCCGGTTTCCTCCCACATGCCAAAGACTTGCTGGTTGATAGGTTAATTGGCCATTATAAATTTCCCTTAGTATAGGTAGGTGGTAGGGAAATATAGGGACAGGTGGGGATGTGGTAGGAATATGGAATTAGTGTAGGATTAGTATAAATGGGTGGTTGATGGTCGGCACAGACTCGGTGGGCCGAAGGGCCTGTTTCAGTGCTGTATCTCTAAACTAAACTAAACTAAAAATGTAATTTTCAAAATGTTGCAGATTCTACAATAATTATGTAACAGTTTTGAGAAACATTACAAGCTCTACTGATACTTGTCAGTTGTGATTGAGGGTGAAGTTCACCTTTGTTTTCTATGGATGTTTGATAACAGACCATTGTTAATTCAATAATAGGAGGACCCTTTTGGGATGGTTTGATTATTGTTATGTTATGTATCTTACCTTGATTTTGTGTTAAATGTGTTCTCGATGTAACCAAGTATTGCACAAGGGACGTTAGTTGTGTGCTAATTTATGCTGCTGCAAAAACTGCTCATAAACCCAGAACAGTGGTGTAACGATTGCATCAACAAACGAGAAGCCTGCGTGCACTTAATACTTTTCTCACAGGATGACAGCTGTTTTCAAAGATTGGCCCCAGTGTGCCATGTACTCTGATTTGTTCCATGCAAACAGGGAGCATTTATTTTGTGGTAAACACTACCATACACCACCTGCCAGCACTGATGATTTAAAAACACACTTGCAGCAAGAGGGTGTAATCCTTGCTAATCATTTCTTCATTCTGTAGATAAAGCTTTCAGTCAGCTAATTTTGCTGCCACTAATGGACAAGGTTTGAAGAGACAGATTGTCTTGAAACTCAAGACAATCAGATGTGGGAGGCCTTTCCGTGCAGAAGGGTACTTGTAGCAAATAAGGCCAATGAAAACAACATTGATGAATTTCTGAAGGCAGTTATTTCAGGCATTCATCATACTGGGAATTTTCAATCAGGATTTCAAACTGTACTGCACCTATATAGTGTTTGATATTTTGTCCGAAATTGTGCAAGGCAAAATAAATCTCTCATTTAATAGCCAATCAAGAAGCTGTTCCATTGCACAAAAACCAGAAAAGAATCGCATCTTTCACAGAAAGGGATTCAGAATTAATAGCTCCAGTGTGGTGGTGACGGGCAGGAAAATGCTTTCTCCCATGTGTAAAAAAAAAATTGATTTTAAATCCTTCCAAAATAATTTTTCATTATTATAGTTACCAAACCATTTTTACCCCATCCCACCTCAATTTATTTTTCAAACCAGTCTGCAAACAAATAATCAATTTTGTGTTGTTAACACCAGAGACCTCATTAATCAGCAGCAGCTTCCAGCTCATGTTTTTTTTTGTGATGTGACTTGCAAATTTTTGCAGATTTCATAATGATCACAGAACAAATTTTGTAGAATCCTTTGTAGAATTGTTGTTTGAGCTATGCACAATATGTAAATAGAGGGATAAGTGGTGGAGGAAATTTAGTATGTCTGGTCTCACATTCAACACTCCATAAACTCGAACTTGGTCATCCAAAACTCTGCACACACTTTCCAAGCAGTGAGTGGTCACGAGAGAATAATCAAAAGCAGCAACTCTTCTTTGTCTAGTTGCGCCCCTACAACTGCCCAGATAATGCCAGCCAACTACAGACTAACCTGCTTTATATTACTCCATGCCATAGCACATGGTATGTTTCACCACTGAATGTTTCATCCGTTTCTTTTCTCTGTTTAAAAGTACAATACAGAAATGTTTTAATGGAATTTTAATTCTCCTGCATTCTCATACTTGATCCTTGCTAGTAGTAAAACAGTATTTAAAAAAAAAAGATTATTTTGTATTTTTGAGTTATAGAATCACTGAGCTGCAGTATTTGTAGAAACTCCATTTCCATTAAAACCGCATCTTGCAGAAATGAAACTAATATGTTTAACATAGACATTTGTTCTAGGCTTTGAAATGGTATTGACGGAATAACCATAAAGGGGTGCATATGGACATTGGTATTTGCTCGAGTCGCTCTGAACAGGCTCCAGAAGCTGGCCGAGCGCGTCTACCCTGAGGCACAGTGTGGCTTTCGTGCAGAGAGATCGACTATTGACATGCTGTTCTCCCTTCGTCAGATACAGGAGAAATGCCGTGAACAACAGATGCCCCTCTACATTGCTTTCATTGATCTCACCAAAGCCTTTGACCTCGTCAGCAGACGTGGTCTCTTCAGACTACTAGAAAAGATCGGATGTCCACCAAAGCTACTAAGTATCATCACCTCATTCCATGACAATATGAAAGGCACAATTCAACATGGTGGCTCCTCATCAGAGCCCTTTCCTATCCTGAGTGGTGTGAAACAGGGCTGTGTTCTCGCACCCACACTTTTTGGGATTTTCTTCTCCCTGCTGCTTTCACATGCGTTCAAATCCTCTGAAGAAGGAATTTTCCTCCACACAAGATCAGGGGGCAGGTTGTTCAACCTTGCCCGTCTAAGAGCGAAGTCCAAAGTACGGAAAGTCCTCATCAGAGAACTCCTCTTTGCTGACGATGCTGCTTTAACATCTCACACTGAAGAATGCCTGCAGAGTCTCATCGACAGGTTTGCGTCTGCCTGCAATGAATTTGGCCTAACCATCAGCCTCAAGAAAACGAACATCATGGGGCAGGATGTCAGAAATGCTCCATCCATCAATATTGGCGACCACGCTCTGGAAGTGGTTCAAGAGTTCACCTACCTAGGCTCAACTATCACCAGTAACCTGTCTCTAGATGCAGAAATCAACAAGCGCATGGGTAAGGCTTCCACTGCTATGTTCAGACTGGCCAAGAGAGTGTGGGAAAATGGCGCACTGACACGGAACACAAAAGTCCGAGTGTATCAGGCCTGTGTCCTCAGTACCTTGCTCTACGGCAGCGAGGCCTGGACAACGTATGCCAGCCAAGAGCGACGTCTCAATTCATTCCATCTTCGCTGCCTTCGGAGAATACTTGGCATCAGGTGGCAGGACTATATCTCCAACACAGAAGTCCTTGAAGCGGCCAACATCCCCAGCTTATACACACTACTGAGTCAGCGGCGCTTGAGATGGCTTGGCCATGTGAGCCGCATGGAAGATGGCAGGATCCCCAAAGACACTTTGTACAGCGAGCTCGCCACTGGTATCAGACCCACCGGCCGTCCATGTCTCCGTTATAAAGACGTCTGCAAACGCGACATGAAATCGTGTGACATTGATCACAAGTCGTGGGAGTCAGTTGCCAGCATTCGCCAGAGCTGGCGGGCAGCCATAAAGACAGGGCTAAATTGTGGCGAGTCGAAGAGACTTGGTAGTTGGCAGGAAAAAAGACAGAGGCGCAAGGGGAGAGCCAACTGTGCAACAGCCCCAACAAACAAATTTCTCTGCAGCACCTGTGGAAGAGCCTGTCACTCCAGAATTGGCCTTTATAGCCACTCCAGGCGCTGCTTCACAAACCACTGACCTCCTCCAGGCGCGTATCCATTGTCTCTCGAGATAAGGAGGCCCAAAAGAAGAATATTACTATTTCAATCCTATTACATTTCATAATCAGTATTTCAGTACACAGAATTCTATATGAAGCTGGTGAGGGTTTTGGAAAATAGAGATTAGATTTCCATAAGATCAATATCTCGATTCTCCTTAGCTGGCTATTTATAGCTGAATTCAGTTAGAAGTGACTTGCACAACTGTGTGTTTTTAGATGAGCTGGCTGAAGCTGCTTTTTAAATTTAAATTCAATAAAGGTGGGTATTGAATTAATTTTTTGTGGTTGTGCATTTGTGTCACATTAGAGGTAAGACAAAGGGAAACTGAAATGTACTAAGATACTGACTTGGAAATATTACAAGATCATGTGGATTCACTATTTCATTTTGTGAAGCACCTGATGAGTTTATTTTGTATATTAGTTGCTGATTTTGACCAGAGGCAGTAGCCCTAATGCAGTCAGATGGTTGGCAAGAAGATAACAGTGAGTGAAACCTCCAGTACTAGCTGTGATGTGACCTGTCCTGTCAGTCAGGACCTACAGCATAGGGCAGTGTACAAGCCATCTGCCACTAAATGATTTGAAGGACACAGAGGAAGAGAGTACAGCCCAATGCCACTAGCACCAGCTCTTCTTTTGAGCTTTTAATAAAGAAATATCAATAAAAATAAATGATAGCTCATCAAGTGACAGTGAATTGCGGCAGTTCTTTTTGAGTGTGAAACATTTATAACTCATTAGCGCCTCAGGTGCAAATGAAATATAATTGACATTTACTTGAGAGATGTTTCAAAGGCACCATCACTGATATATTTTGTCTGTTTAGTGCATGTGTGGCACTTTGTAAGAACACTGATCACTGCTCTCTTTTATAGTTCTGAAAGATTTTTTCTTTGGTTCTACCCAGTCATAAGCTATTAAATCTGCTTAGAGTACTTATTCCCTGGAATTGACCATTGCTACTCCTATCTAGCAGTTAGAATGCATTCATATAGGGTGACTCCAACTCTGGTTTTCTCTCCTACCTTTTATGTGGGGAGATACCTTCCTGCTCAGGAGCTCCTTCAAATTCTCATGCTGGAACTGGCCAACTAGGGAAATGCATTAATTGTTGCTTTGCCAGTGTTGCTAACATCCCATAAAAAATTAATTAAATCAGGATCTCAGTGAGAGTAATTTCAGGACGAAACACAGCTCTGGTACAACATGTTAGTGAACTAACTTCTACTGGTCTACTCAATAGAAACATTCTCAAATGATTGAACACTTTGCAGTCCCTTCACTGAATATTACACAATCATAATTTATCATCCTTAATTCTTGCACAGGCGCATCTCTGAATCTGTAGCAGTCAAATTGTCAAACACAATTACAGAATAATACCATTTATAAAAATGCAAGAACAAGATCATCAAGCCCATCTGATTAGCTGTCTCATGCGAAATTCTGTTTCAGGTTCCAGTCTAAGCTTTGTTTTTGTCAGAATGTCCTACTCTCTTTGCTGAATTAGAAATTTATTCAGTTCACCTCAGAATGTTTTGACAATCAATATTAACTACTCTAGGTGGAAAGCTATTCCATAGGTATAGCCTATTTCAAAGAAAGCTATGCGTGAAGTAATTATTCCTTATGCTAAATTTAGCTCATGGCTTTCTTGGTTTATAATTCTGTCCTCTGGTTATTTTAAAAGTGAATTTTTCACAAACTATTAATCAGTCTTATTGATTCCCTTCATTATTTATTGGGAGTGAGGGGCAGCACAGTGGGTTAAACACTGGTCTTTCACATCTAGGATGAAAACCTCCCATAACTGCTAGCTGTAAGGATTGTATACAAAAAGAATTGGTGCAGTATCAGCCCCATTACCAATGCGAGTAGGTGTACAGCTCATTCCTGTAACTAATTTGTCCCTAAATTGCCAAACTCATTTAGGCCATGATGCAAGTGGGGGAAAATGTCATTTGGGGCGGTAAGAATTGTTATTAGGTTGGGATTAAGGCACTGCTTTACTCTTTTCTAATTGTGCTATAACTAACTTTTTGGAATGGTTATTGCTGCTCGCGTAATAGTCATAGAGAGATGCAGCACTGAAACAGGCCCTTTGGCCCACCGAGTCTGTGCCGACCATGAACCACCCGTTTATACTAATCCTACATTAATCCCATATTCCCTACCACCTACCTACACTAGGGGCAATTTACAATGGCCAATTTACCTATCAACCTGCAAGTCTTTGGCTGTGGGAGGAATCCGGAGCACCCGATGGAAACCCACGCGGTCACGGAGAACTTGCAAACTCTGCACAGGCAGTACCCAGCACCGAACCCGGGTCACTGGAGCTGTTAGGCTGCGGTGCTAAACACTGCGCCATTGTGCCGCCCCCAGTAATGATCTCAGAAATTCAAAAGTGCAGAAGAGTATTTGACAAGAATTGAATAATCCCTTTAATATCAAAGAGGATGTTATTATGCAATGATTAGGCTCTGTGCATAACACATTTCCATGACCTATTTTGGACCAAACCCATTATTTTAAAAAAGCTTGAGGTTACTGTCCTCCAATATCTGTTTTTTCCCTCGCGTTATGTTTTCCTGCGATCAATATCAATGTAATGGATCTCCCTCCTCCTCATCTTCCCCTTTCCCTCCTCTGAATTTCTTTGATTGTAATCTTTGGCAACAAATTCTTTGACTTGGAAGGGCACTGGTGGGAGTTAAAGCAAAGTACAATAGGGGTAGCAGAATTTGAAGCGGACCTGTTTCTGTGAGCCATCCAGCTTTTTCTAAGAAAAACAATTCTGATGGAAGTTGGGGAAGGTGTTAAAGGGGATCTGTTCTGACTTTGGCATAAGAAAATACTGAGTGGACACCAACGGTTTGGCTCTCAGGAATGAGCGGCAAATCAAAAACTCATTTAGTATAATAGAAGCAAAATACTGCAGATGATAGAAATCTGAAATAAAAACAAATTGCTGGAAATACTCAGCAGGTCTGGCAGCATCTGTGGAGAGAGAAAGCGTTAACTTTTCAAGTCTGTGATCTTTCATCAGAACATCTGATGAATGGTCACAGACCTGAAATGATACATGTTGCTCTGTGCAACACCAAAGGACTAAGGAAACAATTACAAATAATTAAATGGATTCAGGCAAAGAAGTATAACGTTTTGACCTCCAATGGGTGCACCTAAGCAATAACAATTTGCCCAGAGTTAGATGTAGTTTTACTACCTTCTCACTCTGCATGTAAAATCAAGGAAAGAGCATAAAGAGATGAGTTATGAATCATGATGTAGTCCTGGTGAGATCAGAATTAATGATTCCACTGGATTGAAATTGCCTTCACTCTTGCTTTAGTGGTGGAAAATCAGAAAAGTAAATGAGAAATGAGGGAACTGAATAAAAATGGAGAGAAATTAGAGATGACTGCAGTGTATTATGAAATGAAAGGACTGTTGCTGCATGCAGATTTTAAAAAAAAGTTAAAAGTGAATTTGCACTGAAACTAAGGATAGTTATACTTCCTGTGAAATTGAAATTTTGGTATTTTAACTTGTCTTGTTTTCAGCAATGTAATACAGTATATTGATTCAAATTGAAGTATTAAGTTTTCATTACTAATCACAGAGGTGCCACTCAATACAGCTGGTAAAAGGCAATGCATTGGTATGTTTGGATCACTAACTGCAGTAGTATAAAATAATGGCCATTAGGAGTGAGTTATAAGGCTGAAATCTGATTGAAAGATTCCCAAGATGCTAATATAGTTTGCAATGTCAGGAACTCTGAGGTTCAATTCATCTTTAACTTGGTCATTGTATTTTTTTTTACATCCTCAGACAGATTTCATGTCCTCGTGCTCCTGGACATCAGCACACCATGCTAGGATTTTCTGCCTTCATTTTAATGGATGTAAAATCCTGTTGTGCAAATTGTCCTATTTGCCTCTGAATTCTCTTCATATGAGCTGCCAGTACCTGTAGCTCTGCATCTGGGCAGGAGGTCCTGTAGTGACCACTGACCTTAAATCTGAAAGTCGTAAGTCTAACTTTATGATATCCACTTTTTAGTATTTTCTTTCACGCTTCTTGGTACTACCACAACTGAACCATGCCACACACTAAGGGTAGTGAGGCACCCTGCTGTGCTCAGGCATCCGATACTGCTGCTCATGAAACAGCCACTAGGAGGTGTGTGACAACATGCTGGGGTAAATTAGCTCCTGCATCTCCTGGTGAGAAAATGTCTGGCCTCCAATTTAGGCTTTTCCAACACATTGGCTGAGATGTTATGTTATACTCTAACTTCCTCCTCTAGTACTTTTTAATACTAATGAGATGAGAGATTCCCTTTCAAACTGTTGATTCTTCATTCTTGTTCAAGCAAAAACTTTCTTAAACGCATGCCAGTTTCAATTGTTGTATGATCGCCTTCAAGAGTGATGTTTCTTTAAGTATGCTAATGAGCTAAGCATCAGGATGCAGTCACGTGACTCAGAACCAGAGTCACACTGCAACTGTAACAGCCAGAGTAAGGTTCTGTAAATAGTTAGCTCTGTACTGTATATAATCTAGCTGTAAATAAACCTGTTTTGAGATCTTCAAGCAATTGGACTCCACGCATCTCATTTATGTTGCACAGACGATATAAAAGAACTCATTACATCACTTACTGGAGTGATGGAGACAGAAGCTGAGAGTAATAGTTGTTCAGAGCATAGTGGAATGCTGTAACATGATTGAGGGGTTAGGTGATGTACAACTACCAGACTAAAGCTTGTGAATGTCATCTGAACCTAAGAATTTGTCGACGGCTGTCCCTCAATGCGAGGATTACGTCTACTCAAGGTCACGAGTTTCTGCTATGGGTCTTCATGTGACTGAATAGGCTGATTCTCGACCTGCAGATCTTTGGACACGGGGGCAGGATGTCCCACAAGGTAGGGGGATCCAGAGTGCAGGATTTGCTTCCTTTCTTTCCTTCCCTGCCGCCGTTCTGCCTCATCATTAAGACGTTTGGACTCGAAGCATGATGTAGCTTGATGAACAAGTTGTCACCATTTTGAACAATTGGTAGCAAGTTCCTCCCAGTCATCATTGTCAATGCTGTCACGCTTCAAAGAGAGCTTCAGTGTCTTTGAAGTGTTTTCTTTATCTTCCTCTGGAACACTGGCCATTTGAGAGTTGAGAAGGGTAGGCAGGTTGATTGGACTTCCTGAGCCAGGGGAGGATGCTTACAGTATAATAAAGTCTGCCCTGGTTATGAACTGTGCCATTGCCTGCAAACATCCAACATGATAGTAGTGTAACACAGTAGCTGTGACTGACTCCCCAGGCTTGTTTTGAAGGGTGACAGAATGGACCAGTGAACACCTTGGGATCCAATGTCTACCCAGTTGAATTCTACAAGGCTCTGTTACAGAACTGTCACCTTCTGATTCCTGAAACACACTCACCGTCTTGAGATGAATACCCTTCCAGGCACTTTCAACACTGTTTCAATCACACTAACTGTATAAAAGAGCAAAGATCCCTATCCTTTGTTCTTTGTATGAGCTCATATCCCTATAAAACCTTGGCCAAGATCCTAGATGCAATTGCCCATACTGACCAAACCAACTTTATATGGGGTCTTTATTCAGGAGACAGTACCAGATGTCCGTTCAACATTTTGCACCACTGCACATCCACTCAATGTCCCCATGGTATTACATTCTATGGCGAGGGAGAAAGCATTTGATGATTATACGTGGGAACTTCATGTACTCTTCAGTGCTTTCTAGAAGCGAATTAAAATCCTGTAATTAAACCTCTCACCTACTCTGTGCATTAACGTCTTTGCTCCTCAGCTATAGTTAGAGGGCATAAATAAACATCAACAAGTCTAAAATGGTACTAAAAGTTAAATGATTTACCCCCTTCCCTCAAAGAGAAGTGGATATGTAGGGTAGGCTCCCAGCAAGGACAAGTAATACAATTCCAACTAACTTAAAGATTTGTGCTGAGATGCAGCTGCCTGTTGTCCAAGTGTGAGTGTTTCAGGAATCAGAAAGTGCCAGTTCTGTAACAGAGCCTTGTAGAACTCAACTGGATAGCCATTGGATCCCAAGGTGTTCACTGGTCCTTTCTGTCTTCGATGATCCCAGACAATGAGTATACACAGGCTCATCTCAGAGTGCATCACAACTGAGCAAAAACCTCTCCTCACCCAAACTCCATATGTATGCACATTCCATCTGGTGGTGGTGGTGGGGGGTGGTTACAGGCTGGCAATTATAAATGGGAATCTTGACTGATTTTTCTACTCCCTGGCACATTAGCACTGAGGCTAATTGTGGCAGAGTCCATTTGCCTCAGCCCAGGCCAACAATCAGCCCTTAAGCTTTGCTGAGCTATATCATTTAGTACCACAGCAACGGGACAGCCACAAACCTACTGAGCCAAATAACACAATGTTAGGTTGGTATTTGGAGATTTTCTAGATTTCGGGAGTTGGAGAAATGTTAATCCTATCTTGAGAAGTCTTTACTTAATGTGTATAATATTATTGGGAGAGTCTATATCAGTGCAAATTTACATTGCCTGTTAGAGACAGGAGGGCTCGATGGGCCAAGTGACATTCTTCATCCTAAAGTAACATTCTCTGAACTTTTCAACACAATTCTGTTGTGTCTTCTGTAGTACATTTTTTTTTTGTTAGAGATGCCATTTTAAAAAAAGTATCTCCCCCTCTCATTTCTCATTAGGTCCTGCACACAAATGGGATTGTGCTTATAGTAACTATTCTTCCTCCAGTGTGGATGATTTTCTAATTCTTTGGCAATTCATTTATGTTTCCTTGTTTGAAAGCAGTTTTTAAATACTGTATGGAAATTAAGTAGCTGATCTATTTTCTTTGAGAATCCAAGAATTAGATTTCATCACTATCTCAGTGGAGATTCTTATTGATTTTTCCAGTCATGGATATATACTTGACCTTGATTCGCAGTATTTTGCTGGGGACAAGTGTTATACTTAACCTGCCTCATTGCATATTTAATTGTGGATCTACATTTTCAAAGTGCCTTTGGATGACTCAGTAGATAGCACCAACCTTATTGCACACCACCTTCACTATCTGCCAAGCAAATAAAATAAATGCAATATCTACTGATAAAATAGTGAGAAATGCAAGAGTTGATTATTGTGTGCGGGTGGGTAAGGATCAAGTGGTTTCAAGACCCCTGAGTTCCTGTTTCACTGATCCTAGCTACCTGCCTGTGTATCAGTTTCCCTGAGTGAGAAATAATGGCAAATCTAAAGTTGGTACACATTCTCAGCCTTGTCTGCTTGGAGAGTCAGAATTTTTTTTTAAAAAGCAGCTTATTCTCATCTCTAAGCTAGAAAATCACAGGTGCCTGTGCAACTCATACATGTGATACTACTTTCTATATGGGAAGGGAAGAGGGTGGAAAGGAGGACAGGGAAAACTGAGTAAAGCTTCAGTCGGACCTTGCTCATGTCCAGCTTTCTTTTAATTATAAGTGACTGAGTCTGATATTTCTGCACTAGAATCATATCAGTCACAGTGTGTTAGGCGAGGTAGTCTTCACCTCTGTAGTAATAGAACTTTCATGAAAAGGAAATGGCCTAGAAAGTCGATAGGTGTATGATTCCTGGCAGTCTTGCCAGCTTCTTGCTTGTGGAAGAACTCCAGTGCAGACTTTGTTGAAGTTTGCATTCTTGGTAGGGGTTGGAGGCTAGGGGTGCAGGGGGCAATGGTCTTGGGTGATTTGAAGGTTCATCTACAGTGCCCTCACTGAACAAGCTGGAATGGCCAGTGAAAGTGACTGGCTTTGGGGCAGGCAGTTGAGATGGCGGGGGATGGGCTGAGTGGGTGCTAGGCTTATTAGCCTTGCCCTGGAAAGGTGATGAAGCTGCTTTCTGTCAAGGGATCAATGGTTACATTTTATTTTTTAAAGACGTGCTGCTCTCTTATCTTTGTGATCAAGGCCCAAATCCCAGCCTGGATACCCAGGCAGGCTAAGTGAGATACAGGTACTGATGTGAAGACAGGGGCATAGAAACTCCAAAATTAGGGATTCCCAGTACCTACCCTTTTTGCATTGAAGGCCTTGCAGGGGCAGGCAGAGGCTCTTGCCTTACATGTACACTTCACATTGCAGCAGAATTTCTAGCCATTCCAGTGAACTTGATTCAAACCTCAAGCCACTGTTCATTTTAGGGGCCAAGTCTTGCAAGTGATTGATCTAGTTAGAGTTTTACATGACACACAATGGAATCAGCATATTATTTCTCCCAAAGTAGCACCTTTAGATAGTTAACTGTAATCTTCAGGAGCATTATGGCCTTACTTTTTTTTCACTGATAGTCTATAAAATATTTAGTGTTGCATTCATAAATTTAGTTGGTAAAACTATCTGTCATCCCTGACTGATTTTATTGCTACTAAACTGGAAAAGGTACTTCAGTATCCTGAAGAACTGGCGGGAAGCAAAACCTACAACCATCTGGCCTAGAATTCCTTATTTCTGTAGCCAGAAGAAAATCAACAATTTTCAAGACTAAGCGGTGCAGTGGTTAGCACCGCAGCCTCACAGCTCCAGCGACCCAGGTTCAGTTCTGGGTACTGTCTGTGTGGAGTTTGCAAGTTCTCCCTGTGTCTGCGTGAGTTTTCCCCGGGTGCTCCGGTTTCCTCCCACCACCAAAGACTTGCAGATTGATAGGTAAATTGGCCATTATAAATTGCCCCTAGTGTAGGTAGGCGGTAGGAGAATATGGGGTTAATGTAGGATTAGTATAAATAAACCACTGACCACCTCCAGGCGCGTATCCATTGTCTCTCGAGATAAGGAGGCCCAAAAGAAAGAAGTATAAATGGGTGTTTGCTGGTCGGCACAGACTCGGTGGGCTGAAGGGCCTGTTTCAGTGCTGTATCTCTAAAATAAAAATAAAAAATAAAGATTTTCCCTGCACTGTTTCAAAAAGTTTCCAGTCTTTATAATGGGGAGAACTCAGGCCTTGCCTGCTTGTTTCATGATCTATTTTGTTTTCGTATTTTGCAGCATTGCCAGCTATAAGAAACACTTCAATGTGTTCTAAAGCCTGATGGCCTCTGTTGCTATCAAGATGGGAGGACTGTTGTCATTTATCACAAAACAGTTACTGAAAGTAGACTGAAGGTCAATTGTGACTTTCATTTCTGATAACGAACTTTGCAGAATAAATCTTTTTCATTCATGTTAGATGGACAATGCCCAACTGTTCAAAAAAAAAAATCAATTGGTGGGATGATTTTCAGAATGGAGAGTTGCTGAAGTACATGTAAGCATGCAGTCTGCTTTGACCTTCCCAAAAATGATGCAAGCTGTAATTTAGTAAATGAGGAACATTTTGAATTAACCCAAAGAAGTGTTATTCTATGATTATGAAATTGGTCAGTATACGTAATCAGGCCTCTTACTGGTGATATCAGAAACCTTCACTCAGAACTAGCATATAATCTATATTATTGTATATGCATACTACAAAATTGTGCATCCATGGCAGCTGACGCTGGTTCTGTTTTGGCAATTGTTCAATTAAAAACAAACCATGCTAACAGCAGTAGATACAGACATTAACCCAGGGTGCTTTAGAGACTATGTAATTTCAACTGGGGATGTCAACTCGGCTCATGTCCAATGTCAGGCACAGTAATGCTTCTTGGTAGTGATGTCACAGCACTCAACTGTTTAAGCAAATTTATTCAAAATCGCAATCATTGTGAAGATGGAACAAATATTTTAAGGTTAATCTTAAAATGTTGCATGGGTTGAATTTGAGATGTGGCTCTCTGGATTCTTCAGGGTTGGGGAGGGGGAATGGAAAATTCCCGCCACTTTCGGCACGTTAGAGTCATAGAGTTATACAGCACAGAAACAGGCTCATCTTGTCCATGCCGGCCATCAAGCTTATCTATTCTAATCCCATTTTCCAGCACTTGGCCCGTAGCCTTGTATGCTATGGCATTTCAAATGCTTATCTAAATACTTCTTAAATGTTGAGGGTTCCTGCCTCTACCACCCCTTCAGGCAGTATGTTCCAGATTCCAACCACCCTCTGTATAAACAAGACAGACAGCACAGTAATAACAGATGAAAGTCATTTTCAGCTGTCTTGTCATTTAACATGCTTCTCTCGAGTTTTCTCCTCTTTTTGAGCCTTTCAGCAATCGCACAATGAATACCCACTGACCTCATTTGCATGTCAATGAGTACCAATGGGAAACTCTGGGACTTGCACTACTAATACAGCAACAAGCAGCTACTACTTGTATTTTTATATAGTTCCTTTTAACAAATAAAAATGGCCCAGAAACGTAATAAGACCAAAATTGACTCAGTCAAAGGAGACGATATTAGGAAGGGTGACTAAAATCTTCGTCCAAGAGGGTCTTTAAAGGTGGAGTGAGGCAGTGAGGGTTACGAAGTGAACACCAGTGTTTAGGATGAAGGTGACTGAAGATACGGCTGCCAATTGTGGGGGAAAGTGTGTGGGAGCTGCATAAGAAGATTTGGACCAATGCAGAGGGATGAATGAAGTAGTAGAGATAGAGAGGGGCAAGTCAATAAATGATTTCAACAAGAGGTGAATAGCGAGCATTTTTAATTTGAGGTAGCCAGGGCCAGCAGCCAGGGCCACTCAGCTCCTGACCTCATTACAGCCTTGGTTCAAACATGGACAAAAGTTGAACTTGAGGTAAGGTGAGAGAGACTGCCCTTGACATCAAGGCAGCATTTGACCAAGTATGGCATCAAGGAGCCCTAGCAAAACTGAGGTCAATGGGAATCAGGGGGAAAACCCTCTGCTGGTTGGAGTCATACCTAGCACAAAGGAAGATGGTTGTGGTTGTTGGTCTATCCTCTGAGCTCCAGGACATCACTGCAGGAGTTCCTCAGGGTAGTGTCCTATGCCCAGCTATCTTCAGCTGCTTCATCAATGACCTTCCTTCAATCAGGAGTGGGGATGTTCGCTGATAATTGCACAATGTTCAGCACCATTCGTGACTCCTCAGATAATGAAGCAGTCTGTGTAGAAATGCAGCAAGAGTTGGACAATATCCAGGCTTGGGCTGATAAGTGGCAAGTAACATTCGTGCCACACAAGTGCCAGGCAATGACCATCTCCAACAAGAGAAAATCTAACTATCTCCCCTTGACATTCAATGGCATTACCATTGCTGAATTCCCCACTGTCAACATCCTAGGGGCTACCATTGACCAGAAACTGAACTGGAGTAGCCATATAAATACTGTGGCTACAAGAGCAGGTCAGAGGCTAGGAATTCTGCAGTGAGTAACTTACCTCCTGACTCCCCAAAGCCTGTCCACCATCTACTAGGCACAAGTTGGGAGTGTGATGGAATACTCTCCACTTGCCTGGATGGGTGCAGCTCCAACAACACTCAAGAAGCTCGACACCATCCAGGACAAAGCAACCCGCTTGATTGACACCCCATCTACAAACATTCACTCCCTCCACCACCGACGCACAGTGGCAACAGTGTGTACCATCTACAAGATGCACTGCAGCTACGCACCAAGGCTCCTTCAACAGCACCTTCCAAACCCGCGACCTCTACCACCTCGAAGGACAAGAGCAGCAGATGCATGGAAACATCACCTGCAAGTTCCCGTCCAAGTCACACACCATCCTGACTTGGAACTATATTGCCGTTCCTTCACTGTCATTGGGTCAAAATCCTGGAACTCCCTTCCTAACAGCACTGTGGGTGTACCTACCCCACATGGACTGCAGCGGTTCAAGAAGGCAGCGCACCACCACCTTCTCCAGGGCCATTAGGGATGGGCAATAAATGCTGGCCTGGCCAGCGACGCCCACATCCCATGAATGAATTTTAAAAAATTAATGGGCCCATGAGCCAATGTAAATCAGCGAGCGCAGGAGTGATGGACTTGGTGTGGGTTAGGATATGGGCAGCATAATGTTGGAACAGCTGAACTTAATGGAGAGTGGAGGATGGCGGTTAGCCAGTAGAACACTGAAATATCTAAGTTTGGAAGTGACAAAGGCATGAATGAGAGTTTAGGCAGCAGATAGGTTGAGGCAAGGGCAGAGATGGAAGTAGACAGCATCTCTGATGGAGAGGATATGAGGTTGGGAGCTCAGCTCCGCCAAATAGCCTGCAGAGGTTTCTTCAGCCAGAGACAGTGGCCAGGTAGAGAATGTAATCGATGGCAAAGGTACAAGGTTTGTGGTGAGTGTGGTATCAGTCTGTCCACTATCGGTGTTCACTGTGTTTGATTGCTTAAGCCTCCAGGAGGAGCGGTAGAGTGAAAGTGAAACTGAGACACAGGTCGAAGCTTCTACAGAATACACTGCTCTGATTGTACTGAAAACCTTTATAGTTAAAGTCTTGTAAATAAATCAGTTGGTTATTTAACACATGTGATATCTGCTCTGAGTTAAATCAGATATTACAAACTAAATCCAGTAACTCAGCATAAACATAACTCAGGCCCAATTCCCTTTTGAAAGTCATGATTGAATCTCCCTCCACCACAGTCTGATGCAGGAGATGAGTTAAACTGACAACTATTAGAAATTATTCCAATTTCTAACTGTCAGCAGAACAGATGAGTAATTAAAGGCAATATAATAAAAGCAAAATACTGCGGATACTGGAAATCTGAAATAAAAACGAAGTGCTGGAAATACTCAGCAGGTCTGGCAGCATCTGTGGAGAGAGAAGCAGAGTCAACGTTTTGAGTCTGTGACCATTCAACAGAACTGGCAAAGTAATTACTTTTCCAAGCATCAAGTAATTAAAGGTAAAAGCAAAATACTGCGGATGCTGGAAATCTGAAACAAAAACAAGAAATGCTGGATTCACTCAGCAGGTCTGGCAGCATCTGTGGAAAGAGAAGCAGAGTTAACGTTTCGGGTCAGTGACCCTTCTTCGGAACTGACAAATATTAGAAAAGTCACAGATTATAAACAAGTGAGGTGGGGGTTGGGCAAGAGATAACAAAGGAGAAGGTGCAGATTGGACCAGGCCACATAGCTGACCAAAAGGTCACGGAGCAAAGGCAAACAATATGTTAATGGTGTGTTGAAAGACAAAGCATTAGTACAGATCAGTATATTCACACCTAATCTGTACTAATGCTTTGTCTTTCAACACACCATTAACATATTGTTTGCCTTTGCTCTGTGACCTTTTGGTCAGCTATGTGGCCTGGTCCAATCTGCACCTTCTCCTTTGTTATCTCTTGCCCAACCCCCACCTCACTTGTTTATAATCTGTGACTTTTCTAATATTTGTCAGTTCCGAAGAAGGGTCACTGACCCGAAAAGTAATTAAAGGTGTTTGCGTCAAAATTTAAATAGAATCATTACATTGAGAAAACCAACAGGGGAATGAAATTCCACGGGGGTTCCAACCCACTGACACTCCAATGGAAGGTCAGAAGGATGCCCATGGCAAAAGCAGAATTTTGGTCTCTTTGCCTCTTTTGGTCTCTGGATGCAGCTTCCGAAGTTTATAGAACACAAAACAAAAACTACAGGCGTGTGTGTCCTCCATCATTCCTATCTTTCCTCACTCAGACTTGCTGTCAACTTCCATTCAAAAAAAGAGATGCACAGCCTCTCTGTACTTATATTTTAAAAAACTATATAAATTTTACCTGAATAAAGATTTTTGAAGTTTTATCCTCTAGCTTTTCTTCAAATAGTTTTGAAAAACGGTTGAGCAGAAACTGTTACAATATTCCATCAGTAGAGATGACTGGTACTTATGTATTCTGTACATGATCAGACTGCACAATTCAAATTTAGCTCAGCATAAAAATTAAGTCAAAGCCCAGGCTTTTGAGAGAAGTTGAAGCCTTCAAGTAAAAACTTTAACGAATGAATTATTTTGTACCTTTTAATGCTAGTGATAAACGTAGGAAAGAGCCCTTTCCTATCCTGAGTGGTGTGAAACAGGGCTGTGTTCTCGCACCCACACTTTTTGGGATTTTCTTCTCCCTGCTGCTTTCACATGCGTTCAAATCCTCTGAAGAAGGAATTTTCCTCCACACAAGATCAGGGGGCAGGTTGTTCAACCTTGCCAGTCTAAGAGCGAAGTCCAAAGTACGGAAAGTCCTCATCAGAGAACTCCTCTTTGCTGACGATGCTGCTTTAACATCTCACACTGAAGAATGCCTGCAGAGTCTCATCGACAGGTTTGCGTCTGCCTGCAATGAATTTGGCCTAACCATCAGCCTCAAGAAAACGAACATCATGGGGCAGGATGTCAGAAATGCTCCATCCATCAATATTGGCGACCACGCTCTGGAAGTGGTTCAAGAGTTCACCTACCTAGGCTCAACTATCACCAGTAACCTGTCTCTAGATGCAGAAATCAACAAGCGCATGGGTAAGGCTTCCACTGCTATGTCCAGACTGGCCAAGAGAGTGTGGGAAAATGGCGCACTGACACGGAACACAAAAGTCCGAGTGTATCAGGCCTGTGTCCTCAGTACCTTGCTCTACGGCAGCGAGGCCTGGACAACGTATGCCAGCCAAGAGCGACGTCTCAATTCATTCCATCTTCGCTGCCTTCGGAGAATACTTGGCATCAGGTGGCAGGACTATATCTCCAACACAGAAGTCCTTGAAGCGGCCAACACCCCCAGCTTATACACACTACTGAGTCAGCGGCGCTTGAGATGGCTTGGCCATGTGAGCCGCATGGAAGATGGCAGGATCCCCAAAGACACATTGTACAGCGAGCTCGCCACTGGTATCAGACCCACCGGCCGTCCATGTCTCCGTTATAAAGACGTCTGCAAACGCGACATGAAATCGTGTGACATTGATCACAAGTCGTGGGAGTCAGTTGCCAGCATTCGCCAGAGCTGGCGGGCAGCCATAAAGACAGGGCTAAATTGTGGCGAGTCGAAGAGACTTAGTAGTTGGCAGGAAAAAAGACAGAGGCGCAAGGGGAGAGCCAACTGTGCAACAGCCCCAACAAACAAATTTCTCTGCAGCACCTGTGGAAGAGCCTGTCACTCCAGAATTGGCCTTTACAGCCACTCCAGGCGCTGCTTCACAAACCACTGACCACCTCCAGGCGCGTATCCATTGTCTCTCGAGATAAGGAGGCCCAAAAGAAGAAAGAAAGAAGATAAACGTAATCCTGCTACTGAGAAATATTTTTTGATTTTGTTAATTTTAAACACATTATGAACATTAGAAATTTCAGTTAGTGAAAACATTTTCACGAACATGGAACAGAAGTAGGCCATTTGGCCCTTTGAGCCTGCTCTGCCATCCAATAAGTTCATGGATGATCTGTTTGTGTTTCGAATTCCATACTCCCATTTGCCCCCAATAACATTGATTCCCTTGCCTAACAAGAATCTATCTACCTCCACCTTAAAAATATTCAATGTCTTTGCCTCGACCACCTTCTGAGGCAGAGTTCCAAAGTCACACAACCCTCAGAGAAAAAAATTCTCCTCATCTCTGTCCTAAAAGGGTGTCCCCTAGTTCTGGACTCACCTACAAGAGGAAACATCCTTTCCACCTTGTCAAGTCTGTTCAGGATCTTATAAACTTCAATCAAGTCTCCCCTCACTCTTCTAAAGTCCAGTGAAAACAAGCCCAGTCTGTCCAACCTTTCCTCATAAGAAAACCCGCTCATTCCAGGTATTAATCCAGTAAACCTTGTCTGAACTACCTCCAATGCATTTACTTCCATCCTTCAAGAAGGAGACCAAAACTGCACACAGTATTCGAGTTGTGGTCTCGCCAATGCCATGTATAACTGGAGCACAATATCTTTTTTATTTTCGATTTGCTCTCATTATAAAGGATAGCATTTCATTATTACCTTCTGTACCTGCAAACTAACTTTTTGTGACTCCTGCACTAGAACACCTAGATCCCTCTGCACCTCGGAATTTTGCAGTTGTTCTCCGTTTAAGTAATACTCTGCTTTTTTTTATTATTCCTGCCAAAGTGAATAACTTCACATTTTCTCACATGATATTCCATCTGCCAGATTTTTGCCCACTCACTCAACCTGTCTATATCGGTCTGCAACCTCCTTATGTCCTCTTCACAACATACTTTCCTACCTATCTTTGTGTCATCTGCAAATGTAGCGAACATGCCATCGCTCAACTAAGTCATTGATATAAACTGTAGAAAGTTAAGGCCCCAGCACAGACCCTCGCGGGACTCCACTCGTCACATCCTGCCAATCTGAGAAGGACCGATTTATGCATGCTCTCTGTTTTCTGCCAGCCAGCCAATCTTCTATCCATGCTAATATGTTACCACCTACACCATGTGCTCCTACTTTGTGTAATAACCTTTTATGTGGCACCTTGTCAAATCCTTCTGGAAATCCAAGTTGAGCACGTCAATGGGCTCCCCTTTATCCACAGCACATGTCACTCCTTCAAAGAACTCCAACAAATTGGTTAAACGTGATTTCCCTTTCACAAAACCGTGCTGACTATTTTCTAAGTGCCCAGCTACAACTTCCTTAATCAATTCTGATACCTTCTCCACGACAGACATCAAGCTAACTGGCTTATGGTTATATGTTTTCTGCCTCTAACCTCCCGCCCGCTCCCCCCCCCCCCCGCACCACCTCCTTGAATAGAGGGGTTATATTTGCTACTTTCCAGTCCGATGGAACCTTTCCAGAATCTAGCAAATTTTGAAAGATTCACAGCAACGTATCTACCACCTCTTTTAAGATGCTAGGATGAAGTCCATCAGGACCCAGAGACTTGTCAGCCCACAGCTCTCATCAGTTTGCTCAATACCCCTTCCCTAGTGATTGTAATTTCACCAAATTCCTCTCTTCCTTCCACCTCCTGATTTACAGCTATTGCTGTATGTTTTTTGTATCCTCTATAGTGAAGACAAAAGCAAAATATTCATTTCATCCTCCATTACCTTATTATCAACTATTATTTCCCCATTCTCACTCTCTGGAGCACCAACACTCACTCTTTTCCTTTTTAAATTTTTTTTTTATTTCCAAAATATACTTTATTCATAAATATCTGTAAAAAAATACATTACCAAACAGTTTCAAACAGCACCAAGTCAAAAATTACAAACAGTGCAAAGGAGGTCCGTTTGCTTCAATACAATCATGAGTTTCCTCACAACCCTTCCATTTCACATTTGCCGTGCCAGATACATTTTTACATTTTACAGCAGACAAAATTTTCCTGATACAGTTTGAGGGGTTTCCCGTGGATCCAGCCCCTCCATTCAGCTTGGTTGGGGTCCTTACACAGTGGTCTTTCCCCATTGAGCCTTTGCTGCGCCTGCCCCAAGCTTTAGTGCGTCCCTCAGCACGTAGTCCTGGACCTTGGAATGTGCCAGTCTGCAACATTCGGTCGTGGACAACTCTTTGCGCTGGAAGACCAGCAAGTTTCGGGCAGACCAAAGGGCGTCTTTCACCGAATTGATAGTCCTCCAGCAGCAGTTGATGTTTGTCTCGGTGTGCATCCCTGGGAACAGCCCGTAGAGCACAGACTCCTGTGTTACCAAGCTGCTTGGGATGAACCTTGACAAAAATCACTGCATCTCTTTCCACACTTGCTTTGCAAAGACACATTCCAGAAGGAGGTGGGCAACCACCTCTACCCCACCACAGCCACCATGAGGGCATTGTGCGGAGGGGGTGAGTCTTCGGGCGTGCAGGAAGGATCTGACGGGGAGGGCTCTTCTCACCACCAGCCAAGCTACATCTTGGTGCTTGTTTGAAAGTTCTGGTGATGAGGCATTCTGCCAAATGACTTTGGCGGTCTGCTCGGGGAACCATCCGACAGGATCCACCGTCTCCTTTGCCCGTAGGGCCTTGAGGACATTCCATGCAGACCACTGCCTGATGGCTTGGTGGTCAAAGGTGTTTTCCGTAGCAACTTTTCCTTGAAGGATAGGTGGTACGGCACGGTCCAACTGGATGGAGCGTTCCGCGGCAATGTGACCAGGCCCATCCTTCGCAACACCGGGGACAGATAGAACCTCAGCACATAGTGACACTTGGAGTTTGCGTACTGGAGGTCTACACACAGCTTGATGCAGCCACACACGAAGGTGGTCATCAGGATGAGGACGACGTTGGGTACGTTTTTTCCGCCCTTATCCAGAGGTTTGAACATCGTGTCCCTGCGGACCGGTCCATTTTAGACCCCCAGATAAAGAGGAAAATGGCTCGGGTGACCGCCACGGTGCAGGAGTGGGGTATGGGCCAGACCTGTGCCACGTACAGCAACAACGTGAGCGCCTCGCACCTGATGACCAGGTTCTTACCCACGATGGAGAGAGATCGCTGCCCCCACAATCTCCGCTTGTGTTGTACCTTGGCTACTCGCTCCTCCCAGGTTTTGGTGCATGCCCCGGCCCTTCCAAACCATAAAATACCTGTAGAAACTCGTGTTATCCATTTTTACATTTCTAGCTAGCTTGCTCTCATACTCTAATTTCTTTCTCCTGATTAACCTTTTAGTCATTCTCTGCTGTTCTCTATATTCTGACCAATCATCTGAACTGTCAATCATCTTTGTGCAATTATATGCCTTTTTCCTAAAGTTTGATGCTTTCTTTAACTTCTTTAGTTAGCCATGGATAGTGGGTCCTCCCCTTAGAATTTTCTTAATACTCAGAATAAGTTTATTCCTACTATAAAGAAATATCCCCTTAAATGTCTGCCACTGCTTCTGTATTGATATATCACCAAGCCTAGTAACCCAGTTCACTTCAGCTAGCTCAGCTTTCATGCCTACATAGTTGCCCTTCTTTAAGTTTAAAATGCTAGTCTTAGACCCACTCCTCTCTTTCAAACTGGATGTAAAATTCAATCATATTGTGGTCGCTGCTACCTAGAGGTGCCTTTACCCTGAGGTCATTAATTAATCCTGTCATATTACACACTACCAGTATTTTGAACCAATTGTGGGAACCCAGTGATAAATTACTATAATCTTTTTAAAGTTGTAGCGAATGTGTCGCACTTGCATGGCAGGCAGCCGTGCAACCCTTAATGAAAAGCCTCATTACAGTGTTGCTCCCAGGAGTAACAAGCACTTCAGCTGTTTATTAGTTTTCAATGAAGGGCACAGCCCACGTGCCAAATTAATATATAATAGATCATGTTAAATGCAGAAGATTGGTTTTCAAGTACTTAACGCTAAATGACCCTGAACTTTTGCAAGATGTTCTATGCTATAGGGAGACCATGGAACCCCCAGGGAAATGGCTGAAAATGGTCATCAATGCTATTTCTCTAGGGATACGGATTGTCTTCCAGAGTTATGGTAGGAGATTGGGAGTGGAATTCCAGTGGCAACATCTTTTTGTTTGTTGACCAAATGAGGAAATAGTCTCCATTCACTATAGAATTTAAACTTTGTTGCATGACTTAAATCAATTATCTATGAAGAGAGTGTAAGGGAGCTTAAATGGAGGGGAAAAAAAACTCATGGAGCAAATATGACCCAAGCTTTTAAAATCTACAACAGTCTTGATAGAGTAGATGTAGAAGGACTCTATATGAAATCTACAGATAAGAATTATTTAAGGAGTCATTGCCTCCTACTAGAGCATTGTTAATTCATAAAATGTTCAAGCTTCTGGAAAAGTGGGTGACTATACTGAAGCATTTAAAAAGAAATTTAATAAGGAGCTTTATACCAATGGCTGAGATGAATGTGTAATGGAGCAAGTTGGATGGACTCAATCTTTTCTGATTCCTACCTCTTTAGCACGTTATTATTAAATTACTAATGCTACTTGTATCTTTAACTTACCTATCCATAGTCCTATTGAAAAGGGTTCTTTTATGCAGTTATATTTCTATAAAATGAGTTTTTTTTTCAGCAAAACCATTATTACTTTGAATGCCTTGTCACGCTTAGTAAATTGAGAAAGGCATGAGTAAAATATGCAATATACATTTTAAAAAGTTTGTGTTGGATACCCAACAGTATGGATTGTCAGGAAAGATTAGACAACATCATTTATGTAATGCCTTTATTATAGGAAAACATCCCAAGACACTTCACAAAAATGGATGCTGAGCCATGAAGTTTAGCTTTGTTATATTAAAAGGGGTGACCAAAAGTTTGTTCAGAAATGGATTTAAAGGATTAATTTTAAAGTTGGAGGGAGGGAGAGGTAAAAGGATTTGGAGAGGGGATTCCAGAGCTGGATAGCTGAAGTCCTAGCCAAGATTGGTAAGACGGAGAGATTGGGGGTTTCACAAGAGGTCAAAGTTTGAGGAATGCAGTTACTTGGGAACATAGGATCAGGAGGAGGCCATTTAGCCTCTCAAGCTTGTTCTGCAATTCAGTGAGATCGTGGTTAATCTACTACCTAACTCCAATTAGCCCCTTTTGCCTGTTTCCCTTCATATCTTTGGTGAACAGAAATCTATCAATCTCAGATTTAGTTATCAATTAGCACTAGCTGCTATTTGCAGAAGAGAGTTCCAAACTTCTACCACCCTTTTTGTGTGTAGAAATGTTTCCTAATTTCACTCCAGAAAAGCCTGGCTCTAATTTTTCGACTATGTCCCCTTGTCCTAGATTTCCCCAAACAGGGTAGATAGCAGAAATTATTTCTGCTATCAGTTCCCCTTTAATATATTATCTTTAATCAAATCACACTTTAACCTTCTACATTCCAGGGAATACAATCCTAGTTTGTATAATCTCTTCCCATAATTTAACCCTTGGAGGTCAGGTAATGTTCTAGAAAATCTACACTGCACTCCATTCAAGGCCAACATATTCTTCCTAAGGTGTAGTGTCCAGAACTGAACACAATTCAAGTGGTGAATTGTAGTTCTGGAGGAGGTTATAGACAGAGATGGACAAGCCTATAAAGAGAATTACACACAACAATGAGAATTTTAAATTGGAGGCCAGCGATGACCGAGGTGATAGATGAGCGGGACTTATTGTGGGACAGGATATGAGCGGCCAAGTTTTGGATGAGCTAGTTTATGGAGGTGGAGGATGGGAGGCTGGCTAGCTTAAAGGGAATGGAGTCAAAGTATCAAAAGATGGCTCGAATGGACAAGAGGAGCTTGAAAAGAATATGACTGAGGTTAAGGTTAGAACTAGAAAGACTCAGGTTCAGGGCTAGGGTGGGAGAGTTGGTGGAGGTTTGGCTTGGGGAGCAAAAGGTAAGGGGCAAAGCAACTTGAAGCTGAATGTATAGTCCCTGTCTTAAATGAAAAGTCCATGCGCTCCTTGCATTTGTTGGTGTGGGTGAATGCAGCAGGGGAGTTGGTTTAATGAGATGTCTGGTAGTGGAGCAATGTTGCCATGGGCTATCTTTGCTCTACGTGATGTTCCTAGAGTAGTGGGTGTTTTTGGTAGAGAAGACTCACTAATACTCAGTGGTCGAGCCAGATCTGATTGGTTAAACCAGTGTGCCATAAAGTCTGCACCCATTGGACTTGAGGGTGGGCCTTACCGGGGGAATAACCAGTGTGAGAGAGAATAAAGGTTTTGCTGGAGACAAGGGGATCAAAGGTGGAGGAGAAAGAATGGTTGAGCAGATTAGTAGCTGCAAAAGTATAGTGGTGAATGGTGGGCCAAAGGCTAGGGCAGTTGGCATCTTTAAAGTCCAGTTAAAAGTGGTGTGGGGGCAGAGTTTTATTCCTAGTAGCAGGTGCAGGAGAAAGAAGAGTTGGAAGGGGGTAGAAGGTTGTGAGTGATTGATAAAAGTAAGTGGTCGGAGATGATTCTCTATGATCAAGACTATGGGCGTGAAAATGCCATGTGAGAGGACTAGGTCAAGGGGGTGGGTGAGAATATGGAATAAAAGCCAAAGAATATGTTTACTTTTGGCGGTTATGCTGATATCATATTCATCTTTAACCAACAAAGTAAGTTAATGAAGTGCATTTTTGGTGAGCATTTATCATATTTTATGCATCCATTTTTATTTTAGTCATATGTTCATTATTGCAAGGAAAAAAATCATGTGGCATTGTTCATGATGACTTGGAGGGCATGTTGCATTATAACAGCATGTCCTTGCAGAGAAGAACAGCAAAATACACCTGACAGCAATTGTTTTTCATCGTGCTGGGGAATTGAACAGAAGTGGGGCCCAAGAAGGGAAATGTTGTATGTTTGGTTTGTACACTGCCACCTTAATATACCTCGTCTATCTTAGAGATGCCTTAGTTTTTAGTGCTTTGAATGTTAACTCTTTATTGCACTATAACTATGTACAGCTTCACATCAGTCTGAGTGATTCCTGTGAACCCATGCTGCATCTCACGTGATTTCTCTGTTTCCTGCCAGCTAGCCAATCTTCTATCCATGCCAATATGTTACCCCATACACCATGAGCTTTTATTTTCCGCAATAACCTTTGATGTAGCACCTTATCAAATGCCTTCTGGAAATCTAAGTACAGTACATCCACCGGTTCCACTTTAGGCTCAGCACGTTACTTCTCCAATACAAGAACTCCAATAAATTGGTTAAACATGATTTCCCTTTCACAAAACCATGTTGACTCTGCCTGATTACCTTGAGTTTTTTGAACTGCCCTGCAATAACATCTTTAATAATAACTTCTAACATTTTCCCTATGACAGATGTTAAGCTAACTGGCCTGTAGTTTCCTGCTTTCTGTCCCCCTCCCTTTTTGAATAAAGGAGTTACATTGGCTATTTTCCAATCTAAGAAACCTTCCTCCGAATCTAAGGAATTTTGGAAAATCAAAACCATCACATTAACTATCTCATTAGCCAATTCTTTTAATACCCTAGGATGAAGTCCATCAAGACCCAGGGACTTGTCAGCCCGCAGCTCCAACAATTTTCTCGATACCATTCCCTGGTGATTGTAATTTTCTTGAGTTTCTCCTTCCCTTCCATTTCCTGATTGACAGCTATTTCTGGGATGTTACTTGTATCCTGTATAGTGACTGATGCAAATATCTGTTCAATTCATCTACCATCTCCTTATTAATTCCCCAGACTCCCTTTCTACAGGACCTCACTTTGTTAACTTTTTTTCTTTTTTGAATAGCTATAGAAACTCTTATGTGTTTTTTATTTTTCACTATCTGTTGCTTAACTTCCACTTTCCTTATAAGATGAAGGTCAATACAAGCTCCTCTTTGTGAGCTTTGTTTCATAGCGTCTTGCACTTTCTCCACCCCCGACCACCACCCCGCCACCACCGCCCTCCACCCCCCCTCCCCCCGGCCAGTGCATCATCTTTTCTGGTGCTGCTTTTACAGCCCTCTGATTAAGGAACTCTACAGTGGCTGGAGGTTTCTTGAACCAAGGTCTTCACCTCTGTTGTTCTTCTGGACCTCTGCTTGTCTCACCAGCTGAATTGCTTTGTCCAGGGTGAGATCTTCCTTAGACCGCAATAAATCTGATAGGGATTTTCATCAGCTATACCTGCTACAATGTGGTCTCTTATTCTGATTTTAAATCTCCATATTCACATCCTTCAGCTAGTCTGTAAAGGTCATTTTATAAAGACCTTTCACCTGGTTCACTTGGTTTCTAGACCGTTCTGTTAAATCTTGCCTTTTCCAGAATTTTATTGCTCCGCTGATTGTAATAGCTATCAAAGGCTTTTAAAACTTCTTCAAATTTATCTGATGTCTCATTAATGCCTTGTCTTGCAACAACTTCATCTGATATTGCCCCAATGTTAACTTGCTTTGCTTCAGACTGGCTGGCTAATTTGGAAGCAATTCTATATCTCAAAAATCTTTTCCGCCAGAGTAACCAGTTTTGAGTTTGATTTGATCCTTCCATGTGTTCAAACCTGTCTGATATTGTGAATTTAAGATCCACTGGTTTATCTTCTGTTTTGAATTTTTCCCTCCAGAATTGGAATTTTCCCATCTGCCCCATGCTGATTCCTGCTATGGTCAGTTTCTCTCTGTGAAATCTGGCTGCTAGATTTTGGATTTATTTCTTCCTTGGTTTGCATGCAATTTTGTAGCATTTCTGCTATACTCTGTTTACTCCCTTCGCTTAAAGCATCGAGTATTTTCAGCCTCTTTGTTTTTTATATTTTGCTCGCTCCCGTTGCCACGTTTAATGGCGTCAACCTTGGATCTGCCCTCGCTAAGGGCTTTTTATTTTCCCGGTCCTAGTGCTGTTAGGAACAAATTTTTACCCTCTTGAAGGGTTGCTCACCAGATTCCCGAACTTGGTTCTTCGACTTGAAGCCTGCAATTGCTGGACCGGATTTTTTTTCCGCAGCAGCCTGAATGCCTTTACAGGCCAATTTCTTGTGCCTCCTTCATCCACTGAGCAGCTCTAGAGCTTTTTCACAGTCTCTTCTCCAGTTCTGCAGTTTTGGTGCTTTTTTTCAGGTCAGCCTCTTCAAATTATTTCTTCAAATTTGTGAATGTTGCATGTTAAGAACAACAGTTGTTCAAGATCCTGCTGCTGATCACCATATTGTATGTTTGGTTTGTACATTGCCACCTTAATATACTTAGTTAGTCTAACTTAGAGATTCCTCAGTTTTTAGTACTTTGAGCATTAACTCTTCATTGCATTATAACTATGTACAGCTTCACACCAGTCTGTGTGACTCCTCTGAAGCCATGCTGCATCTCCCTCCAAATCTCACATGTGATCTCTCACATCATGGTAGGAGGTATTCTTTACACTTTCTCAACATTAACCCTTTCAGGCCCTTATACTACAGGAAAGACCAGGCTATAGGTCAGATATAGTACAGTGACACCTATCTGGATAAAATAGCTGCTGAATTTATTTTGATCGCCACCCTACCCATTGGTGGAGGTTTGCGACATGTCTTGGCTGTATGGTGATTGAGCACTTTCACAGTTCATTGTTTGGCACTCCTATACATAAAAAAAATGTGATCAATGAAACCTAAGAAAATTTACAAAATAGATGTTAAGTTTATCAATAATATTGATTGATACATCCTTAAGACTTACTGTTGAAATGTCCCATTCACTTTTGTTTCTGTATTATTTTAAAGTTTTGAAAATTGTAAGTCAGTAAAATAGAAATTGAATTTTTGCTGTTATTGATTTTGAAGGCAATCTATGACTTTGAAAATATTTTAAAAATGGCAAAAAAAATCAATCAAAATACTGACTACTTTGATTAGTCCTGCAAATAGTGTTGGCAAGAAAAGCTTCTGTGTTTGGAGCAGGTCAGATTCCTATCAGTTTGGGCACTGTTCCAGGGTTATTGTCAGAAAGAAGATTTGGTATCTTTCTAATAAATAATCATTGTTCCTATTCAGTGGGCCAGAAGGGTTTGGAAATTTTCAGTGGAGAAGAACAGTGATTAGTAATAGAGCTAACTGCCAGCAACAAATATCAGTGGCAAGGGGACAGTGATGAACCAATGACACTTCCAAGTTTTACTGCAATGTCATAGTTAGGTTTCATGTGCAACTTGATACTGTGTTTTGCACCATCTATGCTAAACTATACTTAGATGTGCTACTTGCCAGTTTGTAATGCTCAAGTTCAATCTGAACTGTTCAAGATCAGCAAAGCAAATTTGTATTTTACTTCAGTATCAGAAGAACGGACACTGAGTAGCACACTGAATTAGCACATTGTCCTTTTAGCCTCCGGGTCTTGGGTTCAAACTCAGCCCAGGCTGATGGGTAAAAGTCTTTCTGCTAGTTATAAAAGTTCCATGTGAAATGAGCTGGCAAGTCAAAGCCAAGTTGTTAGGGATGTCAAGTTGCAACTGAAAACAAATTAGCAAAGAAAAGGTTATCTCACTCAAAAATACCACAAAGACACAGTCAAGGTTATTCTAAGGTTGGGGTTAAGATACAATGAGGAGCAATTTTCCCTTTTGTGAGCAATGGGAAATCTTTCCACATTGTTGAGACTGAGCAGTAGGAGTATTTCTCTGTTGTAACTGATCTGGACGTGATTGCTGACACTAGGTACCACAAGTGGAAAAGTCTCCATTCCGAAGCACTGACTTTTTTTTGATCACAAACAAAAATCTAAAGTAACTATTTACAAGAAATAGTTGGGAAACTGTGGCATTATTTTAGATAATATAGCAATTAATTGGCCACTTAATGGCCTCATTTGGCTATTAACTGATTATTATTTTACTGGAAATGTAAAATTTTCACACTTGACTAGAATGTTGTCAATTGCTGAAGAGTTGGAGCAAAGATTATAAGGCAATGTTGGATGTGGATACCAGTGTACAAATCCAGCTTATGGCTATATTTCCAAGGGCACCTTTCTCTGATGGATGGTAAATTGAAAAAAAAAAACACTTTCTAGGAACAAACAAAAGAAAACATCTGCAGTCCTAAACCTCACCAGTACGATCTGCATGATTGATGATAGCTGTGAACGTGAGATGCTGGATTAATGTAATAAGTAAAACTTGATTTGGTTACTAAAGGATCCTGTGAGTGTCATCAGGCTTTGGTGTCAGGGTAATCCAGAAACATTTCCAGTTTAATAATTGTACTTGACAGTAAGGAGATTACTCAGATGATAGATTCTTGAATTTGTGCTACATTAACTTTAATTCCATTCTTAGGATATTCAGAGAAAGCATGTAACATTCAGAGCAGCTAAGTAGACTTTGCCAGCTGGCTGTGACCAAATGCCCAATTTCATTTTTGCTAGCTTTCTATCATAAAAAGGGTGCGTGTTATTTAAGACCCTGGAATTTTGTGTATGACGGATCTAATTTTTTTTGAGCTGCCGTAAAGCAATTAATACGGAAGCCAATGAACTCCTGGGTGACTCCAGTTAGTGATTTTGTCCAAGGTGAATTTACTGTGAATTTAAGAAACAGAGAGAGTAAACAAAGTTAATGCAGTGGATGTAATTTTCATGCACACTACTAAAAGGCCAAAAGTGGACCCATGAGGAATCTGATATTGGAGCTGCCATAAGGTAGCTGCTTTCCCATATTGCTGCAGTGAATCACTGTCTTAAGAGGAGGTAGTGAGGGGAAACACATTTTGCAGGGTTAGAGGATACCATCAATGTTGAACATCATATCCAACAATGTAAGTCTGCAAGACCACAGAAATACCAGACCCCTACTCAACACTTCAATATTGAACATAGTCCCTCAATATTACAAAATTACAGACGTGAGTGGCATCTGTCAACTTTTATTTTAATTGTGACAGAAGTTGGGCACTTCATGTCCAGGTAACAGGTGAGGAATACACTACATGGCAAGGACTGACTTTTTTACTGCTGTGTAACATTAGCAGTAGGCAGCTGTTTAAAGGTAACAGTCATATTGTCAAACAAAATCTAGCACATTTCACAAATAATAGTTGAATCAAATAATCATCGGCACACAGAAAATATGCCCTTAGTTGGTAGCATTCTCATCTGAGTCAGGTTGTAGGTTCGAGCTTCACTCAAGGACTTGATCTTGACGTAATCTAGGCTGATAACTCTGCAGTACTGAAGAAATGCTGCATTGTTGTAGATGCTGCCTTTTGGATAATTTGTTAATCTCAGGATCCGTCTACTTGTTTAGAGGGAGTTTTTTTTAAATGAAGAGCAAAGAACTCTCCTAGTATCCTGGCCATCATTCACCCCTCAACCGACACCACCAATGTGGGTCAGTTCATCTTACTTGCAATTTGTACACAAATTGGCTGCTGAGTTTACCTACATAACAAGTGTCTACCATTCAAAAGTAGTTCATTGGCTATGAAGTGCTTTAGGATATTGTGAGGGTGTAAATAGCATTGTAAAACTAGTAGCTTTTTCTTTATTTTTCAGAATTTACAGTTTTAACAGAAAAACAAAAAGGGCCAAAATGGTCCTAGCATTCTGATGCAAGTGTCAGGCGCACGTGCTCATGACCTCTGGCGCTTAACCTGGGAAGTCACAAAATACAGCAGAGTGTGCTGGGTCTGGGAGGGTGCCAGTTTCCCTCAGCCCCCTCCCCCCACCACTGATCAGAAGTATCCTCTTGGCGCTCATTTTGCAATTTTTACTTTGTTATCTTCGGGGGTGGAGTTCCAGGCCACAATCTAGCTTTACAGCCAATGAAGTACTTTTTCAAGTGCAGTCACTGTCGTAACATAAGAAACACAGTAGCTAATTTACGCACTGTGAGCTTCCACAAACAGCAATGTGATGATCAGCTAATCCGTGTTTTTAGGTGTTGCTTAAGGGACTATATTGGCCAGGACATCAGAGATAACTCCCCTGCTCTTCCATGCAATCCATTCCATTCCATCCCATCCCATCCCTTTCACCTGACAGATCAGACAGGGCTTCAGTTTAAATGTCTCTTCCGAAAGATGGCACCTCTGATGATGTAGCACTCCCTCAGTACTGCACTGGAGTATCAGCCTAGATTTTTGTGCTCAAGTCTCTGGAATGGTGAGAGTGCTGTGCTACCCATTGAGCCACGGCTGACACTATTTGAAATGTGCCGGAAAAGCAGAGGATTGTTCACTATTCTGTTTGGACTAATGTGCCTGAAGCAAATACACATGAGCAGAAAACGTGTGGGTGATAATTTTAATTCCATTTGAGAGAATATGCGTGCTCATTTGATGCCTGACGTTTATTGCTATTTAAGATTTGTGAAATAAAGATTAATATCCCAATTCTGATTGTGAGCTGCAGGCGAGTAAGTAACTGGACAAACATTCTGAGCCAAGTGTAGGAATGTTGTCCCAGGGTGCAGCCTCACCCACCAGGAATGCATATTTGTAAAATTATTCCCACTTTTTTTTCATGCTGTCGGGTGAGAAAGGAAGGGAGTATTTTTATATTTGTTCTCTGGATGTGTGACCACCCTTAGTTACACTGAGAGGTTATTAATAAGTATTCTTCTAAACATTCAAACAATGACGACAGGTAAAGGCCCTCTTGTGTGGCCCAGGATGAATGGACCATTGTGATAATTTGTGTGAACCATATGTGATCCCCTGGGAGAGGCGATAAAACCCAGGCCAATTTGGGGAAAAAATCTGGGCAATTCCTTTCCAAACCCACCACCTCCCCCTCTCCACCATCCCCCAGCAACGTGATCAAAACTAGTTCAGGAGTTTTCTGCAGTATCTACCTTTTATACAATGTGATGATCACCCCAGCCAGAAATTGCTTGCATTCTCATTTAAATGGGATAGAATTTTGATGCAACTGAATGGCGACTTGAGGGAAGTTGAGTCAACCACATTGGTTTGGGTAAGGGTTGGACTTTTGCAATAATCTAACTGCGTTCACTGATACCTGCCAAAAAGCAGGTATGTTCAAATATCTTTTTTAAAATGAATTCAAATTCTCAAACTGGCATGGTGGGATTTGAACTTATTTTCTGGATTATTAGTCCAGGCCTTTAGGTTGCTAGTGCAGTAACATAACCACTACATTATCATATCCAATATAATCACAATTTAATCAGAATATGTATACTTGATACATACACAGAACACAGAATATTTTGTTTATATATTTTATATTTATGTAACAGTGAGACCAAGTGGGCTGCATTTTCCCACTGTAAGGTACCGGTAGCTGTATTACTGTCAATGATGTTGATTTTTCCATTGTTTTTTTTTCCAAATCAGCTGACAGCTGCAAAAACCTACTGCAGGTGGATCATTTAATGCTTGGCTTTAGCTACTGGATGGAAAGCACTGCAGACGTTCAGGGACCCAAGTAGGTCACTGTATAAAAAAAAAATCATTGATAG
This sequence comes from Heterodontus francisci, assembly GCF_036365525.1. Classification (NCBI taxonomy): domain Eukaryota; kingdom Metazoa; phylum Chordata; class Chondrichthyes; order Heterodontiformes; family Heterodontidae; genus Heterodontus; species Heterodontus francisci. The sequence continues at coordinate 146,055,052 of NC_090374.1, forward strand.
TGCTGTCGCCCCACAAATATTGATTAAATCTGACTGACAGTAAGAATGAGATGGGTGTCATCGTTCATTTTTGTACAGATGCTGCTGATCTCTCCCAAGATGCATAAGTAGTCTTGTTCTCAGTGCATTATTTAGCTACATTTCAGTCTGGACTATTTAGTTGCCATTTTTAAAACCCCAAGACTTTATATGAAATGGAGACTTTGTCTACCATCAAAAATTCTTTGCACAGATTAAGGTTAAATGCTATGATCCAGAACAGCCTCGAAAAGATAATGTGAAGATGGCTTTTACCCTTTCCTTTATTTGTTTGAGCACCTACTTTCTTTTGGTTTTTTGACTCTAAATCTTGTTTAACCTTTACATTTACTGTGAGGACTAAAAATATTTTTGGGGGTAAATTTTTTAAAAAGTGATCTGTCTTGGAGGGGTTGGATTTAAAAGAAACTTAAATCAAGCAGAATAGAAATGGTGAATTGTCAAAAAGTAAAATTGGGGAACTGAAGAAAGAAGTCATCTGAAAAGAGTAGGAGACACTAAAAGTTAGATCCCGAAGCTACGCTCAATAAATTACACTGCTGTGCTTTACAAACTAATCAATTCATCCTCATAAATTAGCTCCATTTCTTACTCTACTCAATAAATAATAGATCAATCTTGATTGATTACTTCACAGCTGTACCCACAAATTGCACCATAAATTAACACTGCAAAAGCTGTGTTCAAATAAATAATTTGTCCTTGATAGATTAACCCCTTTGACTAGCCTCAATAAATTATGCAATTTTCTTGTGATAAGTTACAATGAAGATAACTGCAAACACAGCTGAAGAAATTGTGTCCATTGCTGCTCCTTCCTCTCAGCTACCTTTCTTTCCTACCCCTCAAGCCCTGGATTTGATTCCAAGTTCTGCTGATGTTTGCTGATTTCAGCGCAGATGGCAATCCACTACAATTGTCCTAAGTACTCCTGGGTTTATTTTTTATTTTATTTTATTTAGAGATACAGCACTGAAACAGGCCCTTCGGGTTGAGAGAGTACGGGAGATGGGGTAGAAGTGGGGGTTGAAATCATCAAGGGTTTCCACTCCTGACTGCCAGCCAGTGATCTCTCCTGAAAAATGTGTAGATATCTGGGGTGACCAGGATGGGTTTGGTTGTCATGCCCTCCACAGTTCAACAGGTTGTCCAGTTTATAGTAGACATATGAAGCAAATTGCCAGCTTGTGTACTGAGTGTTGAGTCATTGTATATTTTCAAGAGAGAGCTGCACTTTTCCCTGGCTGCGGCAGAGATTGGTACCTACATCTTGTATGATGCAAACAATACAAGTCATGGTCAATGCATACTTCTGGATTAGTTTTAATTATCTAGAGGAATTTCCCAGACAATTTTCCATAATTGGCCCTGGGTGGTTTTTTCAGGCAATGACGGGCATCTAGTGGTTAAATAGATAACGAGTCCTAACATGATGCATAATGCATCACAACAATACGGGAAAGGTTAGATGGACCAGTAGGTCTTTTACTGTCTGGCGTGTTTGTATATTCCTGCATGAAGAATTGTTATTTGAGTGTGGTACTGTGGGAGAGCCCTTGCTCTCCCGTCCCCTCCTCTACACCTTCAAGAAGGGAAGTGACAAAATGGGAGTAAAAAATTAATTTAAGGCACAACCAAAAACCATGTTTTATGCCGAGTTAAATTTGTTCTTTTTGCCTCTTAATCAAGAACTGATTTGTAGGTGGTTACTTTTTGCCCAGAAATGATTTTGGGACATCACCATCAGTAACCGCTATTTTCAAGCTCCCTGATGGCTGAGTGTCTTCCAAGTGTCATATTCAGTCATATAGACCAAGGAGGCCCCACATTTAGCTGAGCCAAGCACCACATTTGTCCTCCTTTCCCTTGAATGTGAAACCAAGATTCCCACTCCTCGACCCTATTCAGTAAAGTGTTTGTGTGGGGCTTATTGGTGACGATCAGTTTGTCTATGGTGGTTCCCCACAGTAGTGAGAAAATATGAGTGGTTGGTGAGGAACATTATTTTCCAGGCCTGAAGACAGCCTGATTTCTAGTAAAAACAACAACCAACCCCACCCCAGTTAAAAGTCCTGTGAGAAAATGAGGTTGATTGGATTGGATTGTCACAAGGGGTTTTCTTGTTATGCCCATGCTGAATGTAATTTATCCTCCATTTATGCGACATAAGGTATCAGGGATTAAAAATGCTTGGATAAAGGAAAATAGAACAGGATTTGTTGAAGAGTTGGCCTCTATGGTGTAAGTGTTTATATCTGCAATGATATAACAATATTGCTCACAGCGTAGAGATCATGGAAAGGACTTCAATTCCAGTAGCTCCTTATGTTCTGCACTTCTAGAAGAAGGTGGTCTTGCTCATGAAACTTTCTATCAATATTTGTTGTAGTACATTGTTTTGTCACAATTATAAACCAAAATAATTTGCGATTCTTTGTACTGAACAGTCAGTGCATGTGTCGCACTGACTTGACTATTCACCCTAGTGTATTTTGTATAATCTTTTTTGCCTATACTTGTTTCTATTTCATTAATATCTACTCTTGACAGAATAAGCTTAGAAGATTAGACAGAAGGCTTTTAGGATTCAGCGCATATTGAATGAAAAGGTAATTACATAGAGAGCAGGGATTTTTCACCTGTTTTGATCCCCTCATAATATCATCTGTCCTTCATCATTGAGGAAGTGCCCAGCATCTTATGCTTTTGAAATGACTTGTTTTGTTCATCCTTTTCAGCTTTAAACAGTCTCCAAATAACTGCCTGTTTGACTGACAATCTTTAATGACTTGGTTGCTCATCTGCATGTGTGATGATGTATGGCATAACTCAGTGAGAAACTGTTTGCCCCCAGGTTAGATATAACAGAGTAGTGCTCTTGTCTGTAGCTGAGGCCAGTGGAATGGCATAAAATGTATACATTTTATAATGGCTAAAATAGTGAACCTTTGGTTAGTTGAAGATGTTAACCAAATCTTGTTTCCTGGAGGGATGTTTAAATCGTTATGTACAGTCTTATTATTTCAACCAATGTAAATTGTTCATTAATTTTGGATGGGATTGGCTTCAATAAATGTTAATACCAAATGCAAACGCAGGAAAAAGCACACTGAACGTGTGAAGATTCCAGCTAAGTGTTTCTTTATTCCACTGGCACCAAACATGAAAGTACACACGTGAAGACTAAAAACCTATCTTAAAGAAACAAACTCATTACAGTGGATGACTGTTGCTCACCACCCCGAAGCAGGAGAACCAGTGAGAGTTTAACTCTTTATTTTGAATCGACAGTGTTGCAGAGTTGTTTGTTAAACAATGGAACATAGGAATGCTTCATTTCAGCGGGAGTATTGGTTTATGATCCTGAATCTTTCTCTCACGACCTCTTATTCGCACTCTTCACAAGGGGTTTTAGACTTAAATACAGTACTTGAAGCATTGCAGGAACAAAGTTGAGAGCAGGAGCTCTCAAACTGTTGCTAGTTCCACTTGAACCTGTGAGCAACAGATTACCTTGATATCCAGATCACCAGGGGTCTCTTCAGCATCCTCAGGGCTTCTTGATGTCTGGGACTTCAGGGCTCCCTCACTAATCCTCTGTAGCCCATGGTAGCTGGATGCACACTCCAATTTCCCCTTGCCAGTACCATTTCTCAATCACTGACCTTCGGCTCACTCTTCTCCTGCCCACGCTTCTGCCTGCTGCCTGTGACCCTCTAGCTCCACCCCTGAGCCCACCAAAGACACTGCTTCAGTCCCTGAAGGGACTTCCAGATGCTGAAACTGCCCCAACCTGGTATTCTCCTCCGCCACCTACTGGCCTGGAGGTGTGCACCCTGAGGAGAATGTCCGATGAAGCAGAAGCTGCTTCAAACTCTCACGAAATGCTTACTCAGCAGTTCACAGGAGCTGACGAAGAGACAGCGTGACCCTCCTGCTACACAAATATATATTTTTATTGAGGCTGTATGTTGGTACAGCAGTGAACTTGCCAAAGAATGATTGAAAATACATAGAAGTTAGAACACAAAAACAAGCCACTCAGCCCAACCAGTCTGTGTTGGCATTTACCCTGCATGTGAGCAAATACTCTGATCCTATTTACTCGCCCGATTCCAATATCTCTCCTCCTCCGCCTCCACCGCATCTGCCTAAACAACTAACCCTGGAGGAGAATTCCACAGCCTCAACTCTCTGAAGAAATTTCTCCTGCTCTCTGTTCTTTTATCTATGGCCCCTCACTTCTGACCCTTCAACTACTGGACAGAGTCTGCTTCAATCCACCCTGCCCTATTCTTCTTTCATTATCATCCTGTAATCTGCATTGTCCTAACAAAATGAAATCCTTCTGCCCTTCCACAGCACCTAGTCTCCTTTCATTCGCAGTCTAGTTACTGCTGTTTTACTCAGGCTTACTGACATTGCATCCCAACTGCCACTTTTTAGCCCATTCCCCATCCTGTCAATATTGTTTTGTTGCATCCATTGATCTTTCAAAGAATTAACTATACATCTTTATCCTGGTATGATCTGCAAGTTTTGACACCCCTCCTTCGAGGCTTATTTTCAAATCATTGATAAACACAATGAACTGAAATAGCCCTAGAACTAAACCCTCTGAACACTGCTACCCACTTCTAACCACTCTGAAAAATTTACCTCAACGACTCACCTCTTTCCTCCTTTCTTACCCCTTTTTAATCCAGTTTATTACCCTTCCCCAATTCCTTAACCATTAATCTTCTCTCATAATCTCCCATTGAGTACCTTATTAAAGGCTTTCCTAAACATTATAGAAAGTGTAGGGGGGGTACTTAAAAAAGATAATTAGGAGAGCAAAGAAGGGGCAGGAAAAAACACTGACAGGCAAGATAAAGGAAAATCCCAAGGCATTTTGTAAGTATATTAAGGGCAAGAGGATAACCAGGGAAAGAGCAGAGCCCATTAGGGACCAAAGTGGCAATGTGTGTGTGGAGCCGGAGGACATAGGTGAGGTTTTAAATGATTTACTTTTCATCTGTGTTCACTATGAAGAAGGACAATGTAGGTGTAGAGATCAGGGCGGGGGATTGTGATATACTCAAACAAATTAGCATTGAAAGGGAGGAGGTATTAGCGGGCTTAAAAGTGGATAAATTCCTAGGCCCAGATGAGATGTATCCAGGCTATTGTGTGAGGCAAGAGCGGAGATAGCAGGGGCTCTGAAATAAATTTTCAAATCCTCTCTGGCCATGGGAGAGGTACCAGTGGACTGGAGGACAGTGAATGTGGTACCATTATTCGAGAAGGGTAGCAGGGATAAACCAGGTAATTACAGGCCAGTGAGTTTAACATCAGTGGTAGGGAAAGTATTGGAAAAAAATTCTGAGGGACAGGATTAATCTCCACTTGGAGGGGCTGGGATTAATCAAGAATAGTCAGCATGGTTTTGTCAGGGGGAGATCATGTCTAACAAACTTGATTGAATTTTTTGAGGAAGTAACTAGATGTGTAGATGAGGGTAAAGCAGTTGATGTCTACATGGACTTCAGTAAGGCTTTTGATAAGGTCCCGCATGGAAGATTGGTTAAGAAGATAAGAGCCCATGGGATCCAAGGCAATTTGGCAAACTGGATCCAAAATTGGCTTAGTGGCAGGAGGCAGAGGGTGATGGTTGAGGGTTGTTTTTTGCGATTGGAACCCTGTGACCAGTGGTGTACCGCAAGGATCGGTCTTGGACCCTAGCGTTTGTAGTGAACATTAATGATTTAGATGTGAATATAGGAGGTATGATCAGTAAGTTTGCAGATGACACAAAAATTGTTGGTGTCGTTGATAGTGAGGAGGAAATCCTCAGATTACAGGACGATATAGATGGGCTGGTAAGATGGGCTGAGCAGTGGCAAATGGAATTTAATCCTGAGAAGTGTGAGGTGATGCATTTTGGGAGGACTAACAAGGCAAGGGAATATACAATGGATGGTAGGACCCTAGGAAGTACAGAGGGTCAGAGGGACCTTGGTGTACTTGTCCATAGAGCACTGAAGTCAGCAGCACAGGTAGATAAGGTGGTTAGGAAGGCATATCGGATACTTGCCTTTATTAGCTGAGGCATAGAATAAAAGAACAGGGAGGTTAGGATGGAGCTGTATAAAACACTAGTTAGGCCACAACTGGAGAACTGTGTACAGTTCTGGTCGCAACACTATAGGAAGGTGCAGAGGAGATTCACCAGGATGTTGCTTGGGCTGGAGCATTTCAGCTATGAAGAGAGACTGGATAGGCTAGGGTTGTTTTCCTTAGAGCAGAGAAGACTGAGAGGAGACCTGATTGAGGCATACAAAATTGAGGGGAATAGATAGGGTAGATAGGAAGAAACTTTTTTTCCTTAGTGGAGGTGTCAATAACCAGGGGGCATAGATTTCTGGTAAGGGGCAGGAGGTTTAAAGGGGATTTGAGGAAAATATATTTCACCCAGAGGGCGGTTGGAATCTGGAACACACTGCCTGAAGGGGTGGTAGAGATAGGAACCCTCAACATTTAAAAGTATTTAGATGAGCACTTGAAATGCCATAGCATATAAGACTACAGGCCAAGTGCTGGAAAATGGGATGGACACCGGCATGGACAAGATGGGCTGAAGGGCTTGTTTCTGTGCTGTATAACTCTGACTCTATATCCCCTGCATTTGCCTGAACTTCTATGTCTATAATCTTCTCGAAGGTTCGTAAGGTTTGTCTAACATTATCGTCTCTTTTGAAATGGCTACTTCTAAATATTTTCTCTTAGCTAGATACATGACCATTTCACAATTGAAGAGTCTAAAGGGGAATATTTGGCAACTGGCCAATCCTTCTGGCAGGAGGCCCAGTCCATTACGAGGACTGGGGCTAACCAAACCACCAGTGAGCTGCGTGGCTTGAACAGGTATCCTGGTGCAGCTCTGGGGAGGCGCAACATCAAGCAGCCTGAGGGCCATCCCAATGGGTGTAGAGGAAGGTTCAGGACATGGGCAATCACAGAGGGGGCCCAGGGAGGTGATAGCTTATTATTCCTGTACATTACAGGATTCTTTCTTCGCCACCACCAATCTTGGTGCTTTGTCTTTCTTTTGCTTAACAAACTCCTCTAAAGTTTTCCTTTTACCCATCATGATATCATAAACCTTGCTCTTGACCATTTCAGGATTCACCACCTCTCCAGTATCCCTTCCCTCGGTAAAGACCACTGAGTAGGACTTGCCTCCACCATTTTAGATCACCGTTCTCAAATTGACGGTCCTCACCCCAGGAGTTTCACGTTACTTAATTTCTTTCTTGATATGAGTAAAATACTTTTAACATTTTTTAACATGGATTCATCATAAAAACTAGGACCTAATATAAAATCAAATGTGGTGTTTTACCAGAGTAAAAGATACATCCATACCTTGCATTCCCACCTTGTGCAGTGGGCTACCCATCTTGTCTGCACCGTTAGGGGAGGTGTTGATCAGAGGACAGGCACTTTGCTTTAGGGAGGATAAACAGTCTGAAGAAATGTTGCATTAGACTGCTATCATACACATCACGTCAGTCATAAGTAGTGTCGGGTCTGCAAAAGTCTAAAGAGGTCTTAATGTAAAAAGATTAATGTAAAAAATTAAAAGGGGCAGATTTCTTTTACTAAAAATGTTCAAACTATATTTAGCTTCATTAAGCGAGTGGAAGGGAGGTCAGGGATCAGTAAAATGTACTTTTCATTTTTGTATTTTTAAATGCATTTTAAATGGTGCTATTTCTTTAAAACTCAGTTATAATTATTGGCCCTGTTTCTGCCTTTGTTTGATCCCGTTCATTTTTTTTATACCAGTAGTTTGAGGAAACTGGACCCGTATTCTCTAGAGTTTTGAAGATTGAGAGGTGATCTCATTGAAACCCACAAAATACGGAAAGGGATAGACAGAGTAGATGCAGGTAAGATGTTTCCTCTGGTTAGGGAATCTAGAACCAGGGGACACAATTTCAAAATAAGGGGAAAACCACTTAGGACAGAGATGAGGAGAAATTTCTTTACTCAGAGGGTTGTGAATCTTTGGAATTCTCTATCCCAGAGGGCTGTGGAAGCTCAGTCATTGACTATGTTTAAAGTAGAGATTGACCGATTTCTAAATACAAATGACATAAAGACAAATGGGGGATAGTGTGGGGGATAAAGGCATTGAAGTAGATGATCAGCAATGATCGGCTTGAATGGCGGAGCAGGCTCGATAGGCTGAATGGCCTAGTCCTGCTCCTGTATTACTATGTTCCTAGTGCCTTCAATAAAAATATTTTACAAAAAATTCCAGTTGTAATCCTGGTATGTCTTTTTTGCAGGAGGAAGGAAAAGCTCAGGGGTCTTCAAAAGAAATTTGAAAAAGCATGTTGGGAAAATGTGCATCAGTATTGAAATAAAGCAGAATTTTGGTTTTCTTGGGTAGCTGCACACAACTGATTATTATGTTTTTCAATGTATGCCCAGAATGTATTAATTCTTTTAAGGAACTTATGGTTGCCACACAAAATGGTTACCACAAATCATCTAGTCGTTGATTGTACCAGGACTCAAGTCAGGTTCAGCACCAGAAGCAAATATCACTCTGGCTTCCAGTTGAATCTATGTTGTGAATTATTATTTAGTAGAAGGTTGAAAGTTGGCACATGATGGATCCTGGTATTTCATGCTACCACCATCCAAGTATAAATACCTTGCTCTGTGTGCATCACACCTCACAAACTAGAATCATTTCCATTCTTATATTTTAACAGTGTCTTTTTCCTGAAAGGAGAATGTGTATCTCAGGATTTGTGATTTCTCCATGTGTCAGTGATAAAGGAATCATGGAGAAATAGACAACTTGTTCTGTCCCACCCCTTCACCTGCACCTTTTGTTGGTAGAGCGGGGGTGTTCAGAAGGCTGTAGAAGGGGATGAAAGGCTGGAGGAGATTGCAAAGATAGGATGGAGTGATGCCACAGGTATGGCCTTTCATTGTTACTGTGGTGCTACTCTAAATACCTGATGGCATAATTATACCTGTTTTGAGTCATGATTACAAAACGGTGGCACTGACAACATTACGGAGGTCACGAAAAACATATTTTTAAAAGTATTATGGAAACATTAAAAAACACAGATGGTTGAAGTTAAATTGCATCCAGTGGAGATCAACAAAGAACAGGTGATGGTGGAGTGGAATTTAGTACAGGAGAGGATATGGGTGGCAGTGTTTTCTGAAATTTGGAGTTTATAGAAGATGGACAAAAAGCAAAATACTGCAAATGCTGAATTTTTGAAATAGAATTACAGAATCACAGAATAATACAGTGCAGAAGAGGCCCTTCGGCCCATTGAGTCTGCACCGATGCATTAAAGACACGTGACCTGTCTACCTAATCCCATTTGCCAGCACTTGGCCCATAGCCTTGAATGTTATGACATGCCAAGTGCTCATCCAGGTATTTTTTGAAGGATGTGAGGCAACCCGCCTCTACCACCCTCCCAGGCAGTGCATTCCAGACCATCACCACCCTCTGAGTGAAAAAGTTCTTCCTCAAATCTCCCTTAAACCTCCTGCCCCTCACCTTAAACTTGTGTCCCCTTGTAACTGACCCTTCAACTAAGGGGAACAGCTGCTCCCTATCCACTCTGTCCATGCCCCTCATAATCTTGTACACCTCGATCAGGTCACCCCTCAGTCTTCTCTGCTCCAGTGAAAACAACCCAAGCCTATCCAACCTCTCTTCATAGCTTAAATGTTCCATCCCAGGCACCATCCTGGTGAATCACCTCTGCACCCCCTCCAGTGCAATCACATCCTTCCTATAATGTGGCGACCAGAATTGCACACAGTACTCCAGCTGTGGCCTTACCAAAGTTCTGTACAACTCCAACATGACCTCTCTGCTTTTGTAATCTATGCCTCGATTGATAAAGGCAAGTGTCCCATATGCCTTTTGCACCACCCTATTAACCTGCCCTTCTGCCTTCAGAGATCTATGGACAAACACGCCAAGGTCCCTTTGTTCCTCAGAACTTCCCAGTGTCAGGCCATTCATTGAATACTTCCGTGTCACATTACTCCTTCCAAAGTGCATCACCTCACACTTTTCAGCGTTAATATCCATCTGCCACTTTTCTGCCCATTTGACCATCCCGTCTATATCTTCCTGTAACCCAAGACACTCCACCTCACTGTTAACCACTGGCCAATCTTTGTGTCATCCGCGAACTTACTGATCCTACCCCTCATATAGTCATCTATATCGTTTATATAAATGACAAACAATAGGGGACCCAGCACAGATCCCTGTGGTAGAATAGAAACAGAAAATGCTGGAAATTCAAAACTGAAAACTGATGAAAGGTCATCAACCAAAAACATTGGGCTGAATTTTACCCTCAGCGTACAGGAGCCGTCCACCAACTGAAAGGTCGGTGGCAAGCACGCTTTCACCTGGCCTGAGGATACCGCTTGCATTTTACGGTCCCCAGGCCTTTAATTGGTCTGAGGCAGAACTTCCACGTCATTGAGACAGTAAGTCCAGCCTAGTGGAGCTGTTGGCCAATCAGCGGGCCAGCAGCTTTCTGTCCCAGCAGTGCCACCAGGAGCAGTGGCCAATGCTGGGACTGCAACCCAGCCATCAGAAGGAAGATAAAGGATGGCCCAGGAACGAAGGTAAGTTTTTGGGGCTTTGCTGGAGGCGATCGGTTGGGCCCGGTGAGGCAAGGGTGGTCGATTAGGGGAATGGGGGGGTGTGTTGAAGGTGGTTGGGGCATCGGGGGGTGGCTCTTTGTCGGGCACAGGTTGTTTGATCACGAGGGCCCCCCCCCCAGGCTATCAGAAAGCCGCCTGCTTTTGTCAGGCGGCTTTTCTCAGGCCTGAGCCGCCCGACTGGCCAAGGGTAAAATCCCCATGGCGGCAGGTGGAGGCCCTTAAGTGGCTATTAACTAGCCACTTAAGGGCCTTGATTGGTCTGTAGCAGGTGGACTGTTTATCGCTGCCTCCCTGCGTAAAGTGGAGGTAGGAGCAGGTCGGGAAGGGCTCCCTCGAGCCTCCCGTTCCATTTTACGCACCCCCACCCCCTGCCACCTTTCTGCTCTTGGGGGTGGGGGGACATAAATTTCAGCCCCTTAACTCTGTTTCTCTCATAACAAGTGCTGCCTGACCTCCTAAGAATTTCCAGCATCCTCTGTTTTTAGTGGAGGTTTGTAGGCTGCTAGGAAAGCAATAGACTCAACAGAGTGGATGAATGTTTCAGTGCCAAATGGACCATCGTCAAGCTCAAAAAATTAAGTATTTTACCAATTTTGGAAATTTGAAACTTGAAAATTGAAATGAGCAGTATTGTAGGTGGAATACACTTAAATGCTAAAATTGATGATATAGCTAAAATGGAGAGGCCGTTTTAAAATCAACACAGCTAATCTGTTAAAGGGGTCAAATAGTGGGTAGAACCTAAAGGTTTTTAAACTTAATGGGAAATGAAAGCCTGTGGAAGTATGTTCTTTTTTCAAAGTATTTCCCTCTATCTGTGTTGGAAAAAGACCCAGCCATAAACATATATATTCCTGATGGAAATGTTGTAAATGTTATCTCGTGTATGTTTCGCACTAAATAGCAATTCCAGTGATGTGAATTATGAAGAGGAACTGTCATGGTTGTGGGGGTCAACACTTAAGAATGGCATGGGAGCTCATCCAGAGTTGTTCAGCCTTGGAAATACCATCTACTGACTGGTTATTACTGCCTATTCAGCTAGTAGAGAATCGGAGAGTTTGCTAGAGTTTGATGCCGGTTAGCCTTTCATTGTTACTGTGCTGCTACTCTAAATACCTGATGGCATAATTATATCAGTTTTGACTCATGATTACAAAATGACAACATTAAGGAGTCCAGGTCACTAAAAACATATTTTTAAAAGTATTATGGAAACATCAAAAAAAACACAGATGGCGAAAGTTGAGATTTAGGCATCAAATCAAAAAATGTTCTCTGATTTTTTTATGATGGAATATCGCTCCTTTTAAAGTGGTTGCATATATTTGCAGTTTGTTTTGGTTCTTGCAGATGAACAAAAAGCTTTGAAATTTTGGTTCCATTTTTGAAGTGAAAATTTCCCCTCCTGCTGTGCAAAAACACCATAATCTAAGCAGGCAGGTGCACAATTTAGGACAGGACCTAGTCGATTCTCTACCCATTAAAGTTTCCACAAGTGCTAGAAGCCAATGCAAATAAGTCCACCCACATATGGATGAGTATTTAATAATGTAATGTAAATGATGGAAATGTAACAAATTCCCCATATTGCAGCCTAGCAACACAGAGCTTAAGGGACACATGCACTTCAGGCATCCAGCATTATTAGAAGCCTCAAAGGGGGTTTAAAATTTTTGATGTTGGTTTTGGTAACTACTGAGGCTGGCATAAATAATTAAATGGCAATTTTAACAAATGGTTTTGAATATTCCCGGAACCATCAGCGTTCACTTGTACACTGGCATCCAGCAGCAACCATTTCCCTTCCCCACCCCGTGTGAAGCAACTGGTCCTGCGGCACTGTGTTTAAATGCCCCTGACTTCAGGCATTTTGTTGAAGTCACAGTTGCCAACCACACACTTCCACCAAAGGAGCAGGACCAGAGGAAATTCAGTCCTGTTAATTTTTTGAAACCATTCCAAAGCAGTTTTCTTGCAGTTTTTTGTTTAAAAGAAAAACCTATATTTAATTTTGGTACACCCCATAGTCTGGATTTAGAAGTTACTAAATTCCATTTGACACAACACTCATTTCAGTACATTTGAAGTCATTTAGACAAAATTTCCCAGGCATTTTTTTGTGTATATATGTGTATTAGAATGCAGCAGAGTAGACTTGTATAAAAAAATTGGATTTTTTTTTGCCAATTATCCTCCTTTTCCTTGTCTGAAAGGTGATGACTCCATTGCAGGGATACAGTTCCATGGACCTACTCCAATGTCCAGGTGACTATTATTAATGTGAGTCTTGACTGTGAGTGTTAACAAGGCTTGCAATTGCTGGGAGCCTCACAGCTAAACCTGGTCCCATCGTCACCAGATGTTCTCACATGCACAGCTGTGCAGGGTTAACAGGATAGCAATCAGAAGGAAGAACACTGACCAATTTCCTTCTGCAATTCAAAGTAAGGCAATTATTTCACCCGTTCCCATGCTCTGGCTAATGTCTGCTAACTCAGCATAGAGAGGGAAATGAAACTTGGGTTGCCTTCACCAGTATGAATCTGATACTCTGGATATACTTGCTGAATTATTGAGGGAGCCAAGGAGTTTTCATTTACTTTGAGGGATGTAGGGACATCTCACCGATAACTACTGGGTTCGGGCCAGTTAAGCGATTAATACTGAAAATTAATCAAAATATAAATGGTGACATGATGAAAGGCACATGGTGAAGAGTGGAGAAAAAGAATTCTAGTGGTATAGATACATCTAAATGTGGGAATGCAGCTAGGAAAAAGCTAGATAAAGCAAATGGCAGTTTGGGTTTTATACATAGGCAAATACTATACATATATAATTATGAAGAAAGGATTGGAATAGTGAGACTTTCTTCACTGGAACAGCAAAGGTTAAGACTAATCTCAGGGTTTCAAAATTTATCCAAGATTTTGCCACAAGTGATTTGAGATAGTTTGTTTCTGTGAGTTGGTGAAATGGTAAGAACAGAGCATAGGCTCTGCATTATCATTGGGAAAAGCAGAGAGAGAAATAATAAATAGAAAGAATTATTCGAATGTGGAATGCTTTGCTTTAGTAGCTACTGAGGCAGAGACCATAACATAATTTAAAATGCAATTGAACGTGAAAAGCAATACAGGTTTAAAAAACTAGACAAAGGATGGGGAAATAGGGTGAGAGTAGATGGCTTCTGTTAAACAGCTAATGCTGACACAGACATAATAGACTAAGTGGCCTCCATCTATGCCATAGGCTGGAATTTTACACCAACCCAATGAGCCGGATGTTGGCGCGGGGGGGGGGGGGTGGCATAAAATGGAGTGGGAGGCTCTGGGAGGCCTTCCCGACCTGCTCCCACCTCTGCCCCACTTTACGTAGGGCGGGGGAGGTGAAAACGGGCTGCCCGCCCCAGGTCAATCAAGGCCCTTAAGTTGCCAATTAACGGCCACTTAAGGGCCTTCGCCTGCCTCCACGTGGATTTTATGTGTGGCAAGCGGGCATCCTGGAGCTAGGAAAGGCCGCCCGGGAAAAGCTGGCGGTCTCTCAGCGCCTCGTGGGTGGGCCCTGACAATTGGGCACAGGGTGCCTGATTGAGGGCCGTCCCCGCTTCCCCAACCATCCCCAGGATCCAAGACTCCCCCCCCCCCCCCCCCCCTCCTAAATGACCACCCTTGCCTCGCCGGGGCACGACCGATTACCCCTGACGAGACAACCTAAACTTACCTGAACTCCTGGCTCCGTGTCCTTGGCTGAGCTGCATTCCCAGCAGTGGCCACCGCTCCTGGTGGTGCTGCTGAGACGAACTGCCAGCTGGCTACTAAAATGAGGCGGGACTTCCTCCCTGAAGCAGGTGGAAGTCCCGCCTCGGAACAATTAAAGTCTGGGGACCCGTAAAATGCGGGACGGATCCCCAGGCTGGGCAGAAGCGGGTTTGTCAATGACTTTTACGTCCGTGGCCACAACCCATCCACCCAACGTAAAATCCAGCCCGTAATTTCCAGGAGTGTATGAGCAGCATACGGTCCTGAATTTCCTCGATGCTCAGGGCAGACTGCCAGCGTAATCGGGCTGTGGGAACAGGGAATTAGATCTGCCTTAAAGAAAGTGATGCCAGGGTTCAGGGGTGGGTAGTAGTTGGATCCACCACCTTTCAACCTGATATAATAAAAGGGGGGCAGGAACAACAGGTTGATATGGCCCACCTGCATTCCCACTAGTCCCACCTCTGTGTACTAATGACCTGTGCATCTGCAAGAGACAGGTACGCAGGGCTCTTCTTGGGCAGAAGTGGGGCCCACAAAAGTACTTGAACATTGAAAAAAAAACATATTGGGTCCCAGAGACATCTGCCTTCCTGAAGGAGCCAATTTCAAATTGTTTTTCAAAGAATACAAGCATTTGGACACTGCACTCTTTTCCTCATTCCTCCACCTAGTGGTGACTCCAGCCACTCCTATACCTATGTTTGTGTCAATACAAATACTAATAAATACAATAGCGATCTGCAAGGTCACCAGTGAGTCAGAACGTGTCTCTGTCATAGTTAAAGAAGCAGAACAGGATCACAGGTTTCTGGGCAAGATGCTTATCAATCTGATGGATTGGATTAAGAATGGAAGGGGAGAAGATAAGACCTCTTAAATGGGGTGTGTGAATTAAAATGAATGAATTGTGTGACTTGTCAGACTATGGAAGAATCCTAAGTAAAGCTATGCATGTCATTAAAAATACATATGTAATAATTACTCCTAATTAATGGGTGCATTCCTTTCAAGTATATTTTTACTGGCCTTGATGTAGAAAATTTAAGGGTTTTTTTAAAATTAAGAAAGGTTTTGATAGAGTAGACAGGGAGAAACTGTTTCTGCTGGTAGAAAGGTCAGTAACCAGAGGACATAGATTTAAGATAATTTGCAGAAAGTCCAGGGTGAAAGAAGATTTTTTTTTTAGTGCGCTAAATTGTTGTGATTGCACTGCCTGAAAGGTTGGTGGAAACAGATTCAGTAGTAAATTTTGAAAAAGTATTGGATACATACTTGAAAAGGAACATTTTTTGGCATGTACACTCTTGTGGAAAGAGTCTTTCATTTAATCTTTATCTGAATATCTGAATTCAGTATCTTCTCTGCAGATTATTAATCTCCTCGCTTTCACAGTCTCGTCTAATCTTGCTAGATAAAATTCTTGAAGGATAGTACAGGAGATCTTGCTACATTATTTACTTAACCACATAAAGAAAAATTGCTTATGAAATGCCAAGGAACAAGGTTCAGTTTGCCTTCAAGGAGCAGAACTTTGCACATGCATACAAGCACATTAAGCGCAGAATTCTCGTTGCCGTTGGAGTGTAGAATTGCAACCTTCAGTTTGATTGGGATGGGACAGGCGCCAAACAGCTTACTGTGTCAGTAATGGATCAAAAGAACTGCAACTTGAAACTTCTACCGAAAGTGTTTATCAAAGTTTGCATCGCGCTTCCCAAAGTGACATGCAGCTAGCACATAACCAGAGCACACTTGTAATTTACTGCAGAACACAATCATTGCGTGTGACTTTTCTGAGCACAACACTGCAAACAGTGAGCTCTAATTTGAAAATTCAACCACTAGCACTAATTGGCTAACATTTGCTGCTGCTAAATTTGGGTCTAACTTTAGAGTGAAACCTGTTCTTCTGGTCACCTTGACTGACTGACTAACCATGTGTCTTAAGTAGTCAGTTTTTATTTGCACCAGCTACTTAACTATGACCTATATCTGATTTAAGGAGCCACCTGCTGCCATGGCAATAGAGATGGGTAAAATCAGTAGGTTGTAGCAATCTAAGTAAATGTAATATCCAGCAGTATTTTTCTTTGTTAAAAAATTTTTTTAAAAAAAATTTTATACACCTGTTTTCAATCCTCCAATTCTGCAACTTTTGGCGAAGTTACTGGCTTTGAATTTTCTCCGGTTCTATTCTGCCACCTAAAGTATGGTGAGCCCAATACCTGCACCTCTGACCCAATCTCACTTCGCAGAAATGGGGTATTTAATTATTTGAGTGGACACTGCCACCATTTACAGCATGGCTGGGTAAGGAATCTCAAGATCCCACAGTGTAAATTATGCTGCCTTCCACACATATTTTTTTTTTTAATTATTAAAGATGTGGCCCTTTTTTTTAATGGTCTGACTTCGAAATTGCAACCAGTGGCTCAGAGACTCTTGGCAGCATTGAACACCAGGGACACAGTTGGTCCTTGTGTCCCTCGCATCTAGTTCTGCCAGGGCATAAATGATGGGGAATATGCTAATTTCATAGAATAAATTCAGGGTGAATATTTTTGGGGGAGAAAGATGTCATTTATTTTCAAATAGAAATGTATGAACAAGGCACCAAAATCCATTTTTCGTAAAAACTTGAATCTCATTTGGAGGGAGCTCAAAATCCTATCTAAATACAAAACATATTTTGTAGATTGAAGCCATGTTTGTTTGAAGGTAGTCAGTACTTTTTTAGATATTCATTTTCAGATATTACTGAAGCTGCCCGCATTGTTTGTTTGTCTCTCCTTTATGCAATTGGCATAGGGATAATTCCACTAGGCCGAATAGTTATGGGGGGGGGGGGGGGGCTGGTGGGGGCTTGGGCTGCAACTTTATTTCAGAATATTGTGTTAATAGCGACCTGCATTAAGTACCAATTTGATGGAAGAAAGACTAAAATGCTGGGAATCCACAGTCAGTTAACCAAGCATTCTTTCTAACATTATGACTGACAAACTGCTTAGTTCCAGCATTTTCTGTTTTTATTTTAAACTATCACTCCTTGTGGTATTTGTATTTGTCTCTGTTCTTTTGGTGGTGATATGAGGTATAGAATTGATGGCAATGGTCTAACTATACTGTCTAAAATGTGTCGCTCTGATATCTTGTGGTGTTCATTATTTGAAACACTATTGTCCATTTTACTGGTGCATGTGCCCCATGATTCAATAGTACATGCAAGACTTAAACCATTTGGCATGTAAAGTACACCACCAATGTCTGCGGGCTAAACCACAGCAGTACATTTTTGTCCATAATTAGTTGAAACCACTCTATTAATATTTATATATAAAATTTTTTTTCTTTTGACCAGCCTGCTTTATTTGATATTTTTTGAAAGGGTGGAGAGCATTAGGAATTTAAAGGTTCAGTAAGCTAACCTCATTGGCCAGGTCACAAAACAACAGCTCATCATTTGCTATTCAAATTTCTTAACCTCACTTGATTGTAGTTGGTTCTCCAAATAAGCCACTAGGTGGTGCAATACATAGTAACAAGATGTTCTGTTTGGAATGGGACATGATGGAAAATATCTATCATCCTTCACTTGAATCACATTTCTGCCTGCTTTATAATGAAGCTACAGTGATGGTAGTTACAGGAGAAATTGGTGTACTCTATCTTTGACCAACACTCACCGCAGTCTTCTTTTCTTCACTACTGGAGATGGGGAATTGTGGTTGTTGGAAAGCCCAAAATTAGAAGTAGGCTTAAAAGTAAAAGTTGATTGTTGATTTTATATTGAACTGTTTTTATTTCAATAGCAGAAGTTAATTTATCACATGGTAGTTTTTACCTTTTTTGGCTATCCCTGTCCCCAGCAAGTCAATTACCATTGCCCATCCCAGTAACTCTCTTGGTATAACTTACATCGTTGCTTCCTCAGGTCAAATTGGACTTCTCGCCTAGAAGCTGCTTCTTTTTGTAGATTCTCACCTATTTCCCTGTGTCCAGACTTCTCAAGTCTTGGCTGGTCAAAGAGACTCATCTACCGCTCCTTGAATCTCCTCTCCACTGAACTGGTCACCAATTCTCCATCTTGTTCATGTTAGTTCTCTTTACTGAAGCACCATCTCCTTCCCTGTCAAAACCACTGGTGTCACCCCTCCTCAAGAAACCCACTCATTTTCCATTTCCACCCTCCCTTCCCTATCTGAGCTCTTTGCCTCCCAGCTTCTTACCCATATCTTCAGAAACTCGCTATCCAAATCTCTGCAATCTGAATTTTATCCTTCTCAAGCTATTGGACTAACCCTGGCCATAGTCTCGAATAATATCCTTTCTGACTGCAATGCGCTATTCTATCTCAGCTGCATTTAACCTTGCTGCTGTTTGATTCAGTTCATCATACTGCCCTCCTTCAATACTTCTCCATTATTCAGCTCCATGGGGTATCTCTACATGGTTTCATTCCTACTAACTAATTGCAGCTTGTACAACTCCAGCAATGGTTTCTCCGTCCAAATTACCAAGATCACCTCTGGGATCTCTCTTCGCGGTTTAGCTGGGAATGTAAAGGTTGGAGGAAGCGGTGGAGGTTTTAATTTTAAGAGAAAAATTGGTGTACTTTTATAGTAATGGTAATAAATGTTTGTATTAACTAGGGATCTTTATGTACTTCAGCTTACGATGCAGCACAGGTATTGAACAATCGCAATAATGAGCTACAAAACCACCAGAAAGAAGCTATTAAGTTTTGAAATGGAGGAAATAAATACATATTTCTCTAGATTTCCGTAGAAAGGCCAAGGAAAGCTATACGGGTTTGAGATGTGATCATCAAATCATGTATCTCCACAAATAACGTACAATGATTGAACGGAAGGTACAACAGGAAGTCAAATTTCATCGAGTTTAACACCAAAGTGATACAGTAATACTCGAGCCATAAAGAGAAGAGTTTAATTTAAAATGATCTCCAATTGAATTAATGGTGCATGGAACTGCAGTTTATTTTTATTTCTCCATTCAGACAATACTCTAGCTGATGATTGGTGAGATTCCCTATGCATATCATTGACATGTTAGTGGCATGTTAAAATACTGCGCTCATTCTCGAATGTTAGCTCTTGGCTTCCCTTAAAAAATTGAATGGATAATACAGTTTAAGCATGCCCCAAGAAGCCATCAATCATGTCTTTGTAAAGTCAATAACTAGGCACCACAATCGTCTCCAAACTGAATTTTAAATCAGTTCTCGTCTTAGAAACAAATGAAAGGGTAAATCTTTTCAATTTTTGATAATTTTTTTTGAGAGTCTAATTGGAACAGTGTCTGCTGAATAATTTTTGTTAAGGTGAAAGCCACATTTGGGGCTAACTTTTATTTCTGTTCATATCTAATTGGGCAATGCATCTTATCCAGCCAAGAAATTGTTATCCCACATTTGGCAACTCTATATATGAAATTAGTTTATAACTAACCTCATCGAAATGCCACGAGAAGGTATTAGTCCAGATTGTACTATTTTCTAAACATCTAGCTTGCATCTATGCTGAAATAATTGATTTTACCTCTCCATGCAGTGCAATTAAAAATCAAAACTTAAAATGAAACAACAGCATGTAACTTTGATAGTTGGCAGTGCACAGTGGAATGTCCCCTAGGGAACATTGTAATTGATCAGAGCCTGTAATCATGATCTAATAGTTTTCTTTAAACATCTTTTAAAACTTCTAAACTACATTTAAAAAGAACTTGCATTTATATAGAAACATATTGTCCTTTGATTTCCTGGATCTTATTGCGCAGAAATTATATCGGCTTCAACACCAATCATGCTGATGGAAACTTGCACTGAAATTTCTTGCAGAGGTCATTTACCTATGTAGAACATAAAACCAGCACAAGCACAAATGCAGTCCCACCAATAGGTGTGCGGGTCACGGTCTTCTGCCATGGCATCAAGGAGCCCAGGTAAAATTGAAGTCAGTGGGAATCAGGGAAAGCTTTCCATTGGTTGGAATCATACCCAGCACAAAGAAAGATGGTTGTGGTGGTTGGCAGCCGATCATCTCAGACTTGGGACATCACCTGCAGGAGTTCCTCAGGGCAGTGTCCTAGGCCCAATCAGCTACTTCATCTATGAACTCACCTTTGTCATAAGGTCAGAAATGGGGTTGTTCACCAATTTGTACAGTGTCCAGTCTATTCGCAACTCCTCAGATAATGAAGCAGTCCTTCCTCACATGCAGCAAGATTCAGGCTTGGGCTGATAAGTGGTAAGTAACATTCGCACCACACAAATGCCAGGTAATGAGCATCTCCAACAAGAGTGTCTAACCACCTCCTTGACTTTCAACGGCATTACCATTGCTGAATCTACCACCATAAACATCCTAGGGCTTACCATTGAGTAGAGATTTAATTAGACAAGACACAAATACTATGGCTATAAGAGCAGGTCAGAGGACTGGGAATCCTGCAGCAAGTAACTCACCACCTGGCTCCCCAAAGCCTATCTACCATCTGCAAGGCACAAGTTAGGAGTGTTATGGAATACTGTCCACTTGCCTGGATGAGCGCAGCTCCAATAACACTCATGAAGCTCAACACCATCCAGGACAAAGCAGCCTGTTTGATCAACAACCTGTCCACCATCTTAAACATTCCCAGCCTTCACTGCCGACGCACAGTAGAAGCAGTGTGTCCCATTTACAAGATGCACTGCAACAACCCCCCACTAAGGCTTCTTCGACAGCACCTTCCAAACCCGCAATCTCTATCATCTAGAAGGAAAAAGGTAGTAGATGCATGCGAACCCCACTACTTCCAAGTACCCCTTCAAATTATGTGCCATCCTGATTTGAAAATATGGGATGCCCACATCCCATGAATGAATTAAAAAAAAAAAGTGGAGTTTAGGTTAAGGCTTGTAGGACTGGAAGAGATTATAAAGATAGGGAGGACATGACCAAGAAGTGATGTAACTGTGCGGATGACCATTTTAAATCTGAGATTCTGGGAAAATATGAGCCAATGTAGGTCAGCAAGGGTAGGAGTGGTGGACAAGTTGGACTTGATGTAAGATAGGATACAGAAAACAGAGCTTTGGATGAGCTTGAAGGTTATGAGGGGTGAAGGATGACCAGGAGAGCATTAGAATAGTTGAGTCTGGATGTGACAAAGACATAGATGAAAGTTTGTGTTAATTGGGCCCAGGTAGGGGCAGAGGAGGCAATATTATACAGCTAGAAGTCGGTGATCTTTGTGATGGAGAGAATACAAGGACTAGGGGACACACAGTGAGAGTTTTAGGAATAAGATGCAGGGGGAATGTGAGGAAGACCCTTTTTACGCAGCGAGTGTTCATGACCTTGAAACATGCTGCCCACGTGGGAAGAGGGCAGAGACCATCAATGACTTCTAAAGGAAATTGGATGAGCACTTAAAGGAAATAAACTTGCAGGGCTACAGGGATCAAGCGGGGCAGTGGGACTGACTGGATTGTTCTACAGAGAGCCCATATGGACTTGATGGGCTGAATGGCCACCTATGCCCTAAATGATTGTCTGAGGTTAGAAGCTGAGCTTTGATGAAATAGGATGCCTCACTTGCAAGCAGTCTACTTCAACTTGATAGTGGCCAAGGAGGAGAATGGAATCGATGACAAGGTTATGGAGTTTGTGCCAGGAACCCAAAGGTAATGGTTTTGGTCCTCACAAAATTTAGCTGGAGAAAATTGCACCTCCATGCAAGATTAGATGTTGGTTAAGCATGGTCATGACACACAGGCAGTCGAACAATTGAGAGGGGTGGCAGATAGGTAGAGCTAGATGGCATCAGCATACAGATGGAAGCTGACTTCATATCTCTAGATGATGTCCCCTAGGGATAGCATGTAAATGAGTAAGAGGAGAAGGGCAAGAATAGATCCGTGGTGGGGGGGCTGCAGAGGTCATGGAGTGGGAAGGAAAGTGAAGTCACTGTTGGAGATGCTTTGGCTACACTTAAATAGGTAAGAATGGAACTAAGTAAGGGCACTCCCATCAAACTGGACATCACAGGAGAGGTACTGGAGGGTGATGGTGTAGACAGCCATAACCACTGATTGGGTGGTACACTGGTGGAGCAGGATCGCATGCTTATTTAAGAACCAAATTTGGCCAGGTTCTATAATGGACCAGCGTTCCTCTCCACCAGTTTACCACTCAGTGGTGAAAATTAATATGCCCCCAGCCTCCCCTCATAATATTCATATTAAATGTATCTCTAGCCTGTCCAGGAGAAATTATTTTTGGCTTTAAAGGCAGAATCACAGTGAGTTTCAAAATGCCAGAAAATGCAACAAGTAAGGTACAAGAATCAACATTTTTGGGGGCTCCTGGCTCCAGATCTCCTCTTCCCCCACCCCAGCAAAAGATTTTTATCTTTACCATTCACATCCTTCTTCAGTAACTTCTAAATTCACTTCTGCTTTAAACTATGTTTCTGTTTAATTTAGATTTTTCCCCTGAAATAAATATGATCCAATATTAGGTATGCTTACAAACCCATGCATGCTGCTGCACTTTCAGTGCAAATCTTTTGTTCACATGTCAAGGCCTACATTCATGTCTGTTTTGGAGTTGTCAGCTTTTCTATTTACTTGGTTGATGAGTATGGAGGTGGGTGAAACATAATAGAGTGGGAGTTCTGTGGAACAGAATCTCATCAAAAGAATTTAATAGTATGTTGATCAACTTTTTGAAAAAAAAAGACTGGATCAGTATCTGTTTAAAACAAGACTGAGTGCTATAAGGATAAGTACAGATGTAGATCAAACACTCTGTGGAGCTCAATCCTGTTTTGCTGGAGATGCCATGAGAATGTCGGTATGGAATGTAACCTATTTGAAGGATAAAAGCTTAAATGTTAGATTGATATCCTGGAGTTTTACTTGAATATTTTGGGGAGTCAGGATGAAATTCAATAATGCTTTATATTTGACCTCCCACAGGAGGTTAAATAAATTGGGTAGAGTCCATAATGAGACAAAATTGTACATGACTGGGAGGAATAGTCTCAAAGGATTCAATGGTCTTTTATCCGGTACTTGGTAATGTTTATGCGGCAGATACAGGCAGCGGGACCACAGCAGACAGGAGCTGCTCTTTTGCTGAAGGTTGATGTTTGTACTGAAGTATTAATGATTTTATGCTGGAATCACTGCAAGTTTGTTGAATGATACTCCACAGCTGATTGCCATGAAATAAGCTAATCCAAATGTAGTTTATTTAAATTCTAGCTCTAACTGTGGCAGAAGTGGCGAAGAAGCCATAGAATTATTTCCAAGCTCATGCCTGGGTCATTTCTCGCCTCTTTCTATTTGCAATTAATTTTCAGAAGGTCCCATTTGTAATCTACAAAGGTTTCACAATAGTGATTGAGCAACTTGAGACAGATGGATACCGTCTGACATTGTCTGACATTGCGTTGAATTTAAATCATAAATTTGATGAATTTTCCCAGAAGGTTACATTATGTGAATAACTACAATCTCATCAAATCAGAGAGTACGTTTAGTTGATTCCGGAACGTTGTTCAGATAGCACATCACAGCAGTATGAATTTGTGCAAATAACTCAGATTGTCTGTTACTTAATATCAGCCTGAGGCCCTGTTTCTTTAGAGCAGTGGTGAGTTAATGTCATTTTAGTTTTTAGCAGCTTACTGTCAGAAGGCAGTATCTTGCAGTATGGTCCCAGTGGTTTAAAAAAAAACTACTCTGGCATTTAAATCTTTTTAGAATAACTGCTAAATCCGTGCCAAGATTTGTTATTTCAATCGTATTATTTAAACATTAACATTTTAAGTACATGCTTTTTTACAAAATATTCTAATGGAAACTAATTAGTACAGGCTGGTAGTACAACTATATCTGTCTTGAAGTTACTTATGGATTTCATACTTTGAGCAAATTAACACAAAAGGAAAATACTGCGGATGCTGGAAATCTGAAATAAAAACAGAAATTGCTGGAAATGCTCAGAAGGTCTAGCAGCATCTGCCAGAGAGGGACAGAGTTAACGTTTCAGGTCTGTGATCTTTCATCAGAAATGGGAGAAATTAGAAATGTAATAGGTTTTGAGCAAGTGAAAGGGACGAGGTTGGGAAGAACAACAAAAGGGAAGATCTGTGATCGGGTGGGAGGCAGGAGAGATTAAATGACAAAAGATTTCATGGTGCAAGGCCAAAGGGACTGGTAATGGGACAAGTAAAGAAACGATAGATGTCTCTAGAGGAAGTGTGAATGGTAGGATAGTTGCTGTCTGAACACAAAGTAAAAGAAGTAAGAAATTAACAAGAAAAATCCAAACCAGTGTGTTCTGGCAGCAAATGGCTAAACCAGTTCACCATATCTGCTTACATCTGTGTCCCTTGGACTTGAGGAAGCAGAGATGAGGATCGTACAGGGCTGGGATGGTGGGGACGGCCAACATAAGAGAGAGTAATAGTTTTAATGGGGACGTAGGCATTACAGGTGGAGTTTGGGGTGTGGTTAAGCAGATCAGCAGCTGCAGAAATGTCGTGGTGAATGAAGGGCCAAAGGCTAGACAGGGATTTTGAAAGTGCAGTTGTAACTGAATTGGGAAAGGGTTTTTTTCCAGAAGTGGACACAAGGTAGTAGGGTTTGGATGATTTCATAAGGGAAATGGGTGAAATTTGTGTGTTTATTGGAAAAGTCCAGGAATCCCTTATAATGTGATTGACACAATCATTGTAAAACTGATTATTAGCGCATATAATCTAGATATGGACAAAAATTGGTCCTCCTGCCTGTTTACTGGGTAACAAAACAATAAAAAGAACCAATTCCTGGTGCAACATGCCACGCCCAATCGAGTGCTGCCGTATTAGTAAAGGTAGCTTTGCAGGTGGTCATCATAAACAGATTTGCTGGCCCTTGTGTGTGTTAATAAGAGGCCTGACATCAGTTCAAGAATCCTGCTGGGGCATTTGTCTGCATTAGGTCTACTGTGCTCAGTTTTTCATGGCCTGTATGCAGCTTGGCCAGTGGTCCTGAGGACCAGTATTGATCGAGACTACGACCTACCAGTTTGCCCTCTTGTCTCACTGCCTGTGCCCAGTTTGTGCTGGCAAAGTGGTGCTACAAAACTTCTACATGTTCTCAACACTATTTCTTGCATAAATAAAAAATAAAAACAAAATGCTGGAAATTTTAGTATGTCTGGCAGCATCTGTGGAGAGAGAAAGCGTTAAAGTTTCAGTCAATGATCTTTGATCAGAACTGTGAAAAGTTAGAGATGTTAGGCTTTATGCAACTGAAAGGGGGAAGAGTGGGAAAGAGAACAAAACGGAAGGTCTGTGATAGGGTGGAGTGCAGGAGAGATTAAATGGCAAAAGGGTTATCGTGCAAGGCCAAAGGGAGTGGTAATGGGACAAGTAAAGAAACACTAGATGTGTTTAGAGGAGGTGTGAATGGTAGGATAGCTGCTGTCTGAATGCAAAGTAAAGGAAATAGAAAAGGAATGAAAAAAACTCAAACCAGCAAAGAAACATGAAACAAGATGGGGGTAAAGGTTATGATCTAAAATTGTTGAACTTAATGTTGAGTCCAGAAGGCTCAAAAGTGCCCAGTCGAAAGATGAGGCGTGCTGTTCCTCAAGCTTGCATTGAGCTTCATTGGAACACTAACAGGCCAAGGACGGAAAGGTCAGAGTGGGAGCAAGGTGGAGAATTAAAATGACAGGTGACTGGAAGCTCGGGGTTACACATGCGGACTGAACAGAGGTGTTCCACAAAGCAGTCATTCAGTCTGCATTTGATCTCCCCAATGTAGAAGAGACCACATTGTGAGCAGCAAATACAGAATACTAAATTGAAAGAAGTACTTGTGAATCACTGTTCACTTGGAAGGAGTGTTTGGGCCTTGGACAGTGAGAAGGGAGGAGGTAAAAGAGCAGGTGTTGCATCTCCTGTACTTGCATGGAAAGGTGCCATAGGGGAAGGTGTTGGGGTGACTGAGGAGTGGACCTGAGTGTCACGGAGAGGAAGATCCCTTCAGAATGCTGAAAGTAGAGGGAAGGGGAAGATATGTTTGGTGGAAATGGTGCAAGATGATCCGTTGAATACAGAGGCTGGTGGGGTGAAAGGTGAACATAAGTGGAACCCTATCATGATTCTGGGAGGGAGGGGAAGTGGTGACAGTAAATGTAAGTCAACTAGAATGGACATGGTCAAGGGTTCTGTCAACCATGGTGGGGGCAAAATCCTTGTTTGAGGAAAAATGGAAGACATATTGAAGCGCTAGTATGGAATATTGGAGTTGAAGGAGATGTTCAATGTGAGAACAAGTTCAGTCAGGCAGAGGAGGGTGGTGATGGAAGGGGACAGGTTGGTCCTCTGTTCAAGGAAGAAGTGGAAAGCCCTCAGACTGTTCTGCTAGGCGATGGAGGTGAGCCTGCCATCTCTGTCTGGTCAGCAAGTGGCGCTTGTCCTACACTGTGGTTAATTCTTAAGACTTCCCAAGTAGCCTAGCAACCACTCAGTTGTAAATAACTGCTACAAAGGTCATAAGTAAGAGAGGTGATGGGGAAACTTGTGTAATTGCCTCATCTTGCATCATTGTAGGAGTGCTACCATTAAAAGGCTCCAGTGGTTGGCTCAGCACTACCTTATCAGGGCCACTCAAGATTGGCAATAAATATGGCCTTGCCAAGATTGCTTATATCTTGATAAATTCTTTCTTTTTAAATTTATATTGAGAATTTTTATTATTTGTATGATTTTTCAATAGCAATTGCTTGGAAAAAAATTGGAAAATTGAAAGTGTATTGTCCATGTAGCTAATTTTCCTTTGTAAATAAAATCATCATTTCAGTGCAATTTGTCTCTCAACTCAGTAAAATTGTATGTTGGCTTCATTATTCCAGGGAATGTTAATGCTGTGCCTATTGAACGAATGAACACTTCAATTGCCATACATCGGAATAAGTTCTTGAACTGACAATTACTTCTACATTTCAGTTTTTTTCTGCAACCTTTGTGTAACACTTGGGCTGTCTGCTTTATTACCTCTGAAACATTTTCAGCCTCTTTTTCTGAAATGTCTTTGAAATGCTTTCACTTTTTTATGATATACAGCTTTTTTCTTCTTTAGTTATTTTGATTGCTTTGCTGATTGTGCCTTCCTTTGTCCCTTTCATTTAATTTATGGTTTACTGTTTTGTTCACTTCCCCCACCCCCTTTCTCACTACTTAAAAGGTGGGTAATCATCAGGAAGCCAATGCTGGTCAGAAGGATCCCAACATGCTCACGGTAGGAGCAATTGTAACTGGTTCTCGTGGTGATGCTGTGTGATGTCTTGGCTGTCCACTCTAAGTCATGTGGTGTATGTGGTGTAATTGTTCCAAATTATCTTCATATTTTTCTCTGTTGCAAGAATATAGAACACATACTTGGTGAAATTTGTTATGTGAGTAATTGTTCAATGCTGAGAATGGCTGATGGTATGATGACTAATGGTGCAGTTTCCAGCTGAATGGAATAAGCTGGTGGGGGGGATTGGGAGGGGAGGGGGGGGTGCTAATTAAAACAAGAGGAGTTATTGCCTTAATCAGCTTGAGATCCCAGTTCCAGAATAGAATCCGGTGGGGACCACACTGCAGCTTAATAGATGCTGCAGATCACTTTTGTTTTCAAATTCAGTTAAGTTGCTTTTCATAATTGAGGACTAGCAGATTGCTTATTAAAATTCATCCCTGTGACTGACTGTACAGCTGACACTAATTCATGAGAAAGTTTTGCATTTTAACAAGTGAGCAAGTGAATAATAGAATTATGGAATGATAAAGCACAGATGGAGGCCATTTGGCCCATCATGTCTGTGCGGACTCTTTGGTAGAGCTATCCAATTTGTCCCACTCCCCTGCTGCTTCACTGTAAATGTTTTCCGTTCAAGTATTTATCCAATTCCCTTTTAAAAATTACCATTAAGTCTGCTTCTACCATCCTTTTTAAGGCAGTGCCTTCCAGATCATCATAAATTGCTGCACAAAAAATGTTGCCTCTGGTCTATTTGCCTATCACCTTAAGTCTGTATCTTCTGGTTAGCAATTGTTCTGCCACTGAAATTGGCTTTTTCTTATTCACTCTATCAAAACCATTCTTGACTTTGAACACCTCTATCAAATCTCCTCTTATTTGACCACCTCTGCTCCAAGGAAAACAACCCCAGCTTTTGCAGTCTCTCTGCATAACTGAAGTCCCTCATCCCTGGTAACATTCTAGAAAATCTCTTCTGCACCCTCTCTGAGGCCTGGATATCCTTCCTAAATTTTGGTACTCTGAATTAAGCATAATTCTCCAGTTAGGGCCTAACCAGTGTTTTATATAGGTTTCGCATAACTCCTTTGTTTTTGTACTCTATGCCTCTATTTATAAAGCTAAAGATCCCACATTTTTTAAAAAAGCAAACAGCCTTCTCAACCTGTCCTGCCACCTTCAAGGATTTGTGTCTCTGTTCCTACATCCCTTTGAAAATTGTAACATTTAGTTTATATTACCTCTCTCCATTCTTCCTACCAAAATGTATCTCTTCACACTTCTCTGCTTTAAATTTCATCTGCCATGTATCTGCCCATTTCACGAGTCTGCAATTTAAAAAACAAAATTATGCTCTGTGTACCAAAATCCACGACGTCAAAGTGCAGTGTTCTGAATAATGGCCCTTGGGTCAACTTTGTATTAAAAAGACTCTAAACCATTATAAAGAGTAATGACTTTCTTTAATATTCAATTTATTCCTCACCCTCTTCCAAATAATTGTTTTTGTGACATTTTGGTCAAATCATTGCTAGTGAGGGAATTGGGTGGGTGGAGAATTGAAGATTATGTGCTGGAGATGCCTTTCACACACCTACACATAGCATAATATATTAATGGAGTCGCTGCATCATTGAGTTCAAGGATCTCTCCAAATCAGTTTTCTTGATGGCACATTAAGGAGGCAGTTAGTCCTTTATCAAGAATCAACATAGAATATGAAAACAATGTCAATTACAGGTCTTTGCAACTCTTTTCTTTAAAAACAAAAATCCTACATGTAACCCTTAGGCCCTAATACATCTTTATTATTTCCCCTACAGCCAATGGGTTCTAGGAACCGGTTTAGAATGAAAACTATTGCCAAGTTGCATACATTAAATGGAGTTGATGCTATATATTGCTTGTATTATTCAAAATGTTTTTACTTGAATTGTCTACAACCGTATCTCAATATTGTAGAAAGATTAATTATGAAGAAAATTAAAATTGTCGTTGAGTGCATCCTAATGCAGTAGTCTACTAATGAATATTATGCCAGAATAAGCAAGTCATGTTGTAAAATAGCTAATTAAAGTGCCCAGCTATCTCCTTTGATCAGCTTACTGTGCCAAATTCCAGCATGAATCACATGTTTAATGTCTACTTGCTGCACAAACAAAAAAATGTAAACTCTGTAATCTCTCTACTGCAGTGAATGCCACCTCCAAAACAGGAAATGGTATTTCTAAGGGTGCACAGTGGTGTTTTTGGCATTCTCCCATTGTATTAACTGGAATTTGAAGTGTATCCATATGCAGTAAGGTGGGAATAAACCAGGAATTAAATTATGAAACTAACTATGATATTAAATACTTTTTTTAGTTTTCATCACTTTACAGGTATTCTGCAGTGATGTTCTTCAAAATACAGGAGAAATAAATGTATGTGGTGCTTATTTATCATTGTTATTTTGCAGCCCAAGCCACGTCTCCAACGGGGTGGGAGTTCAGCTTCCCTGCACAACACCCTCATGAGGAACAGCATCTTTCAGCTAATGATCAACACTCTGGATCCACTCGCTGAAGGTAACCTACTACACTTGGATATGAAACTTTACACATAAGGAATTGTTTATAGTCCAAAAAAAGAAATTTTGCGAACAGGTTTGCCTCAATTTATTGTACTACATGATTTAGTTAGTATGTGCTTTGGTCTATTATAACATGAAGTGATACCTGCTACTGAAACAAAGCATAAGCTTGCATCTACTGTAGACTAAATACTGTTGGGCCTTCCCCTCCCCCAGAATTGCCCTTAGAAGAAAATTTCTCTGGATTGCCTGAGCATTGCACTGCAATCTTCTGAGTCCACTGGGATATAAATTCAACTTGAACAATCGAACAAAATGGATGATAACGAATTGGCAACCCATTTTTGTAATCCTCCTGTAATTGAAGTCAAGGGAACAGAAAATTATTTGGAGTGGAAAAGAGGCTAACATAAGACCAGGAGAAGAAATAAAAATCGAATGTCTTTTGCGCAGGGATTGGTTTTCTTGAGTAACTAATATCAACTTTGTTCCAAGACCATTTTGAAAATTCCCCATTATTTCTTTTAAGACAGCTGGCTGAATAATTCAGTGAGTCACATTTGTGGTGTTTGCTTGTGGTTTGTGATGAATAGTTAGAACGTACTGGCAGAACCATGTTACTTTGATTTCACAATGTAAGATCTAGCTTTTAAAAAAAAAAATTAAAACTTTTTTCCAAAGACTTCTCCTGTAATCTCCAGCTCATAAAGTTTAGCTTTTTTTTCAATATAGCCATGCTATATTCATTTTTCTTTGTAGTAATAAATATCGTACAGAAATGAGCAATAGATTCAGATTGATCAAGGTAAGGGGCATTTACTCACTGCCTATGTCTTTTATAATGCCTTGTATAGATACCTGTAATTGTGGTTTGATAAAGCACTGGAATATTAGAGTATTTCAACAAATGTTACTTGTAACTTTTCTTTGGACAGGTGCAGCTTTGGAGGTAATTATCTTGCACTTTATTCTCCTGCAAAAAGACGATGTTGACGGAAAAATACTTTTAAAATTATTTGCTCTCCTTGGTCAGGTATAGCCTGCCTGACATACATTGACCAGTTGTTATTGTACCAGCCCAAAGATGCATGTTAATCCCAGCATCAGGAAAGTACCTATACTGTGCCATTGCAGCATGTATAATTCCAACATCAAGTGCCTTCATGGGATTTTTAAATGAGATTGCCCAATTAGTGGTGAATTGTGAGTAATTTTGTGCCATTAGCTTAAGCCCATCTGGAAATGAATTCTAATGGATAAATTAATTTCACTTAAAAGTTCAGCAGGCATTGAGGAACAAGAACTTTCACCCCATCACATTAGGTAGGATTAGAACCCAAGTTTCAGTGGTTCGAGGCTTGAACTAACTGTACGAACTAACTAATTCTGTTTCCTAAGAGCACTCCCATTGAGGTTGGAAAAGGCTGCATGTTAAAGCATCGTCAGAGGTGACCAGGCCACATCTAAAAGAATTTAAGTAGGAGTAAAAACTGTTACCGGAAAAATATGTTGAGAATTCATTTCCCTAGTGCAGTCAAAGCTGAAAAATTAAGGTGGTAGCAGATTTTTATGTTTTGGCTCCTTTATGATTTTACTTTTCTGATTTTACTTTACTGATTTGACACAGCACGACATTCTGTATAAAGAAAAATCTTAATTATTTATAAGTTTCTATCCAGACTCTCTGACAGACAGTATCCAGAAGTAAAATGATCAAGTTCTTGCCAAAGTTGAAAATATATTTTCAAGAGACAATTAGTGAAGAGGTCATAGTGACTAATTGGTTGGGCAGGAAACAGGCGGGCCCGTTTTGGTCACCTGTTTCACATCCCTCTCTATTTTACTTGCCACAGAATATGAATCCCAGCACAACAGTCGACCAAGCACAGTATTGTCTAAAATGCCATCATCCTTCAAGGAACTGCAATACGTAGTTGTATTCTGTACTGGCAAAGGACTTGGGAAAATTTATTTTTTGAACATGTCCCGGTATACATTGTTAGAAATACAAGAAAACTCTGGAATTATTCAGCAGGCCTGACACCATCTGTGGATGACAAAAGGTTACAGACCTGAAATGTTAACTTTGTTCCCCTCTCCACAGATGCTGCCAGACCTGCTAAGTATTTCTGGCATTTTCTATTTTTATTTGAGTTCCAGCATCCACAGTATTCTGCTTTTCACATTATTAGAAAACCTTTTGTGAATAAATGAAGTGCAGGATGATGTTTATGAACAAATAGATTAAGCAGACAGTTCTGAGCTGTGGGCACCAAAATAGGAGGTTCTAACTTCCTTCCCCTAGTGTTTGCAGGAATGGAGTGTTCAATGAAATACGGAATAAGTCAAAATCTCATATTTTCATTTGCTGCTTTAATGAAAAAACAGCAAAACAATTCACTTTAAATGAAAACAAGCCAGCAAATCATGTAAAATGTGTTCCAATGATGAAAAGTACCAAAACATTTCCAAGTTACTGAAGGGTTGCAAATAGAGCAATGCAATACAATTAGCACTTATGAGTTGCTAAGGTGTGATTCCTCATACAAGAATGCCAGTCCTCTGCAAAAACTGTGGGCTGCTAAGTGAAACGCTATGGGACAGATTGCTGGAACCATTCTAATGGTGCCACTCCAAACAAGATGTTACAGAAGATCGATCCGTCCACAAAGACCTTTGCACCTGCTTAAGCCATGCCAACTGTGCTGGTGTCTCCTGGATCTATCAACGGTGTGAATGAAATGGAGGCAGATAACTTGGAAATTGGTAAGTACTGAGTTCTCATATTTAATCATCTGAAGTATCCCAGCATGCCCCATCCAAGTCATTTTATCTTATTAATCACAACACTCTTGTAATGTAACTGCAGTTAGTTAAGTACATAATTCTAACAACTAACTGCATGCAGTCTGAAATTATACGCTCTAGCAAGCCAGATGTCATTTAATGACAAAAATTATATATACTGTACCCTATATTGATTAGCTTTATTATTTACCAGTCTAATCTGAGGCCTAAAGTTTTAACTCTGTTTATCCTTTCCATGCAGATTATGCTATCCATCAAGCAGGAGACATTTGTTTCTCTATGGCAAGCCTGAGACATCTCTGGGAAGACTGGTCACAGCCTGATCAAGATATCTAGGGTCCCTAATAATTCAGATTAAGGAATTGTTGGCATCAGAAATGGGCACTTGCGCTGCTTCTGAAGCTTTTGCTTTTTGTGAAACTGTAGTACTTGAGTAGCAAATTCTGCTACATAAGAGGGTAGGAATTCACAGAATGTCGTGCTGTGTCACATCACTTGCCCTACCAATGACTGGGACATCTTATTTCTCCAACTGATCAACCCAAAGAGGCATGTCAAGGAATCCAAACCTGACGGTTTTCCAAAAAGCCTATTATCCCAGATGAAAATAATTTCCTTATTCACTATGTTTAAGGGGAAATCGAGATTTTTCTTGAAGTTTCCAAAGCAATCCTGTTTGCTCATGCACTCACTAATTTTGGTGCCATAGTCACGTTTGTAATACTTAAAGGTCACCTAAACGTGACATAAACCTGTTTGAGGCCTCTCTTCATTCTCTCCAACACAGCTAATTTGGTCACCCAGACAAATTTTACACAGGACATAATTATTTCAGATCCTAGCAGCCTACACTTCTCATCTCTCTTAACTAGGTAATCTTACAAGACTCATGGAAGATAAAAGTCAGTTCTGTATTATGGGATGTTCACACAGCTGCAAAATCTGGCCAGGAATGTCCTTTGAGATCCTCCCACTTCACTGGCATAATTTCACTCTAAGTGTGCCAGAAACTCTGTTTACACGTGTAAGCAAGTCTTCCGCTACACTTCCAAAAATTGCACCAGTGGCGAAAGAGAAGCTCCCGAGGAAATTCTCAGCCAGAGATTCAGCATCTAGCAGCAAGACCAGCTCAAACAGATTCAGTAAAACTTCATTTTGATTATGACAACCAGAGGTAGAGGTTGCCCGGTGTATATTGCATTGGTGCAATAGTTAGAGATGACCTTGGTTCAGGAGATCGGGATGTAGAATCGGTTTGGGTGGAACTGAATACTAGGGGAAATAAGCCACTAGTGGGAGTGGTCTACAGGCCCCCTAACAGTAATCACAATGTAGGATGAAGTATACAAGAAGAAATATTGGGTGCTTGTGAGCATGGGACGGCAATAATCATGGGTGGTTTTAATCAATATAAACTGGAAAAATCAGATTGACAATAGTAGCCTGGATGATGAGTTCATAGAATGCTTTTGAGATAGTTTCTTTGAGCAGCACATTCTGGCAGGTTATATTAGACTTGGTATTGTGTAATGTGACAGGATTAATTAATGATGCACATACATACGAACATACGAATTAGGAGCCGAAGTCGGCCATTCAACCCCTCGAGCCTCCTCCGCCATTTAATAAGATCATGGCTGATCTGTTTGTGTCTTGAATTCCACACTCCCATCTACCCCTGATAACTTTAGATTCTTGTTAAGCAAGGGAATCAATCAACCACCATCTTAAATATTCAATGACCCCACCTCCATCGTCTTCTGAGGCAGAGAGTTCCAAAGTCGCACAACCCTCAGAGAAAAGTTTCTCCTCATCTCTGTCCTAAAAGGACGACCCCTAATTTTAAAACAGTGCCCCCTAATTCAGGACTCACCCACAAGAGGAAACATCCTTTCCACATCTACCTTGTCAAGATAGTTCAGGATCTTATTACTTCAATCAAGTCTCCCCTCACTCTTCTAAACTCCAGTGAAATTAAGCCCAGTCTGTCCAACCTTTCGTCATAAGCCAACTCGCTCATTCCAGGTGTCAATCTAGTAAACCTCCTCTGAACCGCCTCCAACGCACTTACATCCTTCCTTAAAGAAGGAGACCAAACCTGCACACAGTATTCAAGATGTGGTCTCACCAATGCCCTGTATAACTGAAGCATAACATCCTTACTTTCACTTTCAATTCCTTTCATAATAAAAGATAGCATTCCATTAGCCTTCTTTATGACTTGCTGTACCTGCATACTAACTTTTTGTGACTCATGCACTAGAACACCTAGATCCCTCTGCATCTCGGAATTCAGCAGTCGTTCTCCGTTTAAGTAATACTCTGCTTTTTGATTTTTCCTGCCAAAGTGAAGAACTTCACATTTTCCCACATTATACTCCATCTGCCAGATTTTTGCCCGCTCACTCAACCTGTCTATATTGGTCTGCAACCTCCTTATGTCCACTTCACAACATACTTTCCGACCTATCTTTGTCATCTACAAATTTAGTTACCAAGCCATCGCTCCCCTCATCTAAGTCATTGATATAATCACATCCTGCCAATCAGAAAAGGACCCATTTATGTATACTCTGTTTTCTGCCAGCCATCTAATCTTCTACCCATGCTAGTGGCGCAGTGGTTAGCACTGCAGCCTCACAACTCCAGGGACCCGGGTTGGATTCTGGGTACTGCCTGTGCGGAGTTTGCAAGTTCTCCCTGTGACCGTGTGGGTTTTCACCGGGTGCTCCGGTTTCCTCCCACAACCAAAGCCTTGCAGGTGATAGGTAAATTGGCCATTGTAAATTTCCCCTAGTGTAGGTAGGTGGTAGGGAATATGGGATTACTGTAGGGTTAGTATAAATGGGTGGTTGTTGGTCGGCACAGACTCGGTGGGCCGAAGGGCCTGTTTCAGTGCTGTATCTCTAAATAAAATAAAATGTTACCCCCTACACCATGAGCTCCTACTTTGCGCAATAACCTTTTATATGGCACCTTGTCGAATGCCTTCTGGAACTCCAAGTACAGAACATCAACAGGCTCCCCTTTATCCACAGCAAATGTTACTCCTTCAAAGAACTCCAATAAAAAGGCTAAACATGATTTCCCTTTTACAAAACCATGCTGACTATTCCAGATTACCTTGAGTTTTTCTAAGTGCCCAGCTACAACTTCCTTAATGATCGATTCTAACACGTCCTCCCACAACGGACATCAAGCTAACTGGCCTATAGTTACCTATTTTCTGTTTTTCTCATTGGAGTTGGTTCAGAGGAGGTTTACTAGATTGATACCTAGAATGAGCGAGCTGGCTTACAATGAAAGGTTGGACAGACTGGGTTTATTTTCACTGGAGTTTAGAAGAATAAGGGGAGACTTGGTTGAAGTTTGTAAGATCCTGAACGGTCTTGACAAGGTGGATGTGGAAAGGATGTTTCCTCTAGTGGGTGAGTCCAGAACTAGGGGGCACTGTTTTAAAATTAGGGGTCGTCCTTTCAAGACAGAGATGAGGAGAAATTTTTCTCTGAGGGTTGTGTGACTTTGGAACTCTGCCTGAGAAGGTGGTGGAGGCAGGGTCATTGAATATTTTTAAGGTGGAGGTAGATTGATTGCCTTGCCTAACCAGAATCTAAGGTTATCAGGGGTAGATGGGAGTGTAGAATTCGAGACACAAAAAGATCAGCCATGATTGTATTGAATCGCGGAGCAGGCTCGAGCGGCCGAATGGCCGACTTCTCCAAATTCATACGTAAGAAAACAATTTGAATCTCGCACAAGAATAATTTTAAAAAATGTGAAGAACTAGAGACATTATTATGTTGCACTTTTATCGATGTTTTTAGGCTTGAAACAAATGATCATTTCTATATTTATACCCCAAAGCATCACATTGATTTCAGTTAGCCCAATACTTTCCCTTACAACAGAGTGTAGACAGTCTCAAATAATCAGAAGCAGCATCCTCAATATCTCCTAGAGACAGTGGAAAATGTTAGTTCTGTGGGGACAAAACAAATTTGAGGAGAACTATTATTTGCGAAGTGTTGTAAATGTAACCTTGGACCAAAGTTGTGAATGAGGCCCAGGATGTACAAGAGGTTAATTGCTCTGGGAAAATTAAGGTAGATTAGTGCTTACAATTACATGCTGTGAACCTAACATAGTCCTGGGTTATCTGTCTGTCTTAGGCATTTGGGTTCTAGCTGTACCCAAGTCAAGCTTTCTGCAAGTAATTAACCAATCCACGAGGCGGCGCAGTGGTTAGCACCACAGCCTCACAGCTCCAGCGACCTAGGTTCAATTCTGGGTACTGCCTGTGCGGAGTTTGCAAGTTCTCCCTGTATCTGCGTGGGTTTCCTCCGGCTGCTCCGCTTTCCTCCCACATGCCAAAGACTTGCAGGTTGATGGGTAAATTGGCCATTATAAATTGCCCCTAGTATAGGTAGGTGGTAGGGAAAATTAGGGACAGGTGGGGATGTGGTAGGAATATGGAATTAGTGTAGGACTAATATAAATGGGTGGTTGATGGTCGGCACAGACTCGGTGGGCCGAAGGGCCTGTTTCAGTGCTGTATCTCTAAATAAAAATAAAAAAATAGATTCTATTCTGTTTAATGAATGTGTGGAACACACAATGCATTATGTCACAAAGATGTGACATATTTTGATTGTCATGGTGCAGACACCACTCTAAGCTATGCCAGGTGACCTCCCGATGATATTCCACTGCCTAGAAATGGTCTAATTTTCCTCATCTTAACTGCACAGTGTTAATAATCTGCACTCGAATGGGAGGTACAAGGAGCCCCAGATTTTAGGGCTCGGATCTTTTTATAATGTGGATGGTGCTGTTGCAGGAGCCTGCACAGGTTAGTGTGCCAATTTCCATGTATTTGATTGAATGGCATTGAGGTGGGGAGGGGGGGTGGGGGTGCAGTTCTGAAAGAGGAATGGGTGGGCCTCTGTCAGTGGCCAGAATTTTCTGTTGGGTGGGAGGCCCCGCCCACCGGCTGAAAAGTCAGTGGGGAGCCAGGTCAGGAATTTTCGCTCCCCATACCCTTAACTGGTCTTGGGCGAGACTTCCACTTCCTTGAGGCAGGAAGTCCCGCCTAATGGAGCTGTTGGCCAATCCGTGGGCCGGCAACTCTTAGTCCCAGCAGCGCCACTGGGAATGGTGGCCACAGCTGGGACTACACCTAGCCATCGCAAGCGAGGTGAAGGATGGCCCCGGAAGACAGGTAGGTTTTTAGGGCCTCGCTTGGGACAATCGGCTGGGCAACGGGGGTCTGTTAGGGGACGGGGGGGAGTGTTGTGCGTTGGGGGTGGCTCGCCGTGGGGCGTAGGATGCCCAATCAGGAGGCCCCCCTCAGCCCTCAAGAAGGCAGCCTGGTTTTACCAGGCGGGGCCTTTGGGGCCTTTGCTGTCCAGCTGCCAAGGGTAAAATACCCGCGGTGGTGTAGGCCCTTAAGTGCCAGTTAATTGGCCGCATAAGGGCCTTGATTGACTTGGGGCGGGTGGGCCGTTTCTCACTGCCCTGTGTAAAATTGCAGTGGGGTCAGGAACAGTCCCCCACCTCCCACAGTTTAACCACCCCCCCCCCCCCCCACCACCCTGCCACCGCCACCAGCTCGCTCGTTTGGGGGCTGTAAAATTCCAGCCAGTGTGTGATGGGGTATCAGGTAGGAAGATGGCAGACCTGAGGAGTACTGTTGAGGTCAGGTCGGAAGTTCACAGACCTCGGAAGAACTGTTGGGGGTACTGTTGGTTGGCTGGAAGATCACAGACCTCACCAGTACAATGGAGGCGGTGGGGGGAGAAGTTTAGGGAGTACTGTCAAAAGGTATGTAGGAAGATCACAGACCTCGGAGCACTATTGGTAGGGTGGAGGGAGCCAGGGGTATCACAGGCCTTGGGATTACTGATGGCGGGTGAGATAGGAAAATTGAAAACATTGGAAGCACTGTTAGGGGGTGTCGGGGTGGGATGGGGAGGCTGGTGGGTAGTGTCTGGGAGATCAGGAGGGCCTGGAGCTCAGTGTAGCAAGTGACGTTGGAGATCTTGAATCCAGGAGCAGCAGTAATTATGGTAAGTACCTTTTTTTTAATGATTGGCATTTAGTTTTCCTGGAGGCAATCAGCACTGTCACTGGCTATCTCAGGGCAAATCAAAGTTGCAGCAGGGTCCAGAAGCAAGTGTTAGGCCCCATGTTTGCAAATGCAAATGTATCAATGCCTGCTTTGGGCATGGGTTTGTTTCTTTTACTAAGATAGCATCTAGCGTGATTCATGGCAGAAGTGTTCATGTCAATTGGATGCCATTTCGGTTCCCAAACTGCACTCATCATGCCCTAACAACAGTAGCTAATGATCCCAAGTTTGTGCCCCTAGTGTACTGGTGCATCTGGGTTTTTTTTACTTCAGATGTTTTGTGGATTATAAATGAGCCAAAAGCCAGTAGATCCCACTTCAGGCAAACAAAATAAACCTTTGCACTATATACTGGCAATAGGAAATTACTAATTCAAATAGTTGGTTGGCTGACTGATAACACTAGTGTAATGTGAGATGCAATTCAGTAATTTAATATGCATTTTGCATGAAAGGCGCTGCAAATTCAGCATTGTTGCTTATTCATTTTATTAGTGTAAGTACTATCTATGAAATAAAATGGAACAAAAATAAGTACGGATTTGAAGCATAATGTCTGATCCAGATATTGTAGTCAATATTTTAAATCATGGAGAAAGGAAAGATCCCAGAATCGGTCCCTAGCTGTGCTAAATTATCTGCCATAGGAACAGGATTAGACCATTCAGCCCCTTGACACAGTTCTGGCATTCATTTAGATCATGGCTGATCTGTACCTTAATTCCATTTAACTGCCTTAGCTCCATATCCCTTGATGCAGTTAACTGGCAGTTGGAATAGGTACAACAGGCCTGTCAATCTGGCTGGCTGTCAGGAGGAAGACTTGCTGAAAAAATTTAAAAGATGTCCTGCCATTAAATTTGGCAGAACATGCGGGAAATCCATATTTCCAGGCTTCCTGTAAAAAAAAATCCAACTCTCACTCTCTTCCTGGCTCTGAATAAGTGTCTGGGCCCTACTGCCACATGGCCACACTTAAAGAATAGACAATTAAATGAGGTGACAAAACATTACCAGTGCTTGGACCATATTCCAGTGCTAATAATCATCTTCAGGAAATTAATAAGGAAAGTCAGAGGAAAATATCAAGTGTACTAATTGCTGCAATTTTATATAAAAATTCTGTTCCAAGCATAACATTCAGTAAAACATTTGTCACAGATTTATCGTAATTCAGTAGCATTCAATACACCATAGTGGAAACTACATTCTTATCCAATAGTCCATTAAAACCGCCTTTACTATATTTAATATATGATTATAGCCATGAACTGCTATAGGGAACTATCTTGTTGCCACCTTGTTTTAACAAGTAACTGCACTAACCGACTTGTAGGCATTAATTGTAGAATATGTAGGTCATGCTTATTGCTTCGTATTATAGTGACTAACTTGCACAGTCTTCCCTGCAAACAACAAGCCAATAGTTATTGTTTGATTAATATGCTAAAGGCATCAGATTGGTTTGATCAGTTTAGCAAAAGAGGCTGTAATTTTTTTTTCACCTCCTGCATCAACTCTGGATTTTTGGGGCTTTGTTTTATAAATAAAAGTTTTTAATACTTTTTTGAACAAAACTATGTAAAAGAAGTCCACCTATTTATACTACCAAATAGCTTGGTTTTAATTTATTCTAAATGGGGAGTTTTCATCAACATCAATGGTAACAGATTTTTCAGTGACAAAGAAATTTTCAGCTAAAAGGAGGCAAGGGTTTTCTGAGCATGAACAGAAACATTTCATCCATCGTCAGGGTAACAGGAGAGCCAGAAGAAGGTTTTTAAAGGAGGCATGTAGCCAACACAACCTCACAAATAATGGCATGCCCTTGGATTAGATATCAAAACACTGGAGGACTGATGAGGGATGCCTGTTGAGGTTGCAAGGATGGATCATCACATATGTATGTCTGATGAAATTCATCAAACCAATACACCCTTCACTTCACTTCAAGAGCACTCGGTTAATGGCAGTCCCTCTCCCTCAAGCAATATTTTTAATTGAAATAAATGTATCACGATGCATTAACTGTACCCATCAAATGCTAAAAGGCAAACTGCATCTTGTGGATTTTGCATATACTTCTCCCTAGCCATCATGGCATTCCAAATGATGGGCATCTGTCACCAGTATGTCGTGCTAAGCTCCTGGGCCTTTTACTGCATACAAGGTTTTCACCAAATGCTGGTCAATGTTGGAATCCCTCTTGTACCTTCTTTAAATGCTATTTGAATAATTGATTCCTAATGCAACTCTCTCTCATTGTTGCAGAAAGTAATTTGGAGGGGAAGTTATTCCACTTTTCCTCCTGCCCAACACGATTTAGAAGTAAAATGTAGATTATAAACACATGGATGTATGGATGTTTCATTGCTACATCTGATTTAACTGATTTCTGTTCTATAGAAACAATTACGAAATAAAAATGCTAAACTCATTAGTTGAATTGACTCACTGTTGTCCATTAACATTGCAGAATCCCCTTGGTAAAAATAAAATATCATTTAACAAAAACTGCAGCTACATTGTGGAATAATTTTAACTACATGGTCCTAACATGTAATGCACTGTTAGTATGATCATCGAACTTGCACACTTAAACTTAAGAATGTAGTTTAGAAAAATAGTTTGTTCTCAAATCCTGGAGTGGAGCTTAAACCTACCACCATCCAATTCAGTCAAGAATGCTACCAACCAAGCCATGCTGATACCATAGGTTCGGATTAAGAAAGGAAGTCTTGTGTCGAACCAGGATAGGGATGGGTAGTTTACTCTAAATGCACTTTTACAAGATAATGGCTCTAACACTAAGCAGAGAACCAAAATAGAAATAGCTGTAATAATGAATATTTTTATAAAAAATAGTTTTGATGTTTAATGGAGAGATTTTTGTACAATATTTTTGACTGGAACAGCACTTCTTTGTATTTTCTGGTATAAAAATAATCATTTCCCTCCTTGTTTTAATTGCTAAGATTTAAAATTTGCAATAGTTAAATGCTTTTCTTTTAAAAAAAAAAGCAACTGGAGATCATGTGGGTTGTCTTAAAGGATGTGGGATAGGGGAAAGGGAATAGTGCATGTACTGTTCAAGAATAACAGACATCCTAACATTTTTTTCTGTGGCTGGCTTTTCATTATGACCCACAATCTATTCTGGGAGCTTAATGTGATGAATCTAATCTGCTCCTCTGTTACACAGTAGACATGGCTTTGGAAGGATTCAGTTTTCTTACTTTTGGGGGCTCTTTTATTCTATACAAAATATCAAAACAGCAACATAATTTGATTAGTACAAAAGCCTTAAAATACATGAATTACTTTTAAGTTGTTCAGCGCATTGAATAAAAGTAAATTATAAATTTGATGGTTCCTTTGCAAAGTAGACTCTGGGAAAATGTCAATTGAGCAGAAGACCAAAATCTGCATATTTTTAGAAATCATTGGATAAGACATTTTCTACATACTATAA
Organism: Heterodontus francisci; assembly: GCF_036365525.1. Taxonomy (NCBI): domain Eukaryota; kingdom Metazoa; phylum Chordata; class Chondrichthyes; order Heterodontiformes; family Heterodontidae; genus Heterodontus; species Heterodontus francisci. The sequence goes on from NC_090374.1 coordinate 146,097,865, forward strand.
AGGTTTATAAATTATATACTTAGTAAAACTGACTTTTTACATGGTATCGATTTTTTTTTAAATGGTCATCTATTTTCCTAATTTGAATATTGATGAATCTGTTGCAGCAATATTCTGAATTTCATATTTTGGCATTCACCGCTGATCTTAAATCCTCTGACTGGTTTTTGGAGCACATCACTTGTGTGCCGCCTTAAATTGCATTCTGCTGCTTCCTGATTTTTAATCTCTTTTTTTGCTTTTTGCTCATTTCTCCTTTTTTTACTGTGATGTTGTAGAACATGGAGCATATGGAAAACTAAAATATTATGACTCAATGACTGAAGAAGGTAAGGACTTCAACATCTTTGTTACATTATCTGTAAAATCATGCACATACACATTCTTTATTACAATAAAAATTCATTTTAACAATGTACGTGTCGCATTGTTTCATTTAACATTTTCCCTGATCTTCACAACATCTTTACATATATGTTTTGTTTGTTTCTGTGTATTGATATAACAAATGTAAACTGTGGTGATGTTAAAATATTTTAATGTAACATGGGACGGATGTTTTCCTTGTTAAGTGTTTCAATCACTTCCTATGCCTCACTTCCTCCTCTCTTTCAATTGAACTCCATTCCTTAATAAAAGTAACCTCCACCTTCTCAGCTGTGATTTTGTAATTCTGTGTTTGTGTTTGTGTGTGTGCTTGTGTCAGGTTGACCACTAAAATGTGATCTTCCTCACCCATAACCAAAACAGCTGGCTTCTAAACTGGAGGCGACTCACTCAGGTTCTGATGCTGTTGAAATGCCATTTTGCCTGTCAATTGACTGATGAGTTCAGGTTCCAATATGGTGTGATTCTGCTTCAATTAAGAAATTTGCATGTTTTTGTTAATGCAGTCACCTCTAGAATATAGGTATGATTTAGTCCAAACAATGAGATAAAGGTGTCTCTTATCTGCTGCCTGTTAGGGTCCAGCCTAAAATGAGATTGAGATCTCAATTCCAGCTGTTAGTGAGCACAAATCTACAAAACAAAATTGCTCATAATCTGCACTGGCTGGCATCAAATTAGCAGCCTTATTCAAAACATATGATATGGTTTGGCTAATAAAACTGTCATTCATAGCAAGGGGGTTCTCTGCTGAGTTGAGGTTAATAAACACTTTAATGGGGAGCATTAGCCTAAAATCAATATAAGTATGCATTCTCTAAGTACTTGATGATGACCTTGGGTGTATAAAATTTTTGTTTCAGAAGTGTCCATCATCCAAAATTGGCAACTTTATTTTAATTGCATTAAGCAAAATGCTCAGTTGTTTAAAACCCTAGATTGTACCTTTTGACTGTAATTTTAGTTTAGAGATACAGCACTGAAACAGGCCCTTCGGCCCACCGAGTCTGTGCCGACCATCAACCACCCATTTTACACTAATCTATACTGATCCCATATTCCTACCACATCCCCACCTGTCCCTATATTTCCCTACCACCTACCTATACTAGTGGCAATTTATAATGTCCAATTTACCTACCAACCTGCAAGTCTTTTGGCTTGTGGGAGGAAACCGGAGCACCCGGAGAAAACCCACGCAGACACAGGGAGAACTTGCAAACTCCACACAGGCAGTACCTGGAATTGAACCCGGGTCACTGGAGCTGTGAGGCTGCGGTGCTATCCACTGCGCCACTGTGCCGCCCCGTAATAAGATCAACAATAATAAACAAGTTTGATCTGACAATTTTGGGATACATTTGACTAAGATTAATATGACCAATTTGCTATTTTCAGGATTGGGAAGGGCAGATGCATTTCTTTGCAAATACATTGCTTAAATTTCTATTTTTCATCACTCTACCACACCTTCCTCCACAGTCTCCTCTTCAATCAGGCAGATGAGCACTGGACTATTTCTTTGATTCTTCCTATCATGGACACTCTCTTGCATTGAAACTTCCTACATTGTGCTTCAGTCAGAAATGTGCAAAGTTTAGTAATTGTGTTATTTATGTATTTTGTGTGCATAGGAGTCCCTGAGATTTGATGGAAATTCTTTGTATTGCAGAACTGACTCCTTTGTAATCTCATCCTTTCGACCCCTTTCCACACCAATCCATTAACTATTCTAAAACTTGGACAGCAATTAAGCAAACTCTTGACTGTGCAGCCAGCATTTCCTCATTTGCCTGCCTGTAAATTAGTATCCTTGAACTGGGTATCATAGGTGGAGTTGCATGGCTGGAAATTAGCCATCCTCATCCTACTTATTACAGAAGGGTTGGGATTTCAGGACCTGCCAGCTTAACGAAATGACCAGGATGGGAGTCTATATTGGATTTTATTTTCCTAGATTTTTGGCTCACTTTTTTAACCATTGATGACTCTTGATCTGTAATCCTGGAGAAAAGAAATTATTTAATAATAGTCCCTCCAGACTGATCCTCAATGGAGCTTATAGTAGCTTCCCAAAGTTTTTAAAATGGCATAAGGGGAGGAACTGGTCCCTGTCCCGCCTGATTTCTGGGCAAAAATAGGCGATTGGGAACTGATTACCAGGTATGTCATTTGAACCTGATGCCCCTGGAAGTGCACCAGCTGCTGTGAGCCTGAGATACCCATCTAATGTCTATTTTAGGACCACAAAGGCCAATTCTGTGAAACCTGGGTGAGCATATGCCATTCAGTTTTTCCATGTCTACAACAGCCTAACCAATGGCTCATAAGAGACCAGTGAGGACTGCCAAAGAACAGGTGAGTTTTCACTTTACTCCTGGTCCACAGCAATACTGAATACTGAGGGCCACTGAATTTTCCTGGGCACTGCCTAGCAAGCTGCATTTGAGATGCCCAATTGGAGTCCACAGCTCACTGTTATTTTGTAGATGAGCCTTCCAGCTACAGGCTCACATTATAGGCACGTCCACGTCGTGCCAGGTTTCAGCAGAAGACTAATTTCCCAATCACCATCATTGATGACTAAATTTACTTCAGTATTTATTTATATATTTAAGTAGCACAGAGTTTTGCGCGGCAGAGTGCGGCACGACAGAGTGCTTAACTCTGGAATTTAAGTGTGGGAATTTCAAGGGTTGATCTCTTTCCAAAATCTAGCCAAGTTTGCATTTAGCATTTAAATTAACTTTAATATTAAAATGTAGTTTCTTTCAGTCTAAGTCGGTGATAAACAAGCTACCTGATAGTGTCAGCTGCACAGTTGGTGAAGTAGCTAGCGAGAACTAGTTTCCTAGTCAGCAGGGCCTGACTCAGGTCTCTGGAATTCCAGCTAGTATAAATCTAGGAGGTTTTGCTAACGCTCAAAGTAAGTAGTACAAAGCTCAGCTCAACAAAGTGCTGCTCGATAATGTGCTTAACTCAGGAATTTGGAAAGTGTGGGAATTCAGTGCAGTGAGGGAGAAGGAGCTGTTCTGATTTTTTTTTTACAGAACGAGCAGTGATCCAAGAGAGGGAACTGGAGTCAGTGAGACCTGAGCTGAAGTTTAAAGGCATTAATTAGTTCAGCAGGTAGGTGATTGGTGAGATTTGTTTCTTTTTCTAAGCTAGGGTAGTAGTTTGAACTGCTACTGGGGAGATACAAATATTTTAAATTTGTAGCTTAACTAGTTAAACTACTTAATAAAACTACAGATTATCAGTGATATTTCTAAACTTGAAACCTAATTAGTCGAATAAAACACAACATAGATGCCAGGGCAGGTGATGTGTTGCAGCTGTAGCATGTGGGAGCTGGTGGACACCAGTGTGATCCACTGCAACCACATCTGCAGTAAGTGTCTGCAGCTCGAGGAACTTCAGCTCAGAGCGGCTGAGCTGGAATCCAAACTTCAGACACTATGGTGCATCAGGGAAGGAGAAAGTTACCTGGAAACCGTGTTCCAGGCGGTACTTCAGATTTGGTCTGTTCTCAGGAACAGGAAGGTGTGACTACAAGTAAGGCAGGTATGGGGATCCAGAAGGTAGCAATGGAGGAGCCTCAGCCCTTGCACTTGTCCAGCAGGTTTGTGGTTCTTGCAGCTTGTGTGACTGAAAGTAGGGACTGCAGGGATGGTGTCCTATGAAGAGAGATCGGAGAAACTGGGTCTGTATCTCTAGAGTTTTGAAGACTAACAGATGATCTCATTGAAACCAACAAAATACTTAAAGGGATAAACAGGGTGGATGCAGGTAAGATTTTCCCCCTGGTTAGGGAGTCTAGAACCAGGGGACACATACTCTCCATTTTGCTTTCCCTTTTTCGCTCATTTCCACCCCCCCCCCTCCCTCTTCCCCATCCACCCCGCTCCCTTCTTCTTCCCCACCCACCCCCGCTCCCTCCCTCTTTTCCCCACCCACCTCCGCTCCCTCCCTCCCTCTGACTTTAGGCTGTCTTTTTTAAGGTAAGGCTATGTTTCTTCTCACCTCCTGGTAGGAGATGTTCTCATCTCTTCTTCGTGGTAGTCACACAATAGTCCAGGCTGTGGCTACTTCACACCACCTTTGTTTCAGAAGAAGGCACTTTATTCTGAAATGTTTTAAGATGGGTGCAATTGACACCTCCTAGCTTTGAAGATTTGTCGTTTACCTTTGTCAGACAGTTTGGATACACAAAGGCCAGTCCTTTTTTCTTCAGTGGTTATTTTGGACAGTCGTTCACCTTATTTAAAATAAAGCTTCATTTATTTTCAGGACAAAGTCAATTTTACTTAACTCTTCAGAGTTAGTCCATAGTTTGTGTCATTACACTTTAGGTGTGCATGTAAACACTTTAGGAAGGATGTTGGGGTCCTTGAGAGGGTGCAGAGGAGATTTACCAGAATGATTCCAGGTTGAGAGATTTTAGTTAAAAGATTAGGTTGGAAAAGTTGAGGTTGTTCTCCTTAGAACAAAGGGGATTGAGGGGAAATTTAATAAAAGTGTACAAGATTATGAGAGGCTTAGATAAGTTAGACAAGTAATAACATTCCCATTAACTGGTACAAATACTGGGGGACACAGGTTTTGAACAAGAGATACAAGGGGAATATGAGGAGCAACTTTTTTACACAGCAAATAGTAATGTCCTGGAACTCGCTGCCCACAAGGGTGGTGGAAGCAAAGACGGTCAATGACTTCAAAAGGAAATTGGATGGTTAATTGAAGAAAATAAACTTGCAGGGCTTTGGGGATCAAACAGGAAAGTGGGACTGACTGGATTGCTCCGTGGAGAACCAGCATGGACTCGATAGGCCGCCTTCTGTGTGTAAATGACTGACTTTGTACTTGCGTTGAAGCAGTTCAGAGAAGGTTCATAAAGCCAATTCCTGGGATGAAGAGGTTGTCTTATGAGGAAAGGTTGAGCAGGTTGGGCCTATACTCACTGGAGTTTAGAAGAATGAGAGGTGATCTTATTGTAACATGCGATTCTGAGGGGGCTTGACAGGGTAGAGGCTGAGAGGATGTTTTCCCCTCATTGGGGAACATGGGAGCACAGTTTCAAACTAAGGGGTCTCTCAAAAAAGACAGAGATGAGGAGGAATTTCTTCGAGGGTGATTTAATCTTTGGAATTCTCTTCCTCAGAGAGCAGTGAAGGCTGGCTCATTGAATATATTCAAGGCTGAATTAGACAGATTTTTGTTCTACGAGGGAGTGCACGGTTATGGGGGGCCAACAGGAAAGTGGAGTTAAGGCCACAGTCCGATCAACAATGATCTTAAATGGAACAGGCTCGAGGGGCTGAATCGTCCACTCCTCCTCTCTCTTATGAGCTTATGTTCTGTGGGCCTTATAAACCCATTTCTACTAGTGTGCTGTTCTGAAAGCATGCATACAAAGTTATCAATTGACTTGCAAGCTGCTTTGGAAGTGGAAATACTTTCTCTGTGTCCCTTCTCATATACTTCGATGTAAACAAAATAAAAAAGCTTGGATGTTACTGATGCAGTGGGACTGGGAGTAAGAGATGTTGAGTTTGCAGTTCTACAATCATCAACTTTGCCCAAATTGTTCACTAATATTCAGACGCGAGTCGCACATAGCTAGAAGTTAAAATTTGCTGAGTGCAAATAATCACTTGGATTTTGCAGTCAGCAGCGAAGAAACAGCAATCGCTGTTGATTACATTTACACCTGCCCACAAACTTTTCACAGGCTTTTATGGCAACTTGCGGGATTTAGAGATCCTTTCCGGCACGTTGCCCTCTATAGGGGATTTGTGGCTTGTGTGAGCAGAGCAAGCAAAAACTTTGCTCTTCAACCAATCAGATTGAAGAATACTGATTGAGGCACACAGTCCCCAATGTTAACTGGGCTGAGTTTTCTGTGTCCAACCCCAGGGAAGAAGGTAAGCTTGGGGGACCAGGTGGAAGCGCTCCTTCTCCTCTTGACCCACAAAAGCTGCTGGAAAGGCATTTACCTTTTCCCTGAAGTCGTTCTCAACTCCTGAGTTTCCTGAGGCCTGGGAAACATGGCCAGCCAGGGTTACACATATGGGAAGTTAAATGTGAGGTTCCCAGCCTCAATGTTTAAATGGTCAACCCACCTCCTGAGAGCAGCTTGGCAGTTTGCCCCATGTTTCACCTCTATTAAACTCGTTCACTTCCAGGTTTGTGTCAGGCTTAAGGTTTTTTAAAATTTTTACATCTCACCCAACCTCAGCCCCTCACAGAATGTGAACAAGGAAGTATAAATTAGAATATATAGTATAAATTGTAACATCAGGTACAGAAAGCAAAATAGAGGGAATGAAAGATGAGATTAGGAGAGAGATGAGACAAAAGGCAAAATTAAAAAAAAAATCTCCAACAATAATTAAATTTTGAAAGAATGAAACACTACTGTAAAATTAAATTTTCAGTGCCAATGAGGTTTTTTGGCAATAATTAAGACTTGTCATTTAAAAATTCACTTAACCCTGAATGCTTGTTTAGCCCCATCTTTTTCTGACATGTTTAATACTTAACTAATGGGTAAGTACAGCAAATTCTTGCATTTACAGGGAGTTAAATGCTGAGTCTCTTGGTGAGGTACTGGTAGTGCAGATTGTAGAGCAGCAGGGCAAATCAAACAGCAACTTTGATTTCCACTTCTAATTGCACATAAGTTGCTGTCCATTTTACGCTACAATAGTGAATGCTGATAGCCTCACCGTTACTAACACAAAATCAGGGCCATTATATCCAATACTGCATAGAGATGGCTATTTGCTGGTTGCTTAGTTTTATAAGAAAGGGACTTAGGGACTTGTAATCCCTGCAATTGTTAACAATATCCCTGTACAAATATAGAATATATTTCAAAATGTATTCACTTCGCTTATCACATAATGTAGTTCTCTAAATGCTGAACTGCCAATACATAATTAATTGCATTAAAAAAAATCATTTCAGCTGAACAGATACCAGTTTACAATTTATTGGGGATAATTTAAAAATAACATTTTATAAATTGTTTTAATTTTGATTCTAACATACATATGTTTCTACAGAGCAGCAATTGCTTGAAGGTATTTGAGTTTTTAGTTTTCTAATTACTTTTTCAGAATAATATCCTTATTATCTCGAAGGTCATTTGTGAGCTCTGGATAAGCTTACGATCCCTCTATACACACTCTCATAGCTGACTCTGTTTCTCTTCCTTTCTCCATCTTGAATAATTTCTGAAATTATTTCTCCTATTTGCGTATAATAGGTTTGTCTGCATGTAAATGTTCGCTGCAAACTAGAGCTGTCACAGTAGTAAGTGGTGCTGTTTAGTTATTCAGACTTCGACTTTGTCAAATATTCAAGCAGATAATATATTAATCATACATTATAATTGCTTGTGTTTATGGAGAAAATTCTTGCTGCTATTTTACCAGTGTGCCTTTAGGTTAATTTGTCCTCCATTGAGAGCTTATGATTTACATTCAGATCTCTGTTCTTGCATCTGAATTTCAGTACTGGCACAGTTACAGTTAGTATTCTAACAGTCAAATTACCAAAGAGTTTCAATAGTGACGCTGAAATAATTAACTGAGAATTTGATGATGGCCCTTCTACAGCCTGTTGTGAACTATGTAGTACTTTGCAAAAGAGAGTTTTTAATAGAGTGGTCAATGCATGATATTGGAGGCTCTGTCTAAAACTTGCGTTGAAAATGGAAGGTCTACGGCTTAAATGTTTAAAGGAGCAATTTTTTGTTTGCATTTCTAGAAAACTTGTTCCAAAAACTTAGCTGCACAGTAACCATACTGGCTGCTAAAAACATTTCTGCTGCAAAATGTGTGGTAGTACAAATTATTAGAGCCCAATTTTTGCAAGAAATGCTACATTATGAAATCTATACATTTATTTATGTGGTTTATACAGGCGGAGAACCATCACCAGGATGGTGCACCTTTAATATATTCCACATAGTGCATGGTGTATATGGAAACCAATGGAAGTTTTTTTAATTGCAGTAGTGATGTGATTAATTGGCACTGTACTATAGAACATTCCTCAAAGACACACTGGAATTTTCACACTTTATAAGAAATAACTTAAAACTCTGCACAGCATAAATTATAAGAACAGCAACTTGTATTTATATAAACCCCTTTAACATAATAAAATGCCCCAAGGTGCTTCTGAGGAGAGGTGGAATGCAGAATTTGCGGCCAATCCATATAAGGAGATATTAGGGTAGATGATCAAAAGCTTGGTTAAAGAGGTAGGCTTTAAGGAGCATCATAAAGGTGGAAAGGTTTAGGGCAGGAATTCCAGGGCCTTATGGCCTTGGCACTGAAAGCACAACCCAAGTGGTGGAGTGATTTAAAATCAGGGTTGCTGAACAGGCCAGAATTAAAGGAGCGCAGTGGAGCTGGAGGAGATTAGTGATGGGAAAGGAGGGTTGTAGGGCTGGAGGAGATTAATGATGGGAAAGGAGGGTTGTAGGGCTGGAGGAGATTAATGATGGGAAAGGAGGGTTGGAGGGCTGGAGGAGATTAGTGATGGGAAAGGAGGGTTGGAGGGCTGGAGGAGATTAGTGATAGGGAGGGAGGGTTGTGGGGCTGGAAGATGAGTGATGGGAGGGCCAAAACCATAGAGGAATTGAAAATAAGGATGAGCGTTTTAAAATCTAGCTGTGTTCAACAGGGAGCCAGTGTAGGTCAGTGATCACGGGTGATGGATGAATCGGACTTTTGGATGACCTCAAGTTTACAGAGGATAGAATGTGGGAGACTGGCCATGAGTATGTTGAAATAGTCAAGTCTAGAGTTTACAAAGACATGAATGAGGGTTTCAGCAAAAGATAAGCTGAAGCAGAGCCAGAGTTGGGCAATGTTACTTTGGTGGAAATAGACGGGATTAGTGATTGCATGGATATATGGTTGCAGACTCATCTCTGGATCAAATGTGACACTGAAGTTGTGAACAGGCTGGTTTAGTTTCAAGCAGTTGGCAGGGAGAAGAATGGAGTTGGTGGCTAGGGGATAAGTGTGTGTTGTGGGACCCAAGACAATGGCTTCGGTCTCCCCAATGTTTAATTGGAGGAAATATCTGTTCATCTAGTACTGGATGTTGGGTAAGCAGTCTGATAATTTAGCAACAGTGGAGGAGTTGAGACAGGTAGTGATGAGGTAGAGCTGAGTGTTGTCAGTGACGTGCAGAAACTGACGCTATGTTTTCAGATGATGTCGCCAAGGGGTTGTGAAATAGGAAAAGGCCAAGGATAGATCCTTGGGGTGCACCAGAGATAACAATGCAGGAGCAGGAAGAGAAGCCATTGCAAGTGAAACTCTGGCTATGACTGGATAGATAAGAATGGAACCAGGTGAGAGTAGTCCCATCCAACTGGACAACAGTGGAGAGGCGTTGGAGGAGGATGGTGTGGTCAACAGTGTCAAAGGCTGAAAACGGTAGAGAGGACGAGGAGGGATAGTTTTACCTTTGTCACAGTCACATGGGATGTTCTTTGTATAAAATAACAAAATTGAGTGTGTAAAAAAAAAAAAATCTAATTTTGGAATTCACATGCCATTTATTCAATGTTTAAACCTTGCCATTTATTCAATGTTTAAACTTTGCCCTTATAGTTTACATCATTTGGTTCTCTTGGTTACATTGCGCCTTTATGTATTTTTCCCAGTTTTCCCCCATTTTCCACCCTCGCCTAAATTTTGAACCTTGCTTAGTTCCATGGGTGCCAATAAATATGTTGCCTTGTCCAAATGGCCTATATGCATGATTGTGCCAAAATAGTGAATGTCTGTGGGTTATTTGCTTTTGGAGATAGCAGGTAATCAAACATTGCATGTTGTACATACTTCCTATACATGTAACATTTGCTGTCATACTTTGACAGTTCAAAATAAAGCCATAGCAAATCAGAACCAATGAAGTCGAGAGCTTAAAATTGTATGGAAAGAAGCTCAGAAACTACCAATGCAAAAGTACTGATTTAATGAAAACATTGAATCCTGAATATAAAGTTAGGAGAACTTGGGAATAAAAGTGAGAAGGAAAACCAATCCATTTTCTCAAATAAACAATCTAACCAGTTTTGTCCATTATTTTTTCCTAAGTAACTGTCATTTCTAATGTCCAATGAAAAAATTATATGTCAAAATACTGTAACCTGGCGCCAGAAGTCAGTCGGGAAATGGAGCTCAGGCTTGCTGCTGCATTTCTGGCTGCTGGCCTTTGAAACTTCAGGGAAATGCTGCAATGCAGTGACCATCAGGCAGCCAGATGGCAATGCTGTTGCTAGTCAGTAGGAAAGGCTTCTGCTGAAGAACAGCATCAGAAGGCTCCCAGACCTGAAGATCCAATCAGTAAATTGCGAAGTTTCAAACTTACCTTTTGGAATCTTATTTGGCGTTGTTCCCTCTAGCCCTGCTTGAATATAAAAAATCTAATTAGTCTTGGCTGCCTATGTACAATTTAATGGGCAATCACTAGTAATGTATCAGAAATCATGCATGTGGTACACACAGATATCACATTTTGCAGATGCAAAACAATCATGGAGTTGAAGCCAAATTATTTACCTGGTTAGGAAATTGGCAGAGTGGTAGGAGCAAAAGTGTAGGGTTAATGGGCAGTTTCTCTAATTGGTAGGATGTGACAGTGGTGTTCTGCAAGGATCTGTATTGGGGTCTCCACTATTCACTGTATTTATTAACAACTTAGATTATGGGATAGAAAGGCACATATCCAAATTTGCTAATGACACAAAGATAGATGACATTGTAAGCAGTGTATATAGAAGCATGAAATTACCAAGAAATATTGATTTAGGTGAATGGGCAAATCTGTGGCAAATGGATTTCAATGAAGGCAAATGTGAGGTCATCCACTTTGGACCTAAAAAGGATAGAACAGAGTACTTTCTAAATGGTGAAAAGCTAGAAATGGTGGAGTCCCAAAGAGACTTGAGGGTCCAGATGCATGTCATTAAAATGTCATGAACAGGTACAGATGATGATCAAAAAGACTAATGGAATGCTGGTCTTTATATCTAGAGAACAAGAATACAATGGGGTGGAAGTCATGGAAGACAAAGCCCTGGTTAGATCACACCTGGAATACTGTGAGCAGGTCTGGCACCACACCTTAGGAAAGATAGATTGTTCTTGGAGGGAGTGCAGCGTAGATTTGCCAGAACAATACGAGGACTCCAAGGGTTAAACTACGGAGTGAGATTACACAAACGAAGGATGTACTCCCTGAGATTTAGAAGGTTAAAAGGTAATTTTTAGAAAACTTTTCAAGATATTAAGGGGAACAGATAGGGTAGTTAGAGAGAAACTATTTCTGCTGGTTGAGGAGTGTAAGAGTAGAGGAAGTAGTTTAAAAATTAAAGCTAGATTTTTCAGAAGTGAAATTAGGAAATGCTTCTCTCACACACACACACACACTGGTAGAAGTTTGGAATTCTCACAAACAGAATTGATACTAGATCAACTAATTTGAAGTCGGAGGTTGATCAATTTTTGTTCATCAGCATTACTAAGGATACGGGACAAATGCAGTACATGGAGTTAGGTCGCAGATCAGCCATGATCTCGTTGCATGGTGGAATAGGCTCCAAGGGCTAAATGGCCTGCTCCTGTTCCTATGTTCCTAAAGTTCTGAGTGATTTTGAGTTACAACCTGAAACTACTAAGTGTTTTTTTCAGTTTTCAGAGCTTTCTGAAAAGAAAACAAGTGAACTCTGATCTGAGCTTGTATTTACCCAATAGTAATTAGCCTTCAAAGGACTCAGTCCAACTGAATATCGCACAGCTCATTAGATGGTATAACACTCCTGCCCATATAAAATAACAAACTGTCTGACTTACCACCAAAATTCTAGCATATCTAAAGTTATACCACCAAAAGAATGAAACTTAATTTCTCGCTTGTCTTTCATTTTGTTTTCTTGGTTTCTTGGATCCATCCAGAACAATGTGTAATTACTGTTCGTAAACATGTGAAGTGGGGTCATTTGGCCTCTGGACTACATCTTAACCTTAATGTTTAGGTAGTCCGTGGCCTTCCTTCTGTTTGGAATTTTGAATAAAGTGTTGGACAGACATAAATAAAATGTTTTAAAAAGCCTAAGCTACGGTCATGCATATTTATATATATATATATATATATATTGCCTCATTATAGAAACTGCAGCTAAGGCCATGGTTCCTGATGCAAGCTCATGAACTTGGTTGTGGCAACCATTGGATTTAACCACTAACCACGCAGCTGCAAAGCTCATTGTCATTTCCTTTCTCACACTTTTAATTGGGTCACTGGTAGTATCTTCAGGAAAGTCATTACCTCCCATTCCTGGATAATAAATTTATAGGCTATTCAGAAATATTTTTCATTATACTTTATTTAAGACTTATGACCTATTGCTTCTGAATCTTGATAAATCTCTTGGAATCTAATCTGAGAATATTTCATTTTCATAATTCCTATTTTTTTCTCTCTCTCTACATCTTTACCATTCAACCCTTCCACATCATCGCTCACTCAGACCTTGTTATCCTGCTGTCCAGTTTTTTTTTCATTTATCACCTTTGACACCCACCTACCACCACCCCCCCCCCCCCCCCCCTCCCCGGATGACATGGAAACTATATCATGCATCCAATTTCTCTGTCATTTATGGGACAATCTCCTCCATTGTGCATCCTTGTATAGCTGGGATGCATATTTTCACACCCCATTTCTCAATTTCCACTCCTCCATAGGCATTCTTCCTCCTATTCTGATTTTCTCTGCCTTGCTACTTTTTCTCTGAGGTGGGTAAATAAGGGCTGACACAGTCTACCTATGTTGTATGTATTCCCGCCTTAGGCGGGAATGTCTAATCCTTGGGCTATGCCAGAATGTGGCCCATTTCATAATTTCAAATGGCATAAGGTGGAACTCTTGATGGATTTTGAGAGCAACTTTAAAAAACGATCAGATGTAACTAATCTGGCAGAAAATGAAATAGAAAAATACTGCTGCTGGCTCTGTGTAGGGACCCAACAGGCTCTCAATTTGCACTCCCTTTCTAGTTGGAGCCTGCAGTGTTGTAGGTTGCTAAGGCAGTTTGTGACTTTGAGGGGACATCAATGTTGCTAGGCATTGGAAATATCCTTAGAAAGGGACGCACTGAGAGCACCATCTGTCTCATTCCACATCAGTAACACATCTGCTTCTGCCAGCACAGTTCAGAGGTCGGCACTTTAATTCCCAATATCCTTCCAGAGGCGTTTTATGGGCTGGGCAGGGAGGGTTTCAGTACAGGCCTGGTCAGAACATATTGAAGCCAGCCAGTGGTTTATACAGGACTGTTAAATTTGCATGTTCCAGCATTCCACCTCTACCAGAGCTGTAGAAAGCCAGTAAGTTGGAGATTCAGACCTCTCCACTGCCAGGCCAACCTCTGCATAAGACTATGTCTCCAGCATCTGTTCCCATCAAGACCTGGCACAATAATCACCAAAGCTGCTGGTTGCTTACCTGAGGCCCTGTCTGTGTTCTGAAGCTGCTAGGTCCAATCCACCTAGAGTATGGAGTCAAAAGTGAAAGAGGAAGTGTTAGGTAGAGCGAAGGATGAAAAAGACACAGGAGGAGATGATTTCCGTGTATGTGTAGGTTAGTGCATCTCTCTCTCCTTTCATCATTGGACTATGTCGTGGTGTTGTGCCAGCCATTGGCATTGGGTCAAAATGGAAATCAACTTTGTGAATTTCTCTAGAGTCAGACTCAACTAGTGCATTTGTTTTGTGACTGGGCTATTTTCCATAGCACTTTGACCACATTGGCCATGTGGCCTACTTTAGTGAGATGCACTAGTAGGCTATGGTTAAGAAGAAAACAGGGGTTTAACAATGTTCAAGTCCAAAGGGACCACTATGGAGAGATCCAGGAGGCAATGCACTTTCTGTGGCTTGAATGTGAACTTGTTGTTTTAGATTTCATCTAACACATTTTGCCATTGGAGCTTGGTTCCTGGATACAACCAGAATATGTGAAAGATCTTACCTACTCTAACTAAGCTCCTCCAGCATTCTGTTCAGGCTTTTGGGTCTATCCTTCCAGGAGGAAGAGGGTATGGTATGTTGCACATTTTTCAGCACTGGAAGAAGTTGCTGAGATGATGTTGCTTTGTCTTTATGGCCTTTCTGGGCTGGAACCGCTTTGGGAAGCCGTGGTGTAGGAGAAATGAAGATTTTGGTGGGGAACTGTTTGGGGAAATAGCAACCATGGATAGTGAAGTAATTTTAAAGCTCTACCATATTTGTGCCTCCAAAACCTGAAGTCTCTATACAAAGAATTTAAAACGTGTGATATTGTGAATTATTGAAGCTTTGTGACTGACTCAGCAGACTGTAAACTGACATTTCATTGCAAAATCTAGGTCACATCACACAGCTATGACAAAGTCTAAGGATGATTGGCAATTTTCTATTTAAATATGTCACATGGAAGAGCATAAAATTAATTCGGCTGTCTCAGTAAAAAGTGGGTGTTTTCATCGTGGCTTAGGGAACTGTTTTAGGAATATCTACACAGTGCAAAAACATGAAGAGCGATCATTACTCCTACTATATAGAGCAAGGGCTATTCAGTAAATCTAGCTTGCCTTAACATTTAAATCCTTTTCCAAGTTCTCCATAGGTCGTGTTTTCCCCCACTGTTCTTTAAATCAAGCCTGAATGCTTTTACAGCTGGGGAAATCAAAAATCAATCCATTTCATATTTTTATTTAGACGTTTCAACGATTCATTACTCACTTTTGTTGGCAGGCTGATCCACAAATGATCAATTGCAAAGTGTGAATAAATAGCCGCCTTCAAGTTGTGTTAAGTTTGCAGTTTCCTCAGCTTTTTAATACCTATAATTTTTTCCATCAGATTTCAGTTGCAGCAGATGCAGTTTTCCCTTTCTTTCAAGTGTTTCCTCAACCTTCAGTTAGGGGTTTATTTTCACCAGGCTTAGTTGTACGAGTACTTTATAGGCAGTTGGCAATCTTTGTAGGCCATCTATTATTTGGCTAAAAATGACCAGCTAAATACAGTCGAGCAATATAAACAGTTCTGATGGAGCCTCAAACTATAGACTTGGAAGATGTGTTTCAAAGTGATTAATGATAGAAGTTTTGGTATTGATGCTGCAGAATATATGCCATCTCAAAGCAACAAAACTAAATTGCCCTCTGTTCTTTCTGTGAATAAAGTAGTAGAAGAAGCGAACAGCTCAGAGAAGCAAAAGCATCGATGAGAGAAAAAACAGCTTAAACCCTTTGCTGTTGCTATTGACTTGCCAAGTAGCAAATGCTGTAAATACTTCTTTTGGGCCTCCTTATCTCGAGAGACAATGGGTAAGCGCCTGGAGATGGTCAGTGGTTTGTGAAGCAGCGCCTGGAGTGGCTATAAAGGCCAATTCTAGAGTGACAGGCTCTTCTGCAGGTGCTGCAGAGAAATTTATTTGTCGGGGCTGTTGCGCAGTTGGCTCTCCCCTTGCGCCTCTGTCATTTTTCCTGCCAACTATTAAGTCTCTTCGACTCGCCACATTTTAGCCCTGTCTTTATGGCTGCCCGCCAGCTCTGGCGAACGCTGGCAACTGACTCCCACAACTTGTGATCAATGTCACAGGATTTCATGTCGTGTTTGCAGACGTCTTTAAAGCGAAGACATGGACGGCCGGTGGGTCTGATACCAGTGGCGAGCTCGCTGTACAATGTGTCTTTGGGGATCCTGCCATCTTCCATGCAGCTCACATGGCCAAGCCATCTCAAGCGCCGCTCACTCAGTAGGGTGTACAAGCTGGGGATGTTGGCTGCCTCGAGGACTTCTGTGTTGGAGATACGGTCCTGCCACCTGATGCCAAGTATTCTCCGGAGGCAGCGAAGATGGAATGAATTGAGACGTCGCTCTTGGCTGACATATGTTGTCCAGGCCTCGCTGCCATAGAGCAAGGTACTGAGGACACAGGCCTGATAAACTCGGACTTTTGTGTTCCGTGTCAGTGTGCCATTTTCCCACACTCTCTTGGCCAGTCTGGACATAGCAGTGGAAGCCTTACCCATGCGCTTGTTGATTTCTGCATCTAGAGACAGGTTACTGGTGATAGTTGAGCCTAGGTAGGTGAACTCTTGAACCACTTCCATAGCGTGGTCGCCAATATTGATGGATGGAGCATTTCTGACGTCCTGCCCCATGATATTCATTTTCTTGAGGCTGATGGTTAGGCCAAATTCATTGCAGGCAGCCGCAAACCTGTCGATGAGACTCCGCAGACACTCTTCAGTGTGAGATGTTAAAGCAGCATCGTCAGCAAAGAGGAGTTCCCTGATGAGGACTTTCCGTACTTTGGACTTCGCTCTTAGACGGGCAAGGTTGAACAACCTGCCCCCTGATCTTGTGTGGAGGAAAATTCCTTCTTCAGAGGACTTGAACGCATGTGAAAGCAGCAGGGAGAAGAAAATCCCAAAAAGTGTGGGTGCGAGAACACAGCCCTGTTTCACGCCACTCAGGATAGGAAAGGGCTCTGATGAGGAGCCACCATGTTGAATTGTGCCTTTCATATTGTCATGGAATGAGGTGATGATACTTAGTAGTTTTGGTGGACATCCAATCTTTTCTAGTAGTCTGAAGAGACCATGTCTGCTGACGAGGTCAAAGGCTTTGGTGAGATCAATGAAAGCAATGTAGAGGGGCATTTGTTGTTCGCGGCATTTCTCCTGTATCTGACGAAGGGAGAACAGCATGTCAATGGTGGATCTCTCTGCACGAAAGCCACACTGTGCCTCAGGGTAGACGCGCTCGGCCAGATTCTGGAGCCTGTTCAGAGCGACTCGAGCAAAGACTTTCCCCACTATGCTGAGCAGGGAGATTCCACGGTAGTTGTTGCAGTCACCGCAGTAACCTTTGTTTTTATAGAGGGTGATGATATTGGCATCGCGCATGTCCTGAGGTACTGCTCCCTCGTCCCAGCACAGGCATAGCAGTTCATGTAGTGCTGAAAGTATAGCAGGCTTGGCACTCTTGATTATTTCAGGGGTAATGCTGTCCTTTCCAGGGGCTTTTCCGCTGGCTAGTGAATCAATGGCATCACTGAGTTCCGATTTTGTTGGCTGTATGTCCAGCTCATCCATGACTGGTAGAGGCTGGGCTGCATTGAGGGCAGTCTCAGTGACAGCATTCTCCCTGGAGTACAGTTCTAGGTAGTGCTCAACCCAGCGGTCCATTTGTTTGTGTTGGTCAGTGATTATGTCCCCTGATTTAGATTTGAGGGGGGCGACAAAGTAACAAGATGACTCCTGGGCTGTAAGCTCCCTAGGAAGCTCCCTTACTGTTCAACGATATCCATGGCCATCTGCTCCCATTCCTAATGTTTTCTCCCCCAATCTACCCTCTTAAACTGTTTAAACTCCCCTGGCTCTTTAAATCAGTTCATTTTAGCCCTAACTAAAAGTTAACTGTTAGTTTAGTGTATTTTACCTGGGCCCACTGCCCTCCCCCAGCCACACCCGCTCTTTGTTTTCTCAATGAAATTGATCCGGTCGAAACTGAGGAGCACAGCTGTCGATACTTCAATCTCCAGTCCTGCTGTAAATACTACACAAACATAATTGTCATTAGTGTCAGGTGAGTTAAGTAACTGGGTAACAAATAAATGACAATGTCAAAAATAATTAATTTCCCACAGCAATCTGCTATTGTGCTGGTTTATATTTCATCATTTGAACAAAGCAATCTGTCCTTTAGTTGTTACAATGTGATATGAAAAAGGTATGAATTTCTTTTATTTAAATTTTTATATTCTTCATCTTCCATCTTTGTATTGCGACTCCTCCTTGATGAATGGTAATTCTGGCTAATCTCTCACAAATATAACTCCAGCTTTTGGAAAGTAAGTTGAACAAATGGCAGAGATGGCATTTCAATCATAGGAAACAAATGTGGTCAGAAGGCAAATCGAGTCCAATGAATTGGTGAGGAATGAGAGTCGTGGAGTGGTTTGTCAGGAACTCGAGCACAAATTGAGTTTCATCCTATTAAAAAAGAATTTCTATTTAATTTTTATACAAGTAATGGTAGAGCTATTGCCGGTCACATGCCATCCAACAAAGTAGTAATTGGTTGTAATATATTTTTGACATTCCTATATGTAACAAAGCAAAATATGAAAACATTTTATGAACATCATGTATAAGGATGTAGAATTGTAGATGTTGCTTACAAAACTAAACAAATATGCAACTAAACTCCCAAGACTTCAGTACTGAACAATCCTTAGTGTTGCTCATACTGTAGTTAGAAATATGTAGCAGTTTGGCACAAGTCGATTTTTATATCATTTGTTCACTTCTTGCCAAGCTTTTCAATAGATACTTGCCAGTGGAAGAGTGAAATCAGCAATTAAATCAGTACACAGAGGCAAAGAGAAAAAAATGTGTTACTCTCCAATATATAATTGCTTCAGGTGCTGCTGGTTTTAATTAGCTACTGGCAGAGAAATAGATGGTTGAGGCTAAATTGAACTTCGCTATAATTAAAAAAAAAGGTACTGCATTGTGAATACCAGTAGTTGTCACTGGTCTGCGGGAAAGAAAAATCAGTTCATTCTCGAGGAATAGGTTTAAAATAGAGTTGTGGAAAAATTAAATAACAATTGAGAAGGCATAATAGATAACTTGGGACTAAGAGTATTGCGAAAATATCAAAATAGCAAAGCCATGGAGAATGATTTAGTTTTGAGATTCGCTGAGAATGTGGCATTAGCTGTGGGAGACTAATGTATAGGCACTTAATGCCATAAAAAGTTTGTTGGACACACAACCGACAGCAACACTTCCAGCATTGTCCATTATTGGTGCATGCTCCACATGGTCTTAATGAACTTAACAAATGATCCAGAAATGGGCAGAGGCCCCACATGTCAATATTACCATGAGGTCTGCACTTGTTTCAGGCCACTTATCTAAGAAAAAAATTTGACACAAGCCCGGACACACGTGCAGATAAGATGTGGGCCATCGCACAACTCTATTTATCATTGTCGTGCCCACTTTACGATCATTAAACAGGTGCAATAATGTTCACTTTCTACCCCCCCCCCCCCCCGCCCCCCACAATATGTTTGTGGGTTCGTGCTTCCATTAAAATTGTGGACGAAGGGGAGTAGTTCAGAATTGGTGCACAGCAGCAGAAATCAGCATTTTAACTGCCCAGCAGCTGGTTTCTGCTCAGTAGGTCAGGTTAAAAATCATCCCCTATATTTGAAATGTTTCTGTTTGTGTCCTGCAGGATGTTGAGGGAAATCCATTCATGTTTTCTAATAAATAGAGAACTTGTCTTTTTATAGCACCTTTCACAATCTCAATATGCTACTAAGTGCTTAAAACAGAAGAATTAGATTTGCAGTCACTAATGTTCTGAAGGTAAATGCACAGCAAAGTCATACATGACCAGACAATCTGTTTAGTTGGTGTTTCTTGAAGGATAAATCTTTTCAGGACATTGGGAGAAGTGCAATGGAATCTTTTACATCCACTTAAGCAGTTAAATGACACTTCAATTTAACATCAAGTCCCAAAGACGACATCCCTTGGCATGGGTTTGAACCATGTGTCAGCACTCTTCCTCAAGAGTTTGAAGACCATGAATTCAAGCCTCATTCCAAATGCTACACTGAAGTATCTGCCTATATGATGCCCTCAAGTCTTGGAATGAGGCTTGAATCCATGTCTTCACACTCAGGCAAGAGTGCTGACGCATGGTTTAAACCTATACCAAGCCTGGTGAAAGTTGTCCATTGACCTCCATAACTGATCATTCTTTCCTCAGCCACATCAACCACGACAAGAATGGAAATATTGAATGGTTAATGTTTTCAGATTGTGTAAATATATTTTCATGACCCCCAACTGCCAAGAATGAGGCATATTAATTTCGTCATATGAACATCGATTTTAAACTGTTGCTGGAGTGAAGAGATGACTTGTTTAAAGAGACCAGCAGTGGCTGGAAGAACATTTGCATACGAAGAGACCGCGCTTGGAGAGACAAAAGAATTGCTCACTGATTCAATTCACAGAGATTGGTCTGGGCAGTGGTGATCCACAACTTGACCCCCTCCCCCCTCAGCGAGAGCTTTGGAATCCACAAACACGAGTTTGTTTAAACGTGACTAACGTGCTGGCCAACTTGGAGTTTTGCATTATGCTCACAGGACAGTTTGAAGACACAGACTGCAGTTTGCAACTGAATCTGGAACAAGACAGCCTCTCTGCTGGCTGGTGAGCTCTCACTTTCTTACAAGCCTCTGGACCCACTGAAGACACACAAACCTCAAGAAAGAAAAGACTCCTTTATCGAAACCAGTTAAAGCGGGCACTGGGCCCCATCGAACAGAAAAACTTAGCGGCAACCGAAGACTCAACATCAAACTCAAAGTACTGTAACTACCAGATATTGCCTCAAACTTTTCCCCTTTATTCCTTCTTTTTCTGTCTCTAACTGCATGTGCGTTTATCACGTATGCATGCTAGCGTGGTCACGTCACATACTCATAGTTGTTAACTGATTTAGAGTTTAAGATTAATAAACTTCCACCTTTCTTTAAATCTAAGAAAACCTGTCTGATTTCTTTGCCTTACAATTGGAAAGCAGTGAACAAGAATTCACTGAGGGGGCGGGGGGGTGGGTGGGGAGGTAGAGAGCTAAAACAGTGTTAAAATTAAACCCTGTTATGGTTAGACCAGGCAAAGGCTGAGCGGGAACCCCTAGACCCCTATCTCACTTGGTTGTAACAATATATTAAAAAATGTAATTCCAGAACACTCTTTCTCAAATATTACCCAGTAAATGGTTGGTAGGATTACGATATCACTGTATTCCTTGGTAACGTTTTGTGTAGTAAATGTTGCAAGACCTTTTTTGGTTTAATGTTTTTAAAATTCAGTTAACACTTAATTTTTTAAGATATCCTACCTTCTTGCTTTCCATAGGCCTGTTCTAGGTAACAAATGTGAAAATGAGGAAAACAGGAATGTCCATGTCGTCAAATTTCAACTTTGTGAATGGATGTTGGAGTGATTTGTCTTTTCATCATTCTTGTCAACAAATCTGTCATTTTTATGCAAAATTCCACAATGATCAGCAAAGACAGAATATTCTGCAAGTGATTTGAAAATGGCACTTATGCGATGAAAATCATGCGTGTTCTTTTGAAAATCAGCTTTATTCTGTCATTTTAATTTATTGTCAACATGTTGCAAAATATCGTCAGCCTCTGTGGATCGTTTGATTCATATTACCATTATAATGCTAAGATGAGCCCCACAGATATACTTTGGCTGGTTTTAGTTTGTGCCAGGAAACTGGCAGGAGTGAACAGCAATCTTACTGAGGGTTTCAGCCATAGGTTCAGCAGATTTTAACTGGTGGGCCTCATTTGTCTGTTGCCTCTCAGCTGCTTGACCAATTTGGCTGGACAGTGATGGATGGCCAGCAGGGGTGGGGGATTAAGGCTGGGTCATTGAATATATTCAAGGCTGAGCTAGACAGAGTTTTGGTGTACAAGGGAGTAAAGGGGCTATAGGGGCAGGTAGGTCACAATCAGATCAGCCATGATCCTATTGAATGGCAGAGCAGGCTCGAGGGGCCACATGACCTGCTCGTGCTCCTATTTCTTATGTACCCAGAATTTACCCACCAGCACTGAAAAAGCCAGTAACAATATAAGTTCAGATTCGGCTGGCGGGGGAGTGGAGGTGGTGTGGGTGGTGGTGAGGTGGCTTTTGCAAAAACCTCCATGGCTGTGGAGGAGGTGAGGACAGTGTCATGGCAATTGAGTGTGGGGCGGGGGTGGGGGATAACCAGTGCCCAGAGCAGCAGAGGCCCAGACTTGAGACTTAGAGGAGCCCTGCTGTTCCTGGTCCCACTTCGGAAACTTTTTTTTTTAACTTAACTTCCTTCAGAGGGTCTCGCTGGTTTCATGACAGCTCCACCCAACCAGTTTGCGGTGGTGGATGCCCCACTCAGGAGTGGGGTAAAATGGAATTGAAGTCCAATGTTCGCTTGGGACCCTGACTTGTAATTAATTATTTTAGCCTGCACCAAATACTTCTGAATTAAAATGGAGAATTGGCTGGAATGGAGCCACACTGATTGAACTGCTCCCCACTCCTTTTCTGCCGATCAGAGAGAGTTAAAATTTCTCTTTCTGCATTCAATTAAAATATTACTGAAAATATTACTGATCATTCAGTTGCTCAAATTGTCAAGTGCTTTTTAGGACTGGAACCATTTATGGTTCCTTGTACTAATATGACTTTTCAGATTTAAAAGGGAAAAAGAAACACAACATTATATCCTTTCTTTTCTTTCCAGGTAAATTTCGTCACAGAGCATCAATTCTTCACAAACTGGCCAAAAACAAATGTCAAGTAGATGATGGTGAGAAACCCAATGTGACTACTAATCACGCAGGTAATGATCTTTTTGTTAACAAATTCAGTAACAAAGTGATTGTCGACAGCGCAGCCGGCTCCTACTCTCTGCGCATGCGCTGCGTTCTGCATTGCCAGGACTGGTTGGCGCATGCGCAGGTTACATCATTGAGTAACGCGGGGAGAGAGCGGGGGTGGGGGAAGCAGGGAGAGAGTGGCTGAAGACCTTGGTGGTGGCGGCGGGTGCGCTCTCCTCCTTCCCTTGCTCGCTCTCACCCCCCCCGGCCCGCCCGCTCGCTCTGCACCCCCCAGCCTGCTCGCCGCCCGCCCGCTTGCGTTCTCACTCCTGCCATTGTGTGCTGCCATGTGTTTAGGTTGCCTTCGTGTGATTATTTGAGCAGTGCCATCTTTAGTCCTGGCAGTTGCTGACATCACAGACTGCGACGTTTTAGTGGTAAAGGCTGTATTTGTACATGTGCCACTGCAGCGCCACCTAGTGGTAGCATTGTCAGCAAACGCAGCCTTGAGAAATACACTATGCAACACAATTCAAAAGTAATGTAAAACTATCCCTTGTAAATAATGTGAAGCTATGAAATTGTTGACTGAATTGTCCTTGACTATAGTCACTACCTAATATTAGTGGATTAATGGAATTAAATGAATTTGCATTTCATTCAGCATCAAAGAAAGAACATTTTTAATTGAATTGAATAATGTAAAATAGGCTGATTAGTGAGACATTAAAGCCCATTTTCTAATTGAATGCAATGTGAAAACGCCGTTTGTAGGTCAATACTTGATAAATATGAATTACATTTATTCCATCTTCCGGCAGAGAACATCATTGGGTAAATATAGCTGTAATTACTCACTCAACTGCCCGAAAAGAAAGCTGGCAGTAATCACATTTTATGTCGAAGATAATATCATGGCTTCTTCCAAATGAATTACTCCAAAAATTCCCTCTTTTAATAAATAGGTATGTAGTCTGTTTGGGAAAATTTCACCCATATCTTTGAAATGATTTTAAACATGTGAAGGAGGAGGACTGCTGACTGTGTTCTCAGTCATAGCACATTAAAACGAACTTGAGAATTTTCAGCATATTACCAAATTGCTGCTTCAGCTTAAGTGAATTAGTTCAGTTGCAACACTTGCTTTTTATTATACATGTTTCTCTTTCGAAAGGAAACGTTTACAGGGCTCTGGGGAAAGAGCGGTTGCAGGGGATGTGGGGTGGTGAGAGTAACTGGATAGGTCTTCCAAAAAGCTCCCTGGGCCGAATGGCCACCTTTTGTGCTGTAAGAATCTATACTTCTATGATGATCACAGCTATATTTTATAACAATGACGTTAAAAGCAAGCAAGTCAGTGGGTTCTTTTATGAAAATAAATCACTTCTTTAATCTTAGAAATCTACAAACATATTCAGATACTAAAAATCTATTTAGCATTTAAATGTCAATATCTGTGATGGCCAGCTTGGCTGAGCCCCAAGTGTGGGGTGCCAACAGAAGGTCAAGCATTTGTCCTTGAGGACAAAGAAGTTGGCATTTAATCCATCAAATAGGTTTCATCCTATGTAGGTGTCATCCTATCATCTCCTTCCCAGCTTTCCTTCTCTTCCTGCTTGGCATTAGCTATTTTTCTTGCTAAATGTCCTGAGTCATTTGTCTTATTTGTGAGGAACGTTATACAAATGAAGGTGTTGGATTTCCTAGGATCTAACCATCTGCTTGCTCTATTGACCAGGGAATATTGTGCAGTGAGAGAAAATGTGAAGGTCATTTTGCTGAGGGAGGAGGAAAGGAAAAGTACAGGACAGTTTTTTTAGAAAATGACCATATATTGAATTTCATTGTTAGTATGTATTTTTATTCATTTGTATCAATTTTAAATTAAATTTCAGCCATTTAATGTTCGGTTTAATGTCTTGCCCTGTAATTCTTTATGGAGGGCAGGATTGGATGGTGTCTCGGTTTGGGGGAGGAGTTGGTGGTGGTGAGGGGAGAGGGTGGTGGTGGTGAAAGTTTTAAAGAAGTCCTGAAATTTGCCATTTATTAACCTACAGTATCCCCACTACAAAGAACACATACAGTCGCTGTGCAACCATAAAATAGGGATGGATTTGGCAATGGATGTGTTTCTGTGGGCTGATTTCCCCTGAAAAATGAATGGTTGGCAGTTGAATATGGGGGGTAGGGGCACCTTGGCCAGGCATTAATGTAAATGGGCATGCGACCTGCCCATGCCCACCTGTTTTGGACAGGAGGCTGGTTACTTATTAATCTGTTGTAGTTGATATTTGAAAGAAAATAATTCCTGAACAATTCTTCATCTATCATAAATACAGCATGAAAGTTGGATTCTGTGAAATGAGAACCATTTGATATATTTAACCAGTTTTTTAAATATTGCATCCAATTTACGGTATTATAAAGTTATGATTTTACTTCATATTTTGAATAATTTTATTTCTGTGGAAATTAAGTCTATTCATTTTTTAAAACCACCTTGAGGTTTTACAGTTTGCTTCCCATGGTTGGAGCATTTCAGTACCATTTTCTACTTTGTGTTCCTTATTTCATCCATGTAGATAAAGTAGAGCTGCCAAATACAGCCAATGTAGAAGTTGAAGTGACACCTCCAAAGGATCCTCCCACAACAGTGCAGAACGGAAGCCTACCCAATGGAGCAGAGGTTACAGCGGGACAGGTATGTGTTGTGTATGGAAACATTTGGGGTTTCTGAAAAGGCAGAAATTGGGACTGTCTGTCCACCAGCACAAAGCTAGGCTGAGATTTTAACAGATTTCACTTCTGGCAGCTTTATTCCAGGCTTATGTTTGAATTTCTATCTTTTCTGGTGTTTTTCTTTTAAGCAATAACCTTTTCAATAATTTAGCAATTTTTAAACAATGCCAGCAAGCAAAAGCTCTGTTTGGAAAGTATTTCACTACAGCAACACTGAGACATATGAGTAGAACTGACTAATGAAAGGGATAATGTATTTACCTTCATTGCAATGAACAAATATGGAAATTTGATTTAATATAGCAATGTGTTTTTTATGACTATGTTGCACTTGTTCTCTGGTGATTGAAATACATTTCCCAGAATGAGATCTCTTGGTGATGCCCAATCGATTATATTTTGTAATAATAGAAAATAGCCATCTATTGAGTCCAACATTCTACTTTATTGGTAATGTTGGACTCTGCTAATATGAAATAGCCATCACATGTTGGACAGAACATATGTTAGACTTCCTATTATCAGGATAATTAACCTTTTGAATTAGAAAACGAAGCATTCAGTCCATACTTTGCAGGTGTTGCCATGTCTATATTGGTGAAACCCTAACCCCAGACCCCACTGGTAAAACTTCCTAAATATAGTCAGTGTCAAAGTCATTTACGGCACAAAAGTAGGCCATTCGGCCTATCGTGTGCATGCTGGCTCTCCACAGAGCAATCCAGTCAGTCCCACACCCTCTGCTTGATCCCCGTAGATCTGCAAGTATTTTCCTTTCAAGTGTCCATCCAATTACCTTTTGAAATCATTAATTGTTTCTGCTTCCATCATACTCGTGGGCAGCGAGTTCCAGGTCATGACCTCTCGCTGCATACAAAAGTTTTTCCTCGCATTCACCCTGCATCTCTTGTCCAAAACCTTCAATCTGTCTCCCCTAGTCCTTGTTCCATCAGTTAAAGGGAATAGTTCTTCCTTGTCTAACTTATCTAAGCTTGTCATAATCTTGTACACCTCAATCTCCTTTGCTCCAAGGGGAACAACACCAGCTTTTCCAACCTAATCTTGTAACTAAAATCCCCATCTCTGGAACCATTCTGATAAATCTCCTTTGCACCCTCTCAAGGACCCTCACATCCTTCCTAAAGTGTGGTGACCAGAACTGGATGCAATATTTTAGTTGGGGTATAACCAGAGCTTTATAAAAGTTCAGCATAACTTCCGTGCTTTTGTACTCTATCCCTCTTATTTATGAAGCCCAACATCCCATATGCAATGCTAACCAGCCTCTCAATATGACCTACCACCTTCAAAGATTGATGCACATGCACCCCCAGATTCCTCTGTTCTTGCACACTCTTTAGAACAATGCTATTAAGTATAAATTACCTCCCTCTATCCCTTCTGCCAAAATGCATCACCTCACACTTCCCTGTATTAAATTCCATCTGCCACTTGTCTGTCCATTCTGCTAGCCTATCTATGTCCTGTTGCAGGCAGTTTGTATCATCCACACTGTTTGCAACTCCAAGTTTGGTATCATTGGCAAATTTTGAGATTCTACTGTGTTCAAAGATCCAAGCCATTTATCATCTTCTTCTTCTTCTTTGGCCTCCTTATCTGGAGAGACAATGGATAAGCGCCTGGAGGTGGTCAGTGGTTTGTGAAGCAGCGCCTGGAGTGGCTATAAAGGCCAATTCTAGAGTGACAGGTTCTTCCACAGGTGCTGCAGAGAAATTTGTTTGTCGGGGCTGTTACACAGTTGGCTCTCCCCTTGCGCCTCTGTCTTTTTTCCTGCCAACTACTAAGTCTCTTCGACTCGCCCCATTTTAGCCCTGTCTTTATGGCTCCCTGCCAGCTCTGGCGAACGCTGGCAACTGACTCCCACGACTTGTGATCAATGTCACAGGATTTCATGTCGCGTTTGCAGACGTCTTTAAAGCGGAGACATGGACGGCCGGTGGGTCTAATACCGGTGGCGAGCTCGCTGTACAATGTGTCTTTGGGGATCTTGCCATCTTCCATGCGGCTCACATGGCCAAGCCATGTCAAAAAAAGCAGTGACCCTTGGGGAACACCATTGTTTACCATTCTCCAGTCTGAAAAACAACCATTGTGACTCGTTGTTTTCTGCCCTTGAGCTAATTTTTTATCCAATTGGACACTGATCCTCCTATTCCATGAGCCTTAGTTTTGTTAACCAGTCTTTTATGTAGTACTTTATCAAAGGCTTTCTTAAAATCCATATATAGACATCCGTCGCATTCCCTTCATTCAATCTTCTCTGTTCATTAAAATATTCCATTAGATTAGTCAAGCATGATCTCCCTTTTACAAATCCATGCTATTTCTCCTTAATTATCTCAAATCCCTCGAAGTGCCTGTTGACATTTTTTTCCCCCCGATTATTGTTTCTAAAACATTACCCACCACTGATAAACTAATTGGCCTGTGGTTGCTAGGACTGTCCTTCCACCCGTATTTGAATAAGAGTGTTACATTTACCAATCTCCAATCCTCTGGCACCTCCCCCTATAACTAGGGAAGATTGGAAGATTATGGCAAGCCCTTCTGCTATCTCTGCCACCACTTCCTTCAGCAACTTGGGATGCAAGCCATCCCAATCAAGTGACTTATCCACCCTAAGCATAGCCAGCCTTTACAGTACCTCGTCCCTCTCAATTTTTACCCTATCCATTGCCTCTACTCTCTCCGCTTCTGTAAAAATGTTGTCAGATTCTCTTCTTTAGCAAACACTGATACAAAGTACTCATTAAGTATTCTAGCCTTGCCCTGCACCTCTAAGCATATATTACTCTCTTTTCCCCTAATAGGCACCACTCAAACTCTTACTACCCGCTTGCTATTTGCAAACCAGTAGAAGATTTTTGGGTTTCCTTTTATGTTGACTGCCATTCTATTGTCTCATTCTCTTTGCCAGTGTTATTTTCCTCTTCACCTCCCCTCTCAACTTTATTGCATTTGGACTGGTTCTCACTTGAAGAATTCAACTGACATGCATCGTATACCCTCTTTTTAAAAATTTCATAATCTCTTATCTCCCTCGTCTACCAAGAGCCCTGTTCTTGGTTCCCCCTAACCTTCAACCTTGTTGGAATGTACCTAGCCTGTAACTGAAGCAACTCGTCCTTAAAGATAACCCATTGTTCCATTACAGTTTTTCCTGTCAGTCTTTGGTTCCATTTTACCTTGGCTAGATCCATTTTCAATGCATTGAAATTAGCCCTCTTCCAATCGAAATGCTCTACCTTATATCGTTCCTTGTTTTTCTGCATTACTAGTCTATATCTTATGCGATGGTTGCACTTACCCAAGTGCTACCCCACAGATACTTGATCCACTTGGCTCACCTCATTTCCCAGAACCAGATCCAGCAATGCCTCCTTTCTAGTTGTAATTAGAGGCAATTTGGGGGAAACAAAGGCTCTTGCAACCCACCCATTGAAGGCAGTCATAAGCTACACTTCATCTCAACCGATTGAATTGCAGTAGGCCCTGTTGAAACCTGGTACAAAGACAACTTCTTATTAATTCCAAAGATGGCCTTATCGTTTGTGACATCTTGTTGCTTATCACTGGGGTTGCCTAGCCAACTGAGTTTTGTTGAGTTGCAATCTATTACAGCCATAACGATAACTTATTTAACAGATTACCTTAGTTTTTATCAGTTCAGAAAGGGCCATTTGGAAAAATGATGAAGCATCAAATCTTGCTCTTTTTAAATATTTTACCTTTTTATTTCCCTTTTTCAAATGATTCTATTACTAGCAACAGTTTTGATGTCCCTTGTGTAGTAAATTCAGTTAAGTGCAATCACGAGAGTTATGTAGACAAATGTGGCAAGCAGTTTTCATACAGAAAGATTGCTCAAACAGCAAATTAAATGAGTAACCAATTAATCTGTTTTTAATAGTGTTTGAGAGAGAATTGTTGCCCAGGGCATTGGGAGAACTCACTACTTTTCTTTGAATACTGTTGTGGGATCCTTTTAAATTCAGAGAGCAGGTCAATGGAAGCTCACTTTAACACCTCATACAAAAGGTTGTACTGGAGCACTGCCTCAGTGGTGCTTCAGCACTGCACTGAAGTGGCAGCCTAGATGCCAGTTGATATAATATGTACACATGCTTTAAATAGTTACATGTTGCATATCCTAGAGTGGTCCCAAATTAGCCAGGGATTTTTAGAATTGATTTTAAAAAAAAATATGCCTGGTCAGAATTTTTTTTTTGCTCCTTCTTGGGACGTGGGCAAATCCAGCATTTATCGTCCATCCCGAGTTGCCCTTTAGAAGGTGATGGTGAGCTGCCGCCTTGTACCACTGTAGTCCGGGAATATAGAGTTCCAGGATTTTAACCCAAGGACAATTGATGACTAGCAATATATCAAAGTCAGGATGGTGTGTGACTTGGACAGAATCTTGGATGTAATGGTGTTCCCGTGCATCTGCTGTTATTGACCTTCAAACTGGTAGAGGAGATTCAGTCAAAAAAGCCTGAGTGAGTTGTTACAGTGCATCCCATAGATAGTTCACACTGCAGCCATGGTGGAGCGGATGTTTAAGGTAGTAGATGGGGTGAATCCGAGGTCAGCTTCGCATAAGGCTGTACATAACGAGCTATTATTTTCCTTAAGTTAATGCATACTCCAGATACCACATTCGCCCGTTGATAACGTCTGTGTGGGTTGTGGTTTTGCTTAGCAGGTTGCTGCAGACAAACGAGTCATTAAAGCAAAGAGCTGTAGACCCCAATGTCAGCAAAACTGCTACCACAGTCATTATGGCACAGAAGTAGGCCATTTGGCCCATGGGTACATACTGATCTATCCCCTGAGCCCTGCAAGTTTATTTCCTTCCAATTTCCTTTTGAAATCATTGATTGTCTCCACTTCCACCACACTAGTAAGCAGTGGGTTCCAGGTCATTAACGCGCGCTGCATGAGAAAGTTCTTCCTCTCGCTCCCCTGTATCTCTTGCCCAAAACCTTAAATCTGTGTCCCACAGTCCTTGTACCTCTAGCAAATGGGAACAGCTTTTCTTTGCCTTATCTAAACCTGTCATAATCTTGAACACCTCATTCAAATCTCCCTCAATCTCCTTTGCTCCAAGGAGAACAAGCCCAGCTTCTCCAATCTAAGCTTGTAGCTAAAATCCCTCATCCCTGGAACTATTCTGGTAAATCTCCTCTGCACCGTCTTAATCCTTCCTAAAATGTGATGACCAGAAGTTGACGCAATACTCTAGTTGTGGCATAACCAGAGCTTTACAAAAGTTCAGCATAACCTTCCTGTTTTTGTCCAAGTGGACACTGACTCTCCTATTCCATGAGGCTTGATTTTGTTAACCGGACTTTTATATAGTACTTTGACAAACACTTCCTTAAAAATCCATATAGGCAATATCCACTGCATTCCCTGCATCAAACCTCTCTGTCTGCCTTTGCTCAATTGTGAGCATTTTTATGCTGTGGCCCTACTGGAAAGAAGAACCTTTCATCCTATCAGTTGGGTTTTGATTCAGGCCTCGGTTCCAGAGGTAAAAGAACTACGTGCAAGTTGATTGTTTCACCTAGCTCATTACACACCATGTTTAATGGTAATTGATGTGCAATAGAAACCTGACTTAATTGACTTATCAGAATTCTGAATATTTATCATATTCCTAATATGGCATTTTTGTTTGTGTGCTAATTACTGCACCATCCTTTTCTGGCTTCATATTTAGGCTGCTGCCAACTGCTCACGGCACTCTGATCTGCAGCAATTCATACCCCTTTATTGAAGCACAATGAGGCAGGAGACCATGTTTAGGACGAGCCTGCACTCACTCCCTGTGCTGGCACAATATTGTTTATTGGGATGCCCAGAAAATCTTTTCACTGTTATGAGATTGGAGATCTAACAATACAGTACTCCAATCCTATTTCCTCTTTGCACATTAGAATTGAGTGTTCCTTGCAACCAGAAATAACCACCCTATCCCCATTCTTAAAATAAGTGATCTTTAGTAAATACAATATTCGAACTGGTTTAAAATATATGTACTCCCCTAAGATTCCTAGCAGGAGTAATCTTCTAGAACAATTTTATTTCAACCATTATCTATTACAAATTTTAGCAAGATTTGGGCATTCTACTTTTTTGAAATGCAACTAAATCTTGAATCATGGTGAAGATGTTTCATACAATTTTTGATGTAGCCATTTTAAATGTTTTCATGTTTTTCATAGCCGCGGAATAGAATTTATAAACAGTGGTCTCCTGTTGATTTCATTTTCTTCAATAGCCTTTGACCTAGAAACATTTCTGTTAGAGATTATGTTAAGTGGCTTTATGCCAGGAAGTGTTTTCTTCATATCTAGAAGAGGACACTTCATCCTGTGAGTGGTGATACCCAGTGGGTTGGTGGGTACTGTGTAATCCAAGGAGTCCATACAGCTTTCATTACTGTTCCATGACACTGTGGTGTCACCACCTATCAGGATGTTCCTCACACTAGTCAGATATGACTGAGCTTGGCTTGTGATTGTGGCATGGAAAATTCCTTTCTTGCGGCTTAATACCAGAATTGCCTGTCCACAAGCAAACACTTGGCCGAATTCAGTTTCACTTTCATGTGCAAGGAGTGTTTGAAGCAATGGGCCAAAACATGATGGCCTATAAATCAGTTCATACCAGGTATTCCAGAACAATTAGAAATGAAGCCCGTCTAGTATAGACCTTGGGCCTTATTTACATCAGACTGGCGACGGTGTCCCCAGGCAGCTAGCCTGCAAAGAACATTTGAATTTGGGGTTGCTGAATTGCTGGTAGGTCCGACAGATCTTGAGGGGGGGGTGGGAGGGGTTATGGGGGGATCGACAGGGGCAACCAAGAGAGTGGGAGGATCAGGAGAGGGAAGGTGATCGGGAAAGGGGGGGTGATCAACAGGAGAGGTGCGTGGTGGCCAAAAGCCATGATTTTAATGTGGAGCTGGAAGAGAGCGCTCCTGTACCTCCCTGGCTCCATATTCAGGTATGTATTTGTAAAAAGAACTTGCCCTTTTGGTGGCGGCCTGCAGCAGTCTGTTTAAGGATGGCTGGTTAGGCTGCATGCAGACCTTGTTTTCCTGGATGCAGCCAGTCCAGCACCAGCTGTCATCTGGGCAAACCAATTTGGTAAAGTAGGCATCAAATGGGTTTAGGCCTCTTATTTACATATGCAAACAGCCAATCGCTTGTAGACGTGGACACTGCTTTTGATGCCTTATACCAGTATGACGGACTGCGCATTTCTGGCACAAAATATGTGCGTACACTGCCCATCATAAAGGATGCATTGACAGCTACTTCATGCTTCTAAAATGACTGCAGCATTGTTGAATTTGTAGGCTGATTTTCCTTCCACTCAAGTTTTTGGGAGTCCTTTGGCTTGACCTTGACATTCATTTTAATCTCACAAGATGATAAATTTAACAATTGCTTTAAAGATGTTGTCATCCCAGTGAACTGAAGTATCTTTCTGCTCCTAGTCTGTAATGATTGTAAGTGGAATGTTTGCCCACTTGACAGGTGTGTTTGACAGCTTCAGATAAAACCACAATGACCTTGTAGCATCTGCAGTTACATGGACCTTTTTTGTGTTTGAGTATTATATGCGCAAGGAATTAAAATTAGACACATCCTATAAAGGGCATATAATCCACTGTCAGTGGAAATCTACCCTTTGTTTTGATATTGTTAGGTCATTAGCATATATATTTTTCACCTCTTGTACATAATCAGGTAAACTCTATTGTGTTTATTGCTTTTATGAAATTCCATTCTGTTATTTGACTGTTAATATTCTGTTAATATTTGTTTCATGTCTTTAGTGGAAAAAATGTCCCAAGGTGCTTGCTTCAATGGATATTTACTTTCTGTTTGGAAAAAAGTGAATTCATGTTCCCAATCAAGATGCAGCTTATTATCTCTGCATATTATCATTGCA
Source organism: Heterodontus francisci (assembly GCF_036365525.1). NCBI lineage: Eukaryota > Metazoa > Chordata > Chondrichthyes > Heterodontiformes > Heterodontidae > Heterodontus > Heterodontus francisci. Next base: position 146,131,474 of record NC_090374.1, read on the forward strand.
GTAGTTTTAAAAATTATGTTAAACGTATGAAAAACATGTGCAAGAATATAGCAAAAAGTAAGAATGCAATGAAAAGTTTTCTTTAATTTGGGTTTGTAATAGGCATAGAGACAGAGCAGAGGAAGGCATGAGTCCTGTGCACTAAATATAACAATATCATAGAAGCATTCTGTATAAACATGTTTACAATTTCTATGCTTAGGACACAGCAATTAGTCCCCAGTGGTTTGCAGACAAAAATGGTCCCTAATTTTAAAATGGCGTAAGATCCTTGTCCACTTAAGAATTTCCCCTGATTTGCCAATATCTACACCCAGATTAATTGATAGTGAGGAAGAAAGTTATAGACAGCAGGATGATATCAATGGACTTGTCAGGTGCACAGTAAAGTGGCAAATGGAATTCAATCCAGAGAAGTTTAAAGTAATGCATTTGGGGAGGGCAAACAAGGCAAGAGAATACACAGTAAATGGCAGCATACTGAGACGTTTGGAGGAACGGAGGGACCTTGGGGTGCATGTCACCAGATCCCTGAAAGTGGGATTCTTTCCTTTTTTAGTCAATGCTTTGAATATAAGAGCAGGAAGGTTGTTAGAACTGTACAGAACACTAGTTAGGCCACAGCTACAATATTGTGTACAGTTCTGGTCATTGCATTACAGGAAGAATGTGATCGGACTACAGAGGGACAGAGGAGATCTAGAAGGACGTCGTCAGGAATGGTGAATTTTCGAGATGAGAATAGGTTGAGGTTGTTTTCTTTGGAACAGAGGAGGATGTGAGGAGATTTAGTTGAGGTGTGTAAAATTGAGGGGCCTAGTTGGAGTGGATAGGAAGGACCTATTTCCCTTAGCAGAGAGGTCAATAACAAGGGGGCACAGATGTAAAGTAATTAGAAGAATTAGAGAGGAGTTGAGGAGAAATGTTTTCACCCAGAGGGTGGTGGTCTGGAACTCACTGCCTGAAAAGGTGGTAGAGGCAGAAACCCTCACCTCATTTAAAAAATACTTGGATTTGCACTTGAAATGCTGTAACCTCTAGGGCTATGGACCAGGAGCTGGCAAGTGAAATTAGGCTGCATAGCTCTTTCTCAGCTGGTATGGACATGATGGGCCTAATAGCCTCCTCCTGTGCTGTATATTTTCTATGTTGTTTCTTCTGTGTTTCTATTACCCAAAGGAGTGCTTGGGTGAGTCATCCAAGGAATTCAAGTTTGACTGATTATTTTTTCATATGCTATTCTTTATGAAAATTTATGAACATCTTGCTCTAGTTGGTATTATTCAGAAACATAACAATGATATACAACAACATTTACAAATGTATAGTGTCCTTATATAAAAATAATACAGGTTGAGTGGTGGACACCGAGCAGGAAATGGCTGAATTTAGAAGGGAGGTAGGGGGCCAAATGCATGGGTGAAGAGATGTGTTTTGGGAGAATTTTTAAGACAGGGAAGGAAATAGCCAGACTATATGTTTGGTTTGGAAGAAAATCCCCAAGGCTAGGGTGAAACTGGCTGAAAGATCAACTTCTGACAGTGTAGTGGGAAACCAGCAGTGATACTGAGCCAAAGGAGTGGAACAGATAGGCAGGAAGTACGACTGGAAAAGATCATTAAGATTAGGTGGAAAACGACTGTGGAGGACCTTTTTAAATCAAGTCATGGGATACAATCCTCCGTTGTCAAGGATGCAATGACCAATATCCAAGAGAAGATAGTGAATAGGAGTTCTGGATTTGCTAAAGTTTGCAAATGGTGTTAGAGGCTGTTGTATCCCAAGTCATTTAAGTTCATTTAAAATTTTTCATTTCATCAAATTTCTTGTTCTTGCAGAATTTCTTCTCTCCTCTTCTGTGCACTTGTCAGCCTCCACTCGACAGTTCTGTTTCCTAGGCTGGCCCTGCTTTCCTGTCCCTACTCTCCCAGGCTCTTGCCATGCACCCAAAAACTTCATAATTTTCCTATCTGCTTTTCTTTGTTGCCTTCCAATGACCAAGCACTAACTAGTTTTCCAGGCTCTACAGCAGTCTTTAAAGGGACCTCTTGAAGCCACTAAAGAAACTGCCAGGCAAGCATTTTTTTGAACTTGCCTTAATGTGGAGTCAGGAGGAACAGGAGTGCTTCTCCTGCCTCTACATCACTACTGTGGGCGACTGTCAGTCTATGTCTGCTTCCTCCCCTTCCTCTCTGGATGTGTCTGTGGGCTAACTTGGTGCCTGAGCCAGCTGAAATTTTAAGGCCTGGACTGGACAGCTGCATCAGGGAGCCTAATTGACACTCTCAGCTCACTGGATTTATTTCAATGAGATTTGTGAACAAACTTGGAACAGTTCTTGGGACTCCTGGTGCACAAGGGAAGCGTGGTCACCATTTTGCTCCTGTTATCTGGTGTGATCAAATATAGGCCCCAATAAGATTTTAAGCTGCTGCTTAATAATTGTTTATATTGAAAAAAAGTTAAGATTATTATGATGAGTTGTTAGTATAAATTGAGATTAAATGCTTTATTTGCCCTCGAGTATAATCGAGTACATCTGTTTGAATTTTTTAATCTGAGAAAATAATCAGCTTTCATACTTCAGCTTGCATACTCAATTAAAATAAGCAGTGCCAATTTTTCAAGTTTTACTATAAATAGCCTTTTCCCCTTGGATTAATTCCTTTAGACTAATTAATGTGAGGAATATTTATATGAATAAGCTCTGTTAAATATTAAAAAAGCACAGTCAGTCTGAAATTAGAAAGAAATCTACATTAGCTGATTTCTGAGAAGCTTTCCTGACTGCTGTTTTAACAGAAGTAATTTGGCAGCAAGGAGTTTATTTGGATTGTCCTTTCATATTATCTCTAAGCAGTTGCTCAATTCATGTGCAACTGCAGGTTAATCTATTTGCTGCTATTGTCGCAACATTTGATTCTGTGCAATTGCAGATCTGCTGATTTGTAATGATGGCATTCACTCTAATGTGCTTTTGCTGTGCTGCCATAATTACATTCACTTGTTTGTCTTCTATTTGCTTATGGTGTTGCTTATGTACCACTGATTGTGGTATATTACCACTGATGGTAATCCAAGATTTGCTGTAACGATTATTGTCCTGCATTTTCCATTAACACCATTTTAACAGAACATTTCAACCTGACGAAACCCCCAGTTAAGAAAATGATTGTAAGAACCCCATTTCAATAAGCCAGATTAATGATCCTGTTTTGTTTAGGTAACTACGGAGCATTGACAATGAACATACATAGGGCCATGTTTATATTTTAACTACTGGCCCATCAGCCCTCTACTCATTGACCTACATTGGCTCCCCTTTGGGCTTCAAATTTTTAACTTCTCATACTTGTGTTCAAATCCCTCCAAGGAGTCGCCTGTCCCTGTTACTGTAACTTCCGACATCCCTTGGAGAAATTGACCTTACTACAATTCTAGTCTCTTGTGCATCCCTCACATCCTTCACCCCGTCAGTGACAACTGTGCCTTCAGCCATCTAGGGCCTAAGTTCTGGAATTTCCTCTGTAATTCCCTCTGCCTCTCCTCCTGTCCTCCTCTAAGGTGCTCATAAAACCTACCTCTGACAAAGGTTTCTCTGTCCAACTGTCTCTTTCTTTGGCTCATTGCCAATTTTTGTTTGACATTCTTGTGGAGCACCTTGGTGTTAACTATCTTAAAGGTGCTATATATCTGCAAGTTGTTCAAGTCACAAATCATTACAAAAAAGCAAGGCCTAGAAATTCCAAGCTGTGCCTATTGTCATGAAGACCCCCACCTGCCAAGAATGAGGCATATTCATTTCGTCATATGAACATCAATTTTATAAACTGTTGTTGGAGTGAAGAGATGACTTGTTTTACAAGACATCACCAGACACTTGGCTAGAGGACATTTGCATACTAAAAGACAAAAGAATTGCTCACTGATTCAGTTAACAGAGATTGGGCTGGGCAATGATGATTCACATCTTATCAGGGTACGAGACAGCACTACACCATCCCACCAAGAGCTTAGAAAACCACAAACGGAGAAGTTTGTTTAAACAATTAGTCACATGACTAACCTGGCCAACCTGGAGTTTTGAACTGTGCTCACAGGACAGTTTGATCAGACTGCAGATTGTAACTGAACCTGGAACAAGACAGCTTCTCTCCTGGCTGGCGCGCTCTCGCTTTCTCACAGGCCTCCGGTCCCACTGAAGACACATAAACCTTGAGAGAAAAGACGCCGACATAGAAACAAGTTAAAGTGTGCACTGGGCCTCAACGAACAGCAAGACTTATCGGCAAACAAAGACTCCATATTGAACTCAAAGGACCGTAAATAACTGCCAGATATTGCCTCAAACTTTTCCCCTTTATTTTTTCTACTTTTTCTGTCTCTCTCTCCGTGTGTGTTTATCGTGTATACATGCTAGTATGGTCACGTCGTGTACTCATAGTTAACCAAATTAGAGTTCAAAATTCATAAACTTCCAACTTTCTTGTTTAAATCTAAGAAAACCTGTCTGATTTATTTGCCTTACAATTGGAAAACAGTGAACAAGGATTCACTGTGGGTGGGCGGGGGTGGAGGGGGAGCTAAAAACACAATGTTAAAATTAAACCCTGTTATGGTTAGATCAGGCAAAGGCTGAGCGGGAACCCCTAGACCCCTATCTCACCTGGTCGTAACACTATTTTACAGGCTTAAAATCTGCATCCAGGAGCCCAATATTACTGGAACTGTGTCCATGCTGAATCCAGTGCTCTGCCCATTGTATTAGATCGCGTTTTTCCATAGGCATCCATGGAACACTCTTGTTGTAGGACACTTCTGTGAAATTGATTGGCAGTGAATGCCTGACTCGCCACATAATAAACACGCATAGCAAACTAAGGCGCTAATGAGCAGTGGCCACTCTGCAGCAGCAATATTTAAAGGGTTCAATCTACTCCTTTTGGGTTAGATGCTGGTTTGTACTTTTTAGACTGCTGGTTAACTTCTGGGTGCTTTTTGCTTATTTTCTGCCATCTTCAGCTGATAATTCTTGTTGACTGCTCCTACTCCTCCTGGCCCCACAAGAAAGTAAAACAAATTATCTGAAATAGCTTCCTCTGGTTAGAGATGTCCTTCCTGTTTGCACCTTTGGAAAGGCTGCAGCAGCTTTGCCCCTCAGGCAATTGCACTCGGGGGCCCTGATACCATAATTGGACTGCAATCTGTATTTTTATAGGAGGACCCTGCCAGCTTCAAGCAGTTTTCTTTGCCACCTGTTCAGAAGAGCAGATTAAAATGAAAGAGGGCATGATCCAGTTGGGACATGAGTGAGCGAGTCACCCAGTTAAATAACTGCTCCCCCCTACCCAGTTTCATCCAGGTGTGTAAGGTTAAAATCACTCATTATTTTTCCACGACCGCAGGTGATATCCTTCCCAGTGCCTTGAACAGTGCATTTCCAAAGGGCTCCATCCATCTATTTCAGACCAGCTCCTCAAATCACTAGCGTTCCATACAAGTAAACAGCCTTAAAATAGGGTCAGTAGACTTTCTGCCCTGTTAATGCCAACACTTTAGCCACCGCCATCTTTGTAGGGACCTCTCGCTGGGTGGCAAAAGTGCCCGTGTGTTTTGGGGTGTACGGCCCACTTAATATACAAATCACAATCTGCCAGTTGGGCACCCAAAAGTCAAAATCTACCTCAATCAATTGGGGTACCTGGTGGGAAACCGGAAGCATTGGATCAACCACCCATTTCGTTTCAATGGAAAGTATAATAGGGCAGAATCTAAAAGAGGTAACTGATCCCTTATCACCAATTTTCCTAGGGCAGCTTACCCCAGTATTTAAAAAGAAAATCAAAACCATTTGAGTCACCGTCAAAAAAAAAAAGATCCATTATTTTGTTTTTGCATTCCATTTTATATACATGAACCTATCACAGGGGATAAAACCTGGCTTGTCAACACTCTAATCTTCCTTTCTTCACTTCTGCAGGTGGCAGGTATTGCTGTGCTGTTTGTCAAAAGATGTTTTTTACATGACTGTCTGAGATCATGCTATTTGCATCCTGATGCAGTTGGATGGCTCCTATTATTTCTCTCTGCTGGTTGTCTGTTATTTTAGTTTGTACAGTGTGTGGTATAGGACACCTTGCACTCCAGGGGCTCCATTCTAATCTGCACTCAACTGTTTTAAGTCAACAGCTCCCACTGAAACAGAATGAGGTGGACCGACTTAAAGTAGCTGACTTGAGCGCTAATTAGCACCGAGCCTCCGAGAAACCATCAGTATTAGCAGCAATTTGCTGATTTGTGCTCCTTGCGGTTGATGTAATTAAAGGTTTGGTCAGACCAATTATGATTGATTTTTTTTTGTCAATCTGGTGTGAGATCAATGGAGAAACCAATTCTGCATTCGCTCAAGCTATTGCATGTAGCACAGAGCAGAACCTGTATTCTGTGCACCAAGGGAACTGCTGAAGTGGTGATATGATTTTGAGCATTGTCGGATTAGTATGCCAATCACAATTTTTCTTGCCGCAGCTATTATTTTTATGCTGGTGTTCAGCAGAAGGTGAAAGGGGAAAGAATGAAGAATGGTCCTGTGAACAACTTATGTGATCGTTATTTATCTTTTTAGGATTTTGGTCAGACATATGGTGCTGAATTTTCCTGATTGAGCCACGATCCTGACATCTGCCTTAATTCTGGATCAGGAACCCGGAAGTGGCTGTGGCAGGACATTGGTTGTGATCTTCTCTGAAGCAGCCAATTAATGACCGCAGGCAGATGAGAGAAGCGGGAGGCCCAATGGGAGGGCTCACCGCAATGTCCAGCCTGTGGCCCCACCGGGAGAGGTGGGCACTGCTGAGGCAGGCTGGAGACAATGAGGGTGCCTCAAAATGGAGGCGCTCTACGCAATATTGGGAAATATTCAAAATCCTGCATGCCCATGGCTGTCGAGGGAACCACACATGCCATGGCTGTGGTTGCCACATCCCAGTCGGTCCATGTTGGGTGGTTGAAAGGGCGTGACGATGGCCCCCCAGGAGGCCGCCTCCAAGCTTCTGACTCAGGCTGGTCTGATGCCAGCTCCTCACTCTACCCTCAAATGAGGCCTTAATTGGGCTAATTGTCTACCCACCCCAGCCAGGCATGTAGCTGGTGCCATAGTGACCACGCCTCCGGCAAAAGCACTCTCGCATTCAGAATTTGTTCTTGGCCCTATCTCCGGATACACCTATGTGGGGCCAGGAAAATTCATCCCATGGAATTAGTAAAGCAATAATTATTTTTTAATTGAATTGAGGTTGTTTTCATCATCATCTACCCTGCCAAAGCAACATGTAACCATATGAAGTTCTCATTCCTTGAACAAATTAAGAATAACCTTAAAGAAACGCTTCTGTCCAATTCTTGAGATGTTTCATTTGGCATTGCAAAGAAATGTCAAATTCACATGTTTGTTTCCTGAATGCAGTGTTCTTTTGAATGCCAAATGATTCCTAAACTTGGAGTTGCCCAAGGCCCCAGGCTTTGCTCCTGAAGCAATTCCAAGGTCAGACGTGCACCTGGCTGGCTAAGTGCGCAGGCCAGAATTATACCTTAAACCTGTTCACCAGAGAAGGTGGCCCATTCCCACCCTCTCCATGTTTGGTTTGCATACAGACTGACTGATTTATTTTCATGGCCAAAGCTGCTTCATACAGACTGATTGGAGACATCTGAAGTTTGAGGAAACATTCTGTGTATCTGTATATGCACCACTTGTACAAACACTGATTTTCTTTTAAAAAAACATAGTTTAAAATCTGTTTTTTAGAGCAATGTTTTTGCATTTGGTTCCAGTACAGTAACTAAGATAAATTAAGGCACATTACTGCACTGGGTGGCAAAGGTTCCACATGTTGGGGTGGTATCGTCAATGTTTCTGCATTACCAGCAAACTTTGCAAGCTGCCTATTATCTTGATGAGCAGTGCCAAGCACCAGAGCCGCAGATTCAAAAGTGAATTTGACATCCGATTTTAGTATTTAAACTACTATAAAGTAAACATTTTCTGTGGTTTAGGGTACTTTTCCAGTTATGATTTTTATATTTGCTCTTTACTATCCCTTGCTCATAATTCCCAGTGCTGCCTTTTAGCACTGCATTCCTTTATTCAAGAGAACATACAATTGGGGTCATCAACTTCTCCAAAGCCACGACTTGAGTTTGCCGATAGAACAGCCGTGACTGACCGTAACAGTTTCTGTCCCCCTATGATGGTGTGCCATACCACTACAACATGCTCTGGCCTATCCTGTATAAGGAGCTAGAAAAACTCACTCAGTTAGGATAGGCAGTTTTGGATACCAGTCTATGCTGATACTGGAACCTGTTTGAAACCTGTGGATTGAGTGTCCAGAGATCTTTTGCTTGGCCACCTGGAACATTATTTCCAATTAAGTGCCAGTTTAGAAATTGTCGTGAGCTCCTGGCAGTCATAGAACCAAGAAAAACCTACTGCATGTTGTCTTATTGCCTGCTTTTTGTAAAATGACATAAACTCCATGTACAGCACTGCTCTACACTTGCTTGCAGTTAATCAGTTGCCCGCCTCAAAGTATTTGTTTTGAACGTTTTGCATAATGTATTTTCCATTTGATGCACCAACACTTTAATTGTCCTTATGCTGAAAAGATTTCCAATTAGTATCATTTTTGGTTCTCTTGCCTTTACTGTGCAAGGTTTATCCTACCTCTCCACAATCCCCCACTACTGCCAATGTGGCCAAACCCATCGAAATAAGCTGCTTTTCACAAGTGTGTCTGTTCCTTTATTCCTTATCCATTCTCATCATTAGAAAAGGTAGGGGGTAAATAAAACATCAAAATTACTTGAGTTTAATTTGTGTACAAGGCCCTGTTGGTTGATATACTGATGTAGCAGCATGTCCTTTTTGTTTCCTTTATAAACAATACCTTAATGGTATCTGCGCTTGCAATGCCTGAATTCAGCCATTATTTGTAATGGTACTGTTGACCTAATTTTCATTTTTTCCCAATGTGCTAAATGACTGGATAAATATTTATCCATTCACAGAATAATTACATTTCTAGAAGATCCAGTGACATTATAGTTCATGAGGAAAATGCTACAGTTATAGGAAACAGCTATTTAGTACAATTGTTTACCAGTAACTTAGACAAACATTAGCTCAAAATAATCAAATTCATGGACCAGTCGTGAAAAATTCTATTTACTATTGTAAAGGATTTTTACTGCTCATATTTAAGGATTCCACTGTCAGAACCAGAAGAAAGGAACACTGCTTTGTTGTTTGAGGGTCTTCCCCCACCTTCCTGCTAGCAAAGTGTGGGCTGCATGGAAAAAGTTTTTAAAAAAAAGAGGTGAAGAGTAATAATTCTGTTCCAAATTTACCCTTTTCCAAATGTACTCATTTCTACTAATATCGAAAGGTCAGCTATTGATGTCGGTGTGAGTGGCAAACACAAAGTAACTTTACTCATGTACTTTTTTTTATCCGAAGTGAAACAAAGTCTGTAAATAAGACAGCTTAACTGACATCCAGTACTAAATGAACAGAAATTTGCTCCAATTAAATATTGGGAAGATTGAAGCTATTGTTTTCAGTCCCTGCTCCAAACTCCATTCCCTAGCTACTGACACCATCCCTATCCCTGGCAACAGTCTGAGATTAAGCCAGTCTGTTCACAACCTTGGTGTCACATTTGACCCGAGATGAGCTTCCAACCTTATATTTGTGCCATCTCTAAGACTGCATATTTCCACCTCCGTTACATCGCCTGACTTTGCCCCTGTCTCAGCTCATTTGCTGCTGAAACCCTCACTCATGCCTTTGTGACCTCTAGACTTGACTATTCCAATGCACTCCTGGCTGGACTCCCACATTCTACTGTCTGTAAAATTGAGGTCATCCAAAACTCTTCTGCCTGTGTCTTAACTTGCACCAAGTCCTGTTCTGCTATTGTCCCTGTGCTCGCTGACCGACATTGGTTCCCGTTCAAGCAATGTCTTGATTTTAAAATTCTCATCGTCACCCCTCCTTATCTCTGTAATCTCTTACAGCCCCACAACCCTTCAATATATCTGTGCTCCTCTAATTCTGGCTCTTGTGCATCCCTGATTTTAATTGCCCCACCATTAGTGGAGCACCTTCAGTTGCCTAGACCGTAAACTCTGGAACACCATCTCTACACCTCTTCGCCTCTCCACCTGACTTTCCTCCTTTAAGACACTCCTTAAAAATTACCTCTTTGACCAAGCTTTTGGTCATCTGACCTAATATCTCCTTATGTGGCTCATTGTCCTATTCTGTTTTATAATGCTCCTGTGAAGCACATTTGGACATTTTATTATGTTAAAGGCACTATATAAATATAAGTTGTTGATGTAAGATTGCGACACAAGGTAACATTCTGTCAGTGAAGTACTGGGCTCGGCTTGAAAACATTTGGTTGTATATGTTATTAATAAGATCATATTTATGGAGTACTGTGGACTTTATATTATAGTGACTTCAGTTGTAAGAAAGCTGCCCCTGTTGTAGACAACACATTGTTGATACAATAGAACCTAAAGCTATGAAGAAATTATATTTATTGGAGGAAAGAAGACCAAGCGGGAAGGACAGTTAATCTTACATAATGATTCAAGTGTTTACACAGATTTAAGCAGATGACGTGACTACAAAATTAATAAATCCTAAGTCACCTGAGGAAATTTGTCCCTCATGAAGTAATGAAGGTGTGAAATACATTCCCAGCAAAAGCATTTAATATAATGTCAAATAATTCTTTTAACAAATACATGAATTAATACCTGGTTACAAATACCATTAATGGTTATGTGGATAGGTGCAGAGGATTAAATTCTCTGTGAATCACAATAATCCCCTTTTTGCAAGAAGGTGAATCATAATTAGTGACTGCAGCTTGTCATTTTAAGCATGGATTTAAAAACAGGAATAACATTCTGCATTTTGCTAAGTTATGATGATTCGGGTGAATGAAGACGATCCCAAGGTACAAGTTTGAAAAAGGCAACTGCATTTTCCCATGTCCTGGTTGACGTTTCTATCTTGAGCAACACTACGCCTGTGTGGAGTTTGCAAGTTCTCCCTGTGTCTGCGTGGGTTTCCTCCGGGTGCTCCAGTTTCCTCCCACATGCCAAAGATTTGCAGGTTGATAGGTAAATTGACCATTATAAATTGCCCCTAGTATAGGTAGGTGGTAGGGAAATATAGGGACAGGTGGGGATGTGGTAGGAATATGGGATTAGTGTAGGATTACTATAAATGGGTGGTTGATGGTCGGCACAGACTCGGTGGGCCGAAGGGCCTGTTTCAGTGCTGTATCTCTAAATTTAAAAATTAAAAATTAAATTAAAACTACCTAAAAACACATTAACTAGTCATAAGGTCATAAGAACTAGGAGCAGGAGTAGGCAATTCAGCCCCTCGAGCCTGCTCTGCTATTCAATACGATCACGGCTGATCTCATCTCGGCCTCAACTCCACTTTCCTGCCTGTTCTCCATAACCCTTAAACCCTTTACTAATTAAAAATCTGTCTATCTCCTCAAATTTATTCAATGTCCTGGCATCCACCGCACTCTGGGGTAGTGAATTCCACAGACTCAAGACCCCTTTGAGAGAAGTAATTTCTCCTCATCTCTGTTTCAAATCTGCTACCCCTTATCCTAAAACTATGACCTCTTGTTCTAGATTGCCCCACAAGAAGAAACATCCTCTTTACGTCTACTTTGTCAATCTCCTAAATCATCTTATATACCTCAAATAGATCTCCTCTCATTCTTCTAAACTCTGGAAAGTAAAAGCCTAAACTGCTCAATCTCTCAAGACAAACCCCTCATCCCTGGAATCAATCTAGTGAACCTCCTCTGAACTGCCTCCGGCACAGTGGCGCAGTGGTTAGCACCGCAGCCTCACAGCTCCAGCGACCCGGGTTCGATTCCGGGTACTGCCTGTGTGGAGTTTGCAAGTTCTCCGTGGGTTTCCTCTGGATGCTCCGGTTTCCTCCCACATGCCAAAGACTTGCAGGTTGATAGGTAAATTGGCCATTATAAATTGCCCCTAGTATAGGTAGGTGGTAGGGAAATATAGGGACAGGTGGGGATGTGGTAGGAATATGGAATTAGTGTAGGATTAGTATAAATGGGTGGTTGATGGTCAGCACAGACTCGGTGGGCCGAAGGGCCTGTTTCAGTGCTGTATCTCTAAATAAATAAAAATAAATAAATAAACTACATCCCTCCTCAAGTAAGGGGACCAAAACTGTACGCAATACTCCAGGTGCGGTCTCCCTAATGTCTTGTACAGTTGCAGCAACACTTCCCTACTTTTATAATCTATTCCTTTAGCAATAAATGCCAAAATTCCATTTGCCTTCCTTATTACCTGCTGTACCTGCATACTGGCTTTCTGTGATTCATTCACGAGGACACCCAGATCCCTCTGCACCGAAGCGTTCTGAAGTTTCTCGCCATTTAGATAATAATTTGTCTTTCTATTCTTCCAACCAAAGTGAATAACCTCACACTTATCCACCTTAAATTCCACCTGCCAAATTTTGGCCCATTCACCTAACCTATCCATATCCATTTGTAAATTTCTTATTTCTTTATTGCAACTTACTATCCCACCTATTTTAGTGTCATCTGCAACTTTGGCTCTAGTACCTTCTATCCCTGCATCCAAGTCATTAATATAGATTGTAAATAGTTGGGGCCCGAGGACCGAACCCAGTGGCACCTCACTAGTAACATCTTGCCAACCAGAAAAGGACCCATTTATCCCGACTCTCTGTTTTCTGTTGGTTAGCCAATCCTCTATCCAAGCTAAAAATTTGCCCCTAACCCCATGTGATCTTACCTTGTGTATTAACCTTTTGTGCGGCACCTTATCAAATGCCTTCTGTAAGTCCAGATATGCTACATCTACAGGATCCCCATTATCCACTTTGCTTGTTACAGCTTCGAAGAACTCTAGCAAATTAGTCAAACACGATTTACCCTTCATAAAACCAAGCTGACTGTGATGGAATGTGTTTTGACTTTCTAAATGTCATAGTCATAGAGTTATACAGCACAGAAGCAGGCCCTTTGGCCTATCGTGTCTGTGCCGGCCATACAGCATCCAACGATTCTAATCCCATATTCCTGCACTTGGCCTGTAGCACCTGTATGCTATGGCATTTCAAGTGCTCATCTAAATACTTCTTAAATGTTGTGAGGGTTCCTGCCTCCACCACCTCTTCAGGCAGTGCGTTCCAGATTCCAACCACCCTCTGGGTGAAAAAATGTTTCCTCAAATCGCCCCTAAACCTCCTGCCCCTTACCCTAAATCTATGCTCCCTGGTTCTTGCCCCCTCCGCTAAGGGAAAAAGTTTCCTCCTATCTAACCTATCAATGCCCCTCATAATCTTGTCTACCTCAATCATGTCCCCCCTCAGCCTTCTCTGCTCCAAGGAAAACAACTCTAGCCTTTTCAGTCTCTCTTAATAGCTGAAATGCTCCAGCCCAGGCAACATCCTGGCGAATCTCCTCTGCATCCTCTCCAGTGCAGTCACATCCTTCCAATAGTGTGGTGACCAGACTGTACACAGTACTCCAGCTGTGGCCTAACTAGCGTTTTATATAGCTCCATCATAACCTCCCTGCTCTTATATTCTATGCCTCGGCTAATAAAGGCAAGTATCCCATATGCCTTCCTAACCACCTTATCCACCTGTGCTGCTGCCTTCAGTGATCTATGGACAAGTACACCAAGGTCCCTCTGACCCTCTGTACTTCCTAGGGTCCTACCATCCATTGTATATTCCCTTGCCTTGTTAGTCCTCCCAAAATGCATTACCTCACACTTTTCAGGATTAAATTCCGTTTGCCATTGCTCCGCCCAAGTACCAGCCCATCTATATCTCCCTGTAATCTAAGGATTTCCTCCTCACTATTTACAACACCACCAATTTTCGTGTCATCTGCGAACTTACTTATCATATCTCCTATATTCACGTCTAAATCATTAATGTACGCTACAAACAGCAAGGGTCCCAGAACCGATCCCTGTGGTACACCACTGGTCGCAGGCTTCCACTCGCAGAAACAACCATCCACCATCACCCTCTGCCTCCTGCCACTAAGCCAATTTTGGATCCAATTTGCCAAATTGTCCTGGATCCCCTGGGCTCTTACCTTCTTAACCAATCTCCCATGTGGGCCCTTATCACAAGCCTTACTGAAATCCATGTATACTACATCAACTGCTTTACCCTCATCGACACAAGTAGTCACCTCCTCGAAAAATTCAATCAAGTTAGTTAGACACGATCTCCCCCTGACAAAGCCGTGCTGACTATCCCTGACTAATCCCTGCCTCTCCAAGTGGAGATTAATCCTGTCCCTCAGGATTTTTTTCAATATTTTCCCAACCACTGATGTTAGACTCATCGGCCTGTAATTACTTGGTTTATCCCTACTACCCTTCTTGAATAATGGTACCACATTCACTGTCCTCCAGTCCTCTGGTACCTCTCCTGTGGCCAGAGAGGGTTTGAAAATTTGATTCAGAGCCCCTGCTATCTCCTCCCTTGCCTTACATAACAGCCTGGGATACATCTCATCTGGGCCTGAGGATTTATCCACTTTTAAGCCCGCTAAAACAGCTAATATTTCCTCCCTTTCAATGCTAATATGTTCAAGTATATCATAATCCCCCTCCCTGATCTCTACACCTACATCATCCTTCTCCATAGTGCACACCGATAAAAAGTAATCATTTAAAACCTTACCTATGTTCTCCACACAAAGATTGCCACGTTGGTCCCTAATGGGCCCTACTCTTTCCCTGGTTATCCTCTTACCCTTAATACACTTATAAAATGCCTTAGCATTTTCCTTTATCTAGCCCACCAGTGTTTTTTTCATGCTCCCTCTTCGCTCTCCTAATTACTTTTTTAAGTGCCACCCTACACTTTCTATACTCCTCTAGTGCCTCCGTTTTTTCAGCGCTTGGGATCTGCCATAAGCCTCCTTTTTTTTCCTGATCCGATCCTCTATATCCCTTGACATCCAGGGTTCCCTGGGCCTGTTAGTCCTACGCTTCACCTTTAACGGGTACATGTTGGCTCTGGACTCTCACTATTTCTTCTTTGAATGACTCCCACTGATGTGATGTAGACTTTCCTACAAGTAGCTGCTCCCAGTCCACTTTAGCCAGATCCTGTTTTATCATATTGAAATTGGCCTTCCCCCAATTCAGTACCTTTACTTCTGGTCCATCTTTGTCCTTTTCCATAACTGCCTTAAATCTTAGAGTTATGGTCACAATCCCTGAAATGCTCCCCCACTGACACTTCTACCACTTGACCAGCTTCATTCCCTAGGATTAGGTCCAGTACTGCCCCATCCCTTGGACTTTCTACATACTGGCTCAAAAAGCTCTCCTGTATGCATTTTAAGAATTCCTCCCCTTTTAAGCCTTTTGCACTAAAACTATCCCAGTTAATAGTGGGGAAGTTAAAATCCCCTACTATTATTACCCTATTATTTTCACACCTCTGAGATTTGCCTACATATCTGCTCCTCTATCTCTTCCTGACTGTTTGGAGGCCTGTAGTAGACACCCAGCCCCCTTTTTGTTTTTAAGTTCTACCGAAATGGCCTCATTTGAGGAACCTTCTAAGATGTCATCCCTCATTACTG
The DNA here is from genome assembly GCF_036365525.1 of Heterodontus francisci. Lineage (NCBI taxonomy): Eukaryota > Metazoa > Chordata > Chondrichthyes > Heterodontiformes > Heterodontidae > Heterodontus > Heterodontus francisci. The sequence continues at coordinate 146,147,202 of NC_090374.1, forward strand.
CAGTAATTGACTCCTTGATCAACAGTGAATGCCACCTCCTCTTTTATCCCCTCCCCTGTCGCGCCTGAAGATTCTATACCCTGGAATATTGAGCTGCCAGTCCTGTACCTCCCTCAACCATGTCTCTGTGATAGCAATATTATCATAATCCCATGTGCTAATCAACGCCCTCAATTCATCTGCCTTACTAGTAAGACTCCTTGCATTGAAATAGATGCAATCCAACCTTGCATTTTTCCCTTGTGCCTTAACAGTTCTATATTTGCTCTGCCTTCCAGGCAGACTCACTTTCTGTTCTATATTGCCCCCTGCTGTACCTCCACTCTGTATCCCATCCCCCTGCCAAATTAGTTTAAACCCTCCCCCCCTAACAGAACTAGCAAATCTCCCAGCAAGGATGCTGGTCCCATTTTGGTTCAGGTGCAACCTGTCCAACTTGTACAGGTCCCACCTTTGCCAGAAACAGACCCAGTGATCCAGGAAACTAAAGCCCTCTCTCCTGCACCATCTCCTCAGCTACGCATTCATCTGCTGTATCCTCCTATTTCTAAACTCACTAGCACATGGCACCGGGAGTAATCCAGAGATTACAACCTTTGAGGTCCTGCTTTTTAATCTGCTACCTAGCTCCCTAAATTCTTGTTGCAGGACCTCATCCCTTTTTCTACCTATGTCGTTGGTACCAATGTGAACCATGACCTCTGGCTGCTCCCCCTCCCCCTTCAGAATGTCCTGCAGCCACTCAGTGACATCCTTCACCCTAGCACCAGGGAGGCAACATACCATCCTGGAGTCACGTTTGCGGCCACAGAAACGCCTATCTGTACCCCTTACGATAGAATCCCCAATCACTATAGCTCTTCCACTCCTTTTTCTCCCCTGTTGTGCATAGCCACTGATCTGGCTGTTGCTGCTTTCCCCTGGGAGGTCATTCCACACCCGCCCCCCCCCCCAAAACAGTATCCAAAGCGTATCCATCTGTTTGAGAGGAGGATGGCTACAGGGGACTCCTGTACTTCCTGCCTGCACCTAGTGCTCCACCTGGTGGTCACCCATCCCACCCATGTCCTGTTATTACTTGCTTAATAATGGATTCTAGCAATTTCCCAATGACAGATGTTAAACTAACTGGTCTGTAGTTTCCTATTTTCTGCCTCCCTCCCTTTTTGAATAAGGGCATTATATTAGCTTTTTTCCAATCCACTGGAACCTTTGCTGCATCCAGGGAATTTTGGAATATTACAACCAATGGATCCATCTCGTTCATCTCATGGCTGTTTGTCGGATGTTGCTGGTGCAGAATGACTACTGTGTTTGTCAACTTGAGAAGTCCCAAAGTGCAAAAACACTCAACAAGCCAGTTTCGCCCAGAGTCTACATTCTGTGGCTCTTCTATTTTAAGGAACAATGGTGGATGAAATTGGTCCACATCAATAGCATTAAGCGGCAGCTCATTTTACAATGCTCCCAATTTTCTTTTCTAGCAAGCCCTTCAATAGCACTTCTAATAAAGAAAAGCATTCCAAGGCACTTTTTTTTAAATAGGGACTGAACTCCAAGCAAGAGCTTCAGAGGAGAGCTGGGGGAGGATCCCAAAGACATGATTGAAGGTACTTTTGCAAGTCAGGTGGGATGTGGGAAAGGGCTTTGGGACAAGAGTTTCAGATTACTGGGGCATGATGAATGAAGGCTATGGGCTGGACTTTGTTTTCCCGCCACTCCCAGCGGTGGGCGTAAAAAAAAAAAAGGCGGCCGGCATGCATGGGCCCCTTGCGATGGTGGTATTGAGCCCGGCAGCTCATTAGAATATGCAGGGCAGCCAGCACTACCCCCCCCCACCCACCCCAAATCATATGGTGGGGGTAGCGTCAGCGATGCCATGAAGGGCGTCAACTGTCTCTGCGCTAGTGTTGGTGTCATTTTTAAAGGGCTACCAACCCTGCGTAGAGAATGCAGAGTTGCACCCGTCCCCTCCAACCCCACTACACTAAAATTGAAGAGTTGACCCCTTCCCTCCCCCGCATCCCCCCCCACACACTAAAAATGCAGAGTTCACCCTGTTTCCCCACACCCCTCCTTCCCCAACTTGGTGACACTAGCTTTCCCTGGACAGAAAAGTGAAGGCGCGTGAGTGCTGCCTGTCGCACTGAAGATCCAGAATTGCCAGTAAGATTGCTGCGGGTTAGGTTTTAATGCGTGCAAATGCCCATTTAAATATTTAAAGTTGGGTCCCATCACCGAGCAGCGGAGGGGCCGCCACAGAGCCTCACCGCCACCGGGAAGATTGGGACCAGCAATCTCGGTGTCGGGTTCTGTGGCAGGCTGCTGCCGCTATGATCTTCCGGCCCCCCCCCCCCCCCCCCACCACAGAGCCCAATGTTGGGAGCAGAACAAAATACAACCCTATGGCTCTGATGGTTGTGGGGAGCTCAAAGAAGGCTAAGAAGAACTTGGGATACGAGCTAGGAGATGGTTGCAGAGGTAGAGTGGAGCAAGACCATGGTGGGATTTATTGGTCAGGAAAAGATTTTCAAATTGATGTGATGGGGAATGGTGACTCAACAAGGATGTGATTGATGAGCAGGATTTAGTATGGGATTGGATGTGGGATGCCAAATTCTGGATGATTGAAGTTTATATAGGATAGAGCCAGGTCTGATCATTTGGGAACATGTAAAAAAACACTGTTTTTATGATCATGTGTGACGCGTTGTAAATCCATTAATGATATTGACCAATGTTTAGTTTGATATATGACGTACATCAAAAAATCTCAATTATAGTGAACTCAGTGCTGTACACTTCTCAAACAACAGCAATCTGGGGCAGAGAGAGACAACTTTGTGTCTGTATATAAAGTTTCCAGTTTAAAAGCAGCAACAACAGCTCGGAGAGTAGGTTAGATTGCAAACTTAAGGGTTGTTATTTACAAATCATTTGAGCTTCATTCCTCTAGTTTATACATGTCACCCTCTTACTTCCTGAGATCCATGTTTTATTTGTAATAACTGAAGTCAGCTGAAGGAAATAGTAGTTTTATGCTGTGAATTGCAGCATCCATAATTTAGAGAATGTAGGAGGGGAAAGATGTCAATCCTTTCACACATTTCTGAAATGGAGAAATACAGCGGAGTCTCCAACATTGGTATACTTTATTATTTGGCACAAACATTTTGTACCAAAATTGCCGCAGGTTGTAGAAATTGTGATGTTAAAAAAGAGCATCAGTAGATATTTATAATAATTGAATCGCATGTTATAATGCAGTTTGAGTTTTTTGTGACAACAGAAATCTGCTTGGTGATTCTATCCATCTTACAATGACAGTTTTCATTAAATACATGACATAGCTGTACAGAATGGTCTCATGGTAATATAAGTCATACTAGAAAAGAGAGGAGCAGACATTTAAATAATAGCTATTTAAAGTAGATTGAGTGCAGCCTAAGTGCAAGGAGTGGAACCTAGAACAGCTCGCCTGGGGAACACACCAGTATGCCGTGGTTGCTTCCTATTTACTCTTTGCCATATCTCTCACTTATGAGTAGTGCACTATGCTGTGTCTGAGAGCCAGCGAGATGGCTTGCACTTGCATATTTACTTGGAAGCTGGTGCTAGCTATGGGTGAGTGTACTGAACAAAGGACTGGAGCTGAAGCTGGAAAAATAGAAGAGTAACAGCCCATCACTAGCCTAGAAATTACTATTGGTGATAATAATTAAATGTTTAATGCTCACATGATCTTCTGTCCATTATTTTAATAAGCATTAACCAGTTTATTTAAATTGATTCCGTTAAAATATACAAATATGTTGTGTTAATCTCCTGTATTGTCTCCCTGTTGGTTAAGTTCTGTGACCCAGTTATTCATAAAAGCAAACCCAACGGGGCTGATTTTCAGGTGTAGTGCACATTAGGCAGTGGATGAAGCAATTACACCACCCATTGAATGATCCAAATCACTTCCATAGTCAGGCCTCATTTGAATGTGATTTGTGAGCTGCCAGCTCTGATGGAAAGCTTGCTGTTCGGGCTAGGCAGGGAATCGGATGGCTCCTGCAGGGATGGGTCAGATTTTGTGGATTAAAGGAAGCTTAAGGGGTGCTGGCAGCAGGCCAAAAGAAAGATGTGGGGCGGGAGAAGCGATTATGCTCCTCTTAGCCCTACAAAAATCAGTGCCAAGATGAAGCTTTTTGGAGTGACCTGCAATGGTCTCTCTTAAGGGCTGCTGGCTAGGCAATTCAGTGCTCAGTTTCACTGAATGGAGTGTGCAAAGCTGCTGCTTTGAATGCAAAATGTGTGTAGGACCACGATTTAAAGATTTTTAACAAAGCTCCCACCTATTGTGAGCGCAGAGTAGGTTTTATAAACTGCCTGTTATCCTATATTTTAGAGAAAACTGCTGTGGGCAGCCAGAGGTTGCCCCCATTGTGCTTACTGTAATTTTGCAGGGCTTCAGACTTCAGTTTAGTTTATGGAACAATCCAGTTGCAAAAAAATTGCAGGTGAACTCTATTTCAGTAATAACATGGATTTTCATGTTTCTACTTTTTTGTTGGAAAAGTTTGATTTGAAATGTGATTGGTCAAAAGAAAGTAGCCTTAGTATAAAGCCTTCAAATTTTATTCAAAAGAATTCATAGCTATGACACAGTATTAAGCTTAGCCAGTCAGGATGTGCATTTTGTATATTAACCTGAATTAGAAGTAAAGGTACATAAGTTGATACAAAATAGCAAAATATTTAAATAGCAAAATAATCATCCTTAACAACAAACAAAATGTGCAGAGACTGAGTAATTAGATCAGAATCCTGATCCCACACGTTAATTATGAATTTAAGAAATATTACATTGAGTGACAACAGTCTATAGGCTAATGTTCTACCCATTGACTACAAATCTTTTCCCAGCTAAACACCAGTGAAGGAAACATTTAGATTGAGGTTTCCTGTGTACCGGATCATACAAGCTGTAATTGAATAAAATGTAAAAGTAATTGCTGTTGTACTCATATTTGGGCATAACTCGGACACAGCAATGATACGTTTAGCAATGGGACAGCTAGTGCTCAATCTGCATGGTCATTTGGAACCTTGCTAAATGTCACAGTATCAGTGGCAACAACACAAGAGGTGTTAAGCAACTTGAATATGCAAAGGCCTTGCTCCACGAGATTCTTTTTAAATTCAAAAAGCGTTGCTGTGGAGCCAGTAATTGCTCCCCAAACTCTATCTTCCTCGCGTGTGCCTTCCCCCCCCCCCCCCCCACCTGCCCAGCATCTCCCCACGCACGCCCCCCCCCCCCCCGCCAGCATATTGCACTCCCATTTGGGCTGTTGCTACCGAGACAAGCAGCCTGAACTGATTCTTGTAAAATGCACAAGCTGCCTGCAGCGGTTTGTCAGGTGCTGGCAGCTCACACAAAAAGTTAATAAGGCCCAAAACCAATTTTGGGCATCAACCAGCCTCCCATTGAGGTGCGTCACTGGTTATGGGCCTGAAAACAAGCCATAAACAATTTCCACCTCAGTAAATCTAGTTTGTAGTGCAGTGTACAATGCAGCCTACAGGTTATAGTGCTCAAAAGGCATATTTTGTGAGGTTCTATATTAAATGACAGTGACTGGAATGGCAAGTAATGCACAACTTCAAGAATACCAGTGGTTTTTAGAAGGTCATCTGGGTTGTTGAAACAATAATGTAAATGAAAAATGTAGTTTACCCTGAATTTTATAATTAATACTGAATTGTTGTCAATGAATTAGAATACAAGTTTATCTTAGGGTCTGATTTTTGAACAGATTCAGCTTCACATTTTCTGTAAAGGACTTCAACTGGACACCTTTATTAGCTAATTGTTTTGTAATGGTTTCTGGTTGCTCTACCTATTAAAAGTGCCAGGTCTGGGTGCCACTTTTTCAGACTGCAGCAAATATGTCGATTACTGTTGTGCTATGGTGTGGCACAAAAGCTACATGGAAACAAAATGGAAACGCAGTTTTCAAAAATCTTTAACAAGTTTTGCGGTTTTTCAAGGATAGATGGATAGAATTGCAGACAGCAGTCAACAGAACACAGCAAAATTTCCAGAATCTCTCATAAAAACAGCATGGCAACATGGTGATGCTCCAAAGCTCTGTACCACAAAGCACAACAGTAACACTTTATAGTTCCTCCTGAGTATGAAGCGTTAGCCTATATTCACTATAGCATTCATTACAAGTTTCAGTTCAGACACTCCATCTTGCAATCTATTAAAGTTTTAGAAACCATGAAGAATGTGAATTCTAGTTTAAATCAATTAATTGTTCACCTGTCCATAACATGTACAAGGAGAAATTATCCCTTTTATTCCCACAGAATTTATTGAGTCTCCGTTCAGTAGCGTCATTTCATGCTGCTCATTAGGTGTTATTTCTGGCACGTAGATGGTAGGTATTCTAGCTGAGCCCCAGTGGTGTGGGTGCCCACCATCGGCTGGATAATGACAGAACTTCATACTGACCCTAAAAAAATTGTCTCGGGTCAGTAGTGGAGGTTTCTAGCAGGCATAGCTCAGGAGTTCTATTGGGATGTGCCCCATTGTGGACTTTTATTGCCCTTATTTTTATGGAGTTGGAGATTTCAGTTTATGCAATAAACTAGCACAATATGCTTTCTGATGATAAATACCTGATGATGCATTCTGAAGGAAAAATGAAATCAATCACTTTTTTTTTGCAAGCAGCGGGTAAGGGTTCCAGTACTCATAAATTGAGGAGTGGAAATATAAATCAAGTGTGTCGCATGTCTGATTTTTTTTATCTTTTACTAATTTATTTTTCAAAAGTAACTAGTGAAGAAAACTATAACTATATGTTTGACAGTTTAAAGAAATTGATTTTCAAATGTGAAGCAAAGAAACATTAATTCTGGAGCTTGTGATTTTAGTGCTTCATTTGCATAAGCGAGAAGCCATTTTTCTTGCAAAGCGCTGTTTTCAGCAAATTATCCTGTCTTTGGCTCTGTGTGTTCCCAGTGCCTAACCAGTCAGGTGTGTTGGGCACTTTGTTCTAAAAGTGTATTTGGCACAATTTTGAAGATGCCTTCAGGCTGATGTGTCATTCTTGATCACTACAGGTTACAGTGAAAGAACCAAGATCACAAGCTCCACTGTGCGAGAGAGGGGAAAATGCAAAATTTGCAAAAGTGGAAAATTCTGTGGAACCTAGGCAGGCAGGGACCAAAAATAATGAAAATCATAGATCTTCATACCGATATTTTATTTTGCAACAAATTTCGCTAATATTTTATCATAACCTGCACTTCCTCCACCACCAATATTACTTCCTCTTTCTGTAGCTGTCAACAAACAAGACAGTTTATTCAAAATGTTAAAACGTTTTTTTAAAAGTAATTCTCTTTCCCACCATCCAATGCTCCAAGTGTGTATAAGCACATTGTATTTGTTGTTGTCTGTTCCTAAGGGGGTATTTTCACTACAATTGCAGCATCAGTGCAAAGTGTTTTCTTTCTTCTCGAAATTCCTCCTTGGACTTCTAGTGCCAGGAGCAGGACCTGTTGCAGAAGTATACGCAGGCCGTGTTAATGTCCCAGGAAACAAAATTCAGCCGCACGAGGATGATTGATCCCACTGTCTAAATGCAGCCTTAATCCAGCATCTGGGCCCAATCTGACAGTGGGATTAAGTGGAGTGAGAATTGCTGAAAAGGAAACCCATCCTGATTTACTTGAAGTCAATTCTGTCCTTAATGCCCACACAAGTTTGATATTTTTATGAAGAGAAACTCATTTTGCATAAAACTTAAGCTTGTAATGTAAATGCCCTTTAAAACAGCCTTATATCTGATAAAAGGTAAACACGCTTTTCCTGCCAGTGCAACCATTTTTGTGAATGAGCTTTTCAAGAGGGAATATTGCTGTTGTGTTTCCCTTTTCAGGTAATTTCAAAGTATCATAGTTTTTTTTTTGTCCCTGATGATTTGGAAAGTGGGATTGGGTTAATATTTGTATTTTTGTTTGAACAGAAAATGACTGGGTGGCTGGGGTGTGTTGCTGGACTGGGGCAATTACTGAGGAGTAAAAGTATGAGTAAGCCCATCAATTCTACAGTCTCAGCATGGAAGTTTCCCTGCTGAGAGCATAGCTGGAATTTTACACTTCCCCTGGAAGCAGGCTGGAGGCCAGGGGCGGGGGGTGGGTGGGGGGGGGGACGTAAAATCAAATGGGAGGTGGGTGGTGCTGTTCCTGTCGCCTACCCACCCCCTCTGCCATTTTACCAGTATTGGGGGAGGTGGCAAACGGCCCGCCTGCCCCAGGCCAATTGAGGCCTTAAGTGGCCAATTAATTGCCACTTAAGGGCCTACTCCTGCCACCACTGGTATTTTACCAGCAGCAGCTGGGCAATTCGCCATCTGAGGAGGCCGCCAAGTTTGGCGGCCTCCATGCATACTCGGAGGGGGTGCCTCCTAATTGGGCACCCTGTGTCGCAAGGAGGGCCCAGTCAATTGTCCCTGGCGAGGCCCGAAACCCCCACCCCACACATTTTACCCCACCCCTCTTACACCTCTGATTTGCCGGCAGCTCTTGGAGGCGGAACTTCCTGCCTTGGGGTGGACGTCCCAACCAAGGCCAATTAATGGCCTGGACCACACAAAATCGCTGCATGGCTTTCAGGCCTGGCGGAGGCAGGCTTGTCCCCAACCTTTTAGCTGGTGGCCGGGGCCTCCGCTACAATGTAAAATTCCGGCCCATATGTCAAATCTATGTGTCCAGTCCACTATTTTATCCTTTTATTTTAATCATGCTCTGTACCCATGTGATTTCCTTAGACAAAACTCCACTCCAAGAGGACACAAGCTTTGAAGGCATGAAAATTTACCCTCATTAACAGTTGAAACTGAAGCATATGTGTGTTAATCACAGTGTCTCTGTTGATAGTTCCACTCCTTTATGCTGTTGAGGCCAATAATTCCATCCATCTAAATCACCTACAGATGTCATCATTATTCATTCATCAAAAAACACTTTTAAAAACAATTACATACATAATAAAATTAAAAAGTTAACCAAAATTTGTTACACAGAGATATACTGTATCTCTGGTTTACTCTGAGTGCAGCTGCAATGAGGGCAGTTGTATTTTCTCAATATCTAAAGCAGAAGTTACAGCATCAGAAATAAATGCATCTAATCACTGGGTCTTTATGATTGTAATCAAAATCCACTCATTGCAATCATGGTAATGGTCTGCAAGGCTCACTATATATGAGTTTATTTTCGTTCTTATTAGTGGCTCATAAAATAAGTAGCTAGAAATGTTTAAAAAATGGACCAAAAAAATCATCCAGAAACACCTGAGCAGCAAATGAAGTTGATCCAGGATTGTAATACAATTGATTTAAACGCAAGCCATTAAAGCCCTTATGATGTGTTACCTATATCTCCCTGGCTAAGGGTCAATAATGGCTACATTTTAACAGTTTCAGCCAGGGAAGACCTTGGGTCCATTGAATCTAAATATCCACAATATTCCTTTGGCGCATTTCAAATAACCTTGAATTCTGTTTAAAGAAAATAGTCTTGCAATTCTATATTGTCTTTCACAACCTCAGGAGGTCTCAAAGTGCTTTACAGTCAATTAAGTACTTTTGAAGTGTAGTCACTGTTGTAATCTTGGCAAGAACCTGCCTAGTTCTTCCTTGAACTACATTAAGGTTTCTTGTTTCACCCACTGGTGATAATCTGTTCCACATACACACCAATCATTTAGTAAAAAGGTTCCTCATACATTTCTTTCAGTGACCTTTATGTATTTATGTATGTATGATCGCTTCCTCTTGTTCTTTATGATTCGTAGCTCATAACTGTAACAATTGTGGATACTGTTATAAGAGCATAAACCAACTGAGACCTCGCACTTTCCAATTGCAAAAAAACAATGGTCTATGGTTCTGCACATTCTTCCAATACTACAGCATGATAAGCAACTAAAGTCAATCATGGGAAATTAGCTTATATGATAAACTATATAGTGTACATACTGAAATCTGCAAAGGCTATTCAGGTCTGAAATGAAGCACTTGTGTGTATATATACCTTATCTAAGACACATAGGGGTCAATTTTAACTTATCAGATGGGAGACAGTAGCGCAATTGTGCTGCCTGGCCACTCTCTTCAAAGAGAGAGACCAGCCATTTTAATGGCCAGCCTCGTTTTAATATGCACAGCATCCATGACCCTCCCGGTCCCACAAAAATCAGTATTTAAAAAAAAAACCTTTTCTGGTTTTCTGAGTGGCCTGTAGTGGTCCCTTTAAGGCAAGCTGGTTTGGTCACTATGCTTGGTGCTAATGGGCAGAACATGTGCCGGGCATTTTACACCCATTGGCATCTCAAAGAAGTGTCTGGTCCAAGTATGTCAGGACATCAATTTACATACCTTTTGATGTGGAGCCCCTCTGGAAACAGGTAGACTGCCTGGGCAATCCTAAACAAAATGGTGGCTGGTGAATCTGGGACGGGGCAGTAAGTTTATCCCTGTGATTTTCGGAATAGCACTACCCCATCGCTGCCAGGTGGAGCTCATGAAAACCAGACCTGTGGTCTCTTAATTTTGTGTGACTGGAAAGTATATCACAGAATAACTGACTTGGATAAGTAGGAGCTGCTCTAAATCACTTAAGACATGTAATGAATATTTGATTGATCAATCATGTAAATAAAACTGAGCAAGTAGGATTTGGTCTGACAATGGTGTGATTGACAATCGCTTCAGTGATGAACAAATACAATAAACTATTACTATACTATAAACTCAATAATAAAAAAGGTTTTTTGAGGCAGATTTTTGCAAGATGATCATTTCTGCAAGTGCTTGAGAATTGTAAAAAGAAAATGATCCAGTCATCCATTGACTATTTATCTGCTAATCAAAATTACTGAGAAGTCGAATTCGAATCAGAGCCCAGGATGAATTTTTGGACCCCGCCAAGGTCATGAATGGAGACGGAGGGAGCCCAAAAATACCAGATGTTTAAGGATATCAAAACCATGAGCAATGACTGTCAGACATGCGTGATATAGAGGCCAGAACAGTGTGAACCACTGTTGACTACCAGATTTCCAACTAGACCTTGGCAAAGGCTATGCATGGATTTAATCATGTTTGGTGGGAAGTCGTGTATCATTATTGACTACTTTTCCAGGTGAATAGAAGTAAGATGATTACATTCTATGATCACTGAGGTTGTCATCAGAATCCTTATGGATATCTTTGCAACATATGGGATTCCAGATGAAATATTATCAGACAACGGACCGCAGTTGCCAAATGAATGTTTTATCCAGTTTGCTGTGAAGATGGGTTTTCGGCATTTCATGAGCTTACCAAAGTATCCACAGTCCAATGGTGATGCCGAATGAGGTGTTGGAACCATAAAATCTTTACTAAAGAAAAATGAAGATCTTCCTATCTCACTCCTAGTTTATTGTTCAAAGCCACTGCTGTGTGGATTATCACCAGTAGAATTACCAATGAGAAGGAAGTTAAGAACACAGTTTCCAGTATTACCTCAACAATTAATGTCTGGATTGAAGTCTCAAGTCTGAGAAAGTTTGAGGAAGCGAAAACTCCTACAGAAGGAAAAAAAACAGGAATTGCAATAGGAGGTTTCGAGTGAGAAGCTTACCCAAATTAAACAATGGCCAGAAAGTTTGAATATGTGACCTGGAACGACAAGGTACAGTAATCCATAAACTGAAGACTATCTGCGATCGTATGTCAAAGGAATATCATTCCTATTCTGCAAAAGCAGCAGCCAATAATCCATCTGTAGCATCTAGATGAAGATGAACAAACCCAAACCGAACAAAATACTACAACCCATAGAAACAGAAAAGCAAGTCAGCAACCTTGATTTCCTACAAAGACTACTGATCGTCCCAGACAGATTACAACCAGATTGGGGAATGTTGTCAAACTTCCGGTGAGACTGAATCTGTAAAGTCAGACTTGGCAGGAGAGAGAGCAGTAGTAGATAAAACATAAATGTATATATGTTTAAAAAAATGTTGGATTAAAAACTTGGGGGGGTTGGAGAGTGAAGGATGTAGTATTAGGATGTAAGGGGTTAATACTGAAGACAGTGAGAAGGACCCCTCCCACTGTACGAGCAATGATGTAATGGTCACATCAGATAGGCTGGGGAAGAAGGTATAGCAGCACGAAAGATGCGAACGTAGGTGGCTTGCAGAGAGTGTGTATAGTAACTATAACAATAATAGAGTTGTTAGTTGACCTTTACCGGAGTCTAAGACTTTCTCTAGAACGCTGTACAATGCTACTAATACAAACACAACAACAAGGCAACATTTCCCACCCCTGACACCCCAGCTCCCGATGTGAACAGGAAGGATTAGAACATTTCAAACACATAAAAACCTGGGTGCTTTTCTGCACTATATTTTAAGATTAAAGCTGTTTTCGTACAAAGCCCAGGACTGTGTGAACATTTTAACATGATGTTCAAAAATATGAGTGCTGTATTGAGAATTTTAACCCAATAGAAGCTTACATTCCTCAGTCAGCATAGTGTTTTAATCTGTTATTTATCCACACTGTTGAATGAGCATTTTCAGCCATTATTTCATTGCTAACAGAGCAATAGGTTAGTCTTGGTAATCAATGAAAATAATTTTTTTTGTCTATACTTTATATGTTTATTGTGTTACACTTGCAATAAATATTGAATTGAGTTCCTAATTATAGTTAGTTCTTTTATTAGGCTGAAGTTGCCACACAGAACGAAGATGAAGACCAGCCACTTAGCTTGGCTTGGCCAGATACACCACGGAAACGATTTATCTACCTAGTTGTACTGCCTATTATCCTTCCAGTGTGGATCACTGTGCCTGACGTCAGAAAAAAGGTAAGCATCTGTACGATTTTATTTCTCTCTCATTTTTCTTTCCTCTCTCTCGCTCTTGTTTTTGCCTAATGCTTTTGATCTTTGCTAGCAAGGTCTAAGTATGTATTCCTCCAACAAGCAGTTGCCTATGAAATCAAATTCTCTTATGTATGCATCGAGACATCACTATTTAATCATTGAAAGCAGTTATTTCATATCAATGTTAGGTAAGAGTGTCCAGATAAGTACCAAACAACAGTGTGCAGCAACAACACGTCTGTTTCTCAGGCAAATGAAGAAGCTGTTTGTAGATGATTGAAGTCACAGGCCAGGAAATTTCCTTAGGAGCTCTCCTGATTGGCTGCCATAACTTCAGCAGACATCTGGTGCAAAACTGCAGGGTTACCCCTAAAGTTTTGTTGGTCAATTGGGAGAACCCCTGAGGAAATTCCAATCAGCAACACGTATGTAATGGATCATCCTGAGTTTTTCGTTCAGGGGAAGTGGGCGTTGCTGGCTAGGCCAGCAATTATTGCCCATCCCGAATTGCCTTTGAGAAGGTGGTGGTGAGCTCCAAGAACCGCTGCAGTCCTTGGGGTGTTGGTACACCAACAGTGCTGCTAGGAAGGGAGTTCCAGGAATTTGACCCAGTGACCATGAAGGAATAGCTATATAGTTCCAAGTTAGGATGTTGTGTGGCTTGGAGGGGAACTTGCAGGTGGTGGTGTTCACATGCATCTGCTGCCCTTGTCCTGCTAGGTGGTAGAGATCGTGCGTTTGGAAGGTGCTGTCTAAGGAGCCTTGGTGAGTTGCTGCAGTGCATCTTGTAGATGGTACACACTGTTGTCACTGTGCATCGGTGCTGGAGGGAGTGAATGTTTGTGGATGGTGTGCCAATCAAGCGGGCTGCTTTGTCCTGGATGGTGTCGAGCTTCTTGAGTGTTGTTGGAGCTGCACCCATCCAGGCAAGTGGAGAGTATTCCATCACACTCCTGACTTGTGCCTTGTAGATGGTGGACAGGCTTTGGGGAGTCAGGAGGTGAGTTACTCGCCTCAGAATTCCTAGCCTCTGACCTGCTCTTGTAGCCACGGTATTTATATAGCTACTCCAGTTCAGTTTCTGGTCAATGGTGACTCCCCAAGATGTTGATAGTGGGGGATTCAATAATGGTAATGCCATTGAATGTCATGGGGAGATGGTTAGATTCTCTCTTGTTGGAGATGGTCATTGCCTGGCACTTATGGGGCACGAATGTTACTTGCCACTTATGAACCCAAGCCTGCATGTTGTCCAGGTCTTTCTGCATATGGACATGGGCTGCATCAGTATCTGAGGAGTTGCAAATGGTGCTGCATTGTGCAATCATCAGCGAACATCCCTACTTCTGACCCTATGATGGAGGGAAGATCATTGATGAAGCAGCTGAAGATGGTTGGGCCAAGGACACTAACCTGAGGAACACCTGTAGTGATATCCTGGGACTGAGATGATTGACCTCCAACAACCACAACCATCTTCCTTTGTGTTAGGTATGACGCCAACCAGTGAAGAGTTTTCCACCGATTCCCATTGATTCCAGTTTTGCTCGGGCTCCTTGATGCCATGCTCGGTCAGATGCTGCCTTGATGTCAAAGTCTGTCACTCTCACCTCACCTCACCTCTGGAGTTCAGCTCTTTTGTCCATGTTTGGACCAAGGCTATAATTTGGTCAGTACCTGAGTGGCCTTGGCGGAACCCAAACTGAACGTCAGTGAGCAGGTTATTGTTGAGCAAGTGCCACTTGATAGCACTGTTAACGGCCCCTTCAATCACTTTGCTGATGATTGGGAGTACCCTGATAGAACGGTAATTGGCCGGGTTGGATTTGTCCTGCTTTTTGTGCACAGGACATACCTGGGTAATTCTTCACATTGCCGGGTAGATGCCAGAGTTGTAGCTGTACCGGAGCAGCTTGGCTAGGGGCGCGGCTAGTTCTGGAGCACAGGTCTTCAGTACTATTGCCGGAATGTTGTCAGGACCCATAGCCTTTGCAGTATCCAGTGCTGGGTACCTCAGGAAGAGGCCGAGATGGATCATTCGCTCGGCACTTCTGGCTGACGATGGATGGAAACGATTCAGCCTTATCTTTTGCACAGATGTGCTGGGCTCCCACATCATAGGGGATATTTGTGGAGCCTCTTCCTCCTATCAGTTGTTTAATTGTCCACCACCACTCATGACTGGATGTGGCAGGACTGCAGAGCTTAGATCTGATCCATTGGTTGTGGGATCACTTAGCCCTGTCTTTTGCATGCTGCATCTGCTATTTGGCATGCAAGTAGTCCTGTGTTATAGCTTCACCAGGCTGACACCTCATTTTTAGGTAAGTCTGGTGCTCCTCTTTGCATGCACTCCTGTACTGCTCATTGAACAAGTTGATTTTGAGTCAGAGCCCCTTTAAAACCTGAAAATTGAATCACTAAAAGGTTATGATGGTTTTTCTCTGCAGCAAGCTAAATAGAGGGTGCCACATATCAAAATGTTTGATCCTGCAAGTGATACCAACTTCATTACTTAGAGGAGATATTCCTAGTCAGTCACTGGAAAAATCAGCTTTTTAAAATCTTATTTGTGTTGGTAGAAAATAGTATCTATTGCACCTATTTGGGCGGAAGACTAAAACAGGTGTTTGGCTCTTTAAACATGTAATCTAGGGGCCTAACAGCTGTAAAAGGATCCCTTCCTGTGGAGCCAAGAGGAGCAGGAATGCTCCCTCAACTCCATAGGCACAACAATGGCCTTCCCTAGCCCATTCCAACACCCTTCCTGGGCTTAGCTGAGGGTTGCTACCATCAAAGCAGTGACCTGACACTGAGGTGTACTTCCTATCAGCTAGCTGGGGACACAGCACATGTCTGTAGTGTATTGAAATTGCAATTGCTATGTGCATTGTGTATACTTGGAGCTGCTGTAGAACACACATGCTAGCAAAGGGAGAGTGAAAATAAAACTGAATAAAGAAGACTTTGTGTTCAGCAGTCTCTGTCTCACATATCTTTTACTAAACTCGGTCAGCCCTCAGTAAAGTCTCGACAACACCACAATGACGACGAGGTTAAAAGAAACAGATGGTGAAAACTAGAAACATTGCTTTCAGGGATGAA
This sequence comes from Heterodontus francisci, assembly GCF_036365525.1. NCBI lineage: Eukaryota > Metazoa > Chordata > Chondrichthyes > Heterodontiformes > Heterodontidae > Heterodontus > Heterodontus francisci. Next base: position 146,163,255 of record NC_090374.1, read on the forward strand.
ATCTTTGGAAGGTTTTTGTCTACTTTTACAGACAGTCTCCAACTCAAAATGCTATGTTCGAGTGACACACAGGAAGCTTGTACAATGTATACTTTCACTGATCTCTCCAAAACAAACATCCAATCAAAAAACAATTTTAATCTCTGATCATTGCAGAGAAGTTTGTTCTAAAGGAGAGCGATCCTGGATCCTTTATCACTGTGTTGCTGATCAATATGGTGTTGTCCAAGCCCAACCTACCACCTTTCGATGTGCATTCAGAGCCATTGTCTATATTCCCACATTGGCGAAAGTGGCTGCAACGTTTCGAAGGCATAATGGCAGGTTTTGCAATCGCAGTCAACACGAATAAGGCCTGCTTCTACACTTTGGAGGTGAGAATTAGAGGATATCTTTGAGATACTTATGCCTGAGCAAAATAACTACAACTCAGCAAAAAATACACTGATGACCTACTTCATGCCCAAGAAAAAGATCATATACGAAGCCATCATCTTCCGAAGCACTAAGCAAGAAGCAAACGAGACAATTGCCCAATATTGCACGCGATTGAGGCAACGCAATGTGACTTTGGTATGTTGAACATGTCAAACAGGCAATCAAAACACAAATAATCGAAGGCTGTCTCTCCATTCAACTGTGCTGAAAAGCACTTGAGAAAGACAAAGTTATCAGAGCTGTTGGCATTAGCAAGTTCACTATTGCTCTGAGTCCAGAGCTACTGAAGTGGAGGCTGCCAACAGTAACTACCACATTCCAATTTCAACTCCTCCTGTGAACACTATTCATCGCTTATGTGCCAGGAAGCCACCTGCAAAGCAACAACAGTCATCTCACAAACAACAAGAAAGATACTTGACACCAACAATCGATGCTATCATAGAGAAAGTGAATGGTGCCAAACACTTTGATAAACTTGACCTCAATGTAGGCTATCATCAAATCGGGCTTGCAGAAGAATAGAGATACCTTATTGTATTCTCCACTCATATCAGACTTTTCCGATACAAGAGGCTCAACGTTGAAGGCAATTCTGCAGCTGAGGTATTTCAGCACATGATTCAATCTGCACTTTAATGACTTGAAGGTACGCTGAACATCGGTGATGACATTCTCATCTACAGTCGCACTGAGAAAGAACTCGAGACACGCCAACATGCATGCCTACAATGTCTCAGAAAATGTAACCTCACCTTGAGCAAAGACAAGTGCTTATTTAATGAAAGCAGAATTGAATTTTTTGGTCATGTGTTCAGTGGTGAAGGAGATCCACAGAAAGTTGAAGACGTTGCAAATGCTGCATATTCTACAAACATGCAAGAAGTCCGGAGTCTGCGAGGGCTCATCATGTACTGCAGTCGTTTCATTCATGACCTCACTACACTATCTGCTCCCCCTACGTGATCTGCCAAAAGCAACCACCAATTGAGAATGGACTAAATCACACCGGCAGACAGTACGCCAGATCAAATGAGCAAATTGCACAAATGCTTATTTCAACCCTGAGTAAACCACACAGGTAGTCATGGAAGAAAGTCCGGTTGGCTTAGGTGCAGTTCTCATACAGAAAGACAAGACAGGCAACCCATCAATCATTGCGATGATAAGCAGATAGTTAACGCTCATCGAACAATGTTATTTGCAGAATGCTATTCAATCACATGGGGTAGCTTAAATTTTCATCTTTACTTATAGAAACGAATTTAAAGTAATAACCGATCATAGACCACTAGTGAGCTTGTTTAACAATCCGCATAGCAAACCCACCCACTTGAATAGAACGCAGTGGTTAGCGCAGTGGTTAGCACTGCAGCCTCAGAGCTCCAGCGACCCGGGTTCAATTCTGGGTACTGCCTGTGTGGAGTTTGCAAGTTCTCCCTGTGTCTGCGTGGGTTTCCTCCGGGTGCTCCGGTTTCCTCCCACATGCCAAAAGACTTGCAGGTTAATAGGTAAATTGGCCATTATAAATTGCCCCTAGTATATGTAGGTGGTAGGGAAATATTGGGACAGGTGGGGATGTGGTAGGAATATGGAATTCGAGTAGGATTAGTATAAATGGGTGGTTGATGGTCGGCACAGACTCGGTGGGCCGAAGGGCCTGTTTCAGTGCTGTATCTCTAAAAACTAAAAAAAAAAACGTTGGATACTCAAATTACAAGGAATACAAGTTCCATGTTGAGTATCAGCCAGGCAAGCTCAACCCAGTGGACTATCTTTTGAGACATCTGCCGATAGTCAATCCTATTCGTCGTGAGGAAAAGGTTGCTGAACAATATCTTAACTATGTAAACATAAATACGGTGCCAAAGTTGCTAAAGCTGGCTGACATCAAAGCTGCAACAAAACAAGATGAGGCTTTGCAACAATGTTTGGAGGCTATGAAATCACGAAACTGGAAAGATGTGATCAAGAAAGTGTCTACAAATGAAATCACTCGCACGTTACAAGGTCTTTACAATGTTCAAAATGAGCTCACCGTTAACAACCACATTTGATCTCATATGACACAACAACTGTATTGTCATTCCATATTCATTGAGGGAATGTGTTGTCAACATAGCACATGAAGGATACCGAGGAATAATGAAAAACAAACAGCTCCTTAGGGAAAAGGTATGCTTCCCGGGAATTGACTGCATGGTAGAGCATAAAGTCAGTCAGTGCTTGCCCATGTTAAACAACCACAATGTTAAATCTTCATGATCTTCTCAAGTTGTCCAAACTACATCCAGGACCATGGATTGAAGTTAGCGTTGACTTTGCATATTTGCCCACAGATAAACACTTACTTGCTTGTCACTGATGACTGCAGTAGATTCCCAATTGTGGAATTAATATGTCAACTTCAACCAAAGCAGTCATCCCAAAGCTTGACCAGATCTTTGCTCTTTGGAATCCCTCAAACGGTAAGAAGTGACAATGGACCCCCCATTCAACAGCAATGAGTTCAGCAAATTCGTGAACTACCTAGGGTTCACTCATAGGAAAATCCATTGGGCAAGAGCTAATGGTGAAGTCGAGAGATTTATGCGAACCTTGAAAAAAGTGATACATACAGCCACAGCTGAGAACAAGTCATGGCAGCAAGAGGTATATCACTTTCTTCATAATTAGAGTGACTCCTTACTTGACTGCTGGAAAACCTTCAGCTACACTCATCTTTGCACCTCCTATGCGCACACGTCTACCTGAGCCACCCTGTGGAGCTAATGATCAATATGTATGCAAATGTGATCAAGAACAGAAGGATCGAATGGAAGTAAATGCAGAGCAAAACATGAAACGTAGAGCTACACCGCTTAAGCCAGGAGAGAAAGTACTTGTGAAACATGATAGTTATGTTGGGAAACAAACAACCTCTTATGACATCCAACCATTTGTTGTGACTAACACACAAGGATCAATGATCACTGCAAAGAGCAATTCTCAAATCATCTCCAGAAACGTGTCATTCTTCAAAGCACTGAAAACACCACTTGCAACCATTGAATCTGATTCCGACATCATCTCAGATGAAGAACATGATTCAAATGAGACTACATCTGATGTCAGATGATATCCTACTCATGAAAGAAAACACCCACTGTGCTTAAGTGACTGTTACGCGATGAACTATTTGTGTTTAAGTTTGTTTACAGTTTTGGAAACTATCCATTGAAACACAGTATCTCATTTACTAAGAAAGGGAGGGATGTAATGTTGTAGTGTTTTGCAATTGCAATATGCATTGTGTACACTTGGAGCTGCTGTGAAATATGTATAGAACACACATGCTAACAAAGGGAAAGTGAAATTAAAACAGAATAAAGAAGAAGCCTTTGTGTTCAGCAGCCTGCATTCACTGTCCCACATATCTTAAACTCGACTAAATCTCACTCCAGTCCCGAGGACGACATCATGTCCACAGCTCAACAGTCTAATTTAAATGAGAGATGAATTTTAAAAGTAGTGTGATATGAATAATATCTAAATAAATTGCACTCATTTCATGTTTGTATTAATGCAAGAATAGTCATAAAGTTCTAACAGTTAAATCATAAGTTTGAGATGAAACAAAAGCTAAGGTGACTTGGCATACTGTACAACACAGACCAAGCAAGTTCCTGGTCTAATCACTGGTCTGTGCGCTGGGTTAGTTGATCTCAACCAGGATAGTTGTAGAAGTACGAGAGTTGGCCTTACTGCCTCTGGACTAGGGAAGGGGGAAAAAATCATCCAGGGATTAGGAACACAGAAAAAGGTGTCGACCCCTCATGCCTATTACTCCATTGTATTAGACCATGGCTGATCTGTATCTTGAATCCATCTACCCACCTTAGTTCCATAATAGTTGCTTGAGTAACAATCTCAGTTTTGAAATTTCAATTGACCTAGCCTGAACAGCCTTTTGAGTGAGAGACTCCATATTCCCACTGCCCTGTATGAAGAAGTGCTTCCTGAAATCTCCCCAAACAGCCTAGATTTTGTGCTTCTAGCTTTTATCCAGTAATCACTTCCGGAAAATGCATAGATGCGGACACTAATTGAAACAGAGATTAAGCTCGAATGTGATGATCGAATGTTTATTATTTTAACACTCACATCTAAAGTATAGTACTTGTTCAAACCTCTGTGTGACTGTTGGTGCCTATGGAGCTACACCCTGTAAGAGTAACAGAGAGAAAGAGAACAGAGGGGAGAAAACAAGAAAATAAAACTCAAAAGGAAAAAGAAAATCTACGTTTTGTTTTGCAGGCACCTATTTTATTGAGGAAAGAAAGCATTGTAAATTAAAGACCCACTTTATAATGTCCATACCTCTGCTGTGTAAGTGGATCTCATCTGGCACCAGTATCCATAAGCTTGACACGGAATCATTTATGGCTCTCTGTTTCAATCAGATGGTGTTCATATTATTTGAACTATTGACATCAAATATCAAACTCACTAAACTGGCTCTGAACGTTTAACAAGCCAGGAGTGGAGAAAACCTCCAGCTGTTCATACAACCCCAGAACAAATTTGTCTCCACAGTTGACGGAAGAATGTAGATTGTGTTTCTGTTGTCACCAGTGGAACCACTTGTTTGCTGTACCCTGCACTCTTCTAAATGTAAAAGCATCTTTTGCCAATTTTGCTTCAGGCATTTCAGAGGTTACAATGAAACTGCTGGATTTAATAATAAAAGAGCTGTCAACTGACATTACCAAAAGAACTTGAGAAAAGGATTGGTTAGGGAACATCTGAGGACATGGAACAGGGACATTGAAAGGAAGAAAAAGAAGAATTTAAATTTATGTAGCACCTTTCACACCTTCATCGCATCCCAAAACGCTTCATAACTAATGGATGACTTTTGAAACACAGTCACTGTTCTTTAGACAAATCCAGAAGCTGCACATAGCAATAATATGACTAACTAGTTCATCTGTTTTTTGGTCATGGGGTGGCTGCTAGACAGGACGTTGGAGGAGCTCCCTGTTGCTCTTAAATGATTTTTTATTCTTTCATGGGATGTGGGCGTCACTGGCAAGACCTGCATTTGTTGCCCATCCCTAATTGTCCTTGACAACTGAATGGCTTACTAGGCCATTTCAGAGGGCAGTTAAGAGTCAACCACATTGCTGTGGGTCTGGAGTCACATATAGGCCAGACCAGGTAAGGACGGAAAATTGCCTTCCCTGAAGGACATCAGTGAACCAGATGGGTTTTTACGACAATCGATAGTTTCATGGTACCATTACTGAGGCTAGCTTTCAATTCCAGGTTTTTATCATTGAATTTAAATTTCACCAGCTGCCATGGTGGGATTTGAATGTATACCCAGGGCATTAGCCGGGGCCTCTGAATTACTAGTCCATTTAAGATTGGAACGGTTACAATAGAATGAACAAGACCCTCTTTGAATATTTAATGCAATGGCGCCACTTAGGATCAACATTTTTGGATACAGTGAACATTTTTTATGGCTCTCACTCATCACCAAATTTTTTTTTAAATTCTCTGTAAAGCGGGCCATTTACTGTAACTAAAAAAATGTTGGAAATACTGAGCAGGTCTGGCAGCATCTGTGGAGAGAGAAACGGAGTTAATGATCTCTCTTTGCAGATGCTGCCATACCTGCTGAATATTTCCAGCACTGTTTTTTATTTCAGATTTCCAGCATCCTCTGTATTTTGCTTTCACTTACTGTAACCCTTGGTTCGTGCACTTGCTGAAGGATGTGTTGGTTTTGCTTCTGTACAAAAGCAAGAACTACACAGAACAAATAGTACATTCCCAGTCGAGATGTTAATAAATCCCTAAAACCAGCTATTGCTATATTTGCCTTGGGCATCCGGAATGATGGGCAATATAAACGTGCCTGGCTGCTCATCATCTCAGGTTCAGTTGGTCTGTGGTACAGGCAATGGCAGAAAAGAAAGGCTGGATGGGGGAACTTATTGTCATTAATAAAAGAATAATTTGCTTGATGCTTAAAGTAATTGATTAATACCAGAAAGTTGGTTATTTATTGATGGTTACCACAGGATACCCAGGTAAGAGTTTGAGATATTCTAGTTTAAGCACATCCACTCAAAATTGATCCAAACTTTGTTTTGTCTTGCAGCACTTACGGAAATATTTTGTACTTTCCTTCCTTGGGTCAATCACCTGGATTGCAGGTTTTTCCTATCTAATGGTCTGGTGGGCACACCAGGTAAGCACAATGATGTCCAGTAATTATTAGCCAAAGATTAAAGTAGAGTTTTGCCATGTAAGTATCATCCCTTGCCCATTAAGTAACCATGAAAAAGTTAGTTTTAACATAATTACTCCTTTTAAAAAGGAAGAGTCTTCATCAAAAATGATTGACAAAACATTTTATCATTTGCAATATCAAAAGCAACTCATATTTACAGAGCTCTATTGTTACGGCCAAGGTGAACAGTGAGTCACAGTTGCCCCCCTTGTCCTTCCTTTTATTTGACTGCAACAGGGTTTTCCTTTGTAAACAGTGATTGTGCTCACCACCTCAGTGAGTGTTTTATCTTTTACCTTTTAATGTGATCATGAAAGAATCAATCGGACAGGTTTTCTTGAGTTTAAACAAGAAAGAGCTAAGTTTATTATACTTGACAATCTAAACCCGATTTAAAAATAATAAATACGTTACACATTCACGTACATATTCACATGAGAATCGCATACACACAAATAGATTGCAAAGTGGAAAGTAGCTTTTTTTTGGGTTGGATTAAAGTCCTGAAGTAAATAAATGTTAAATACACCGGTGGAGTTGGATGATTTGGTGGTCTTCTGGCTGAAGTTGTATTCTTGAAGTCCTTGGCTGGTCAAAATGCACTTTGTGGCAGCCTGCTTTGCTCAAGGTTTTCTTGAAGGCAGACTTGTAGGTGGCTCTCTTCCCTTGGTCTCTGGTTGAACAGTTTGGAGGATTGAAGAGTCCACAGTTGCAGACTGTTTTCAAACTTGATGGTTTCTGGAGAGAGGGGGAGAAAGAAAGGGAGGCAACACAGCCTTTTCTGCAGCTGCACACTCAGTTAGTGCTTGTCTCTTGTCTGTGTAACAAAACTCCCAGTTTTTTTTTAGAGATGGTCAGATGGTCACATGGTTCTCTCAGTCCCCTTTGTTTTTAATGAAGTCCAAAGTCTGAAACCCAAAACCCTTCTCGGGTGATATTTTGTCAGTGTTTACCCCCTGGAGAGATTATGAATGCCTCAAGATATCTTTGAATGTCCTGCTAACGAGGGTGATCTGGATAATCTACTCAGTTGGCCAAAGCATTGTTCAGGCTGGGCTCCTTGTTAGACGCTCGTCTCCAATTTAATCTGGTATTTCAGATGCAGATTGCAGTGGTCATCTTGGCTGCCAGTTTTTAAAAGTTAACAGTAGGAGTTTTCCCATTAAAAGCCTAATGTAAGTTTTCAACCGATTAATATTTCTCATTTGGCATATAGTGTTTTCTTGACACATAGTAAAAAGTGCTTCACAAGAGTGTTATCAATCAAAATTTGACACTGAGCTATATAATGAGATATTCGGGCAGTTGACAAAAAATTTGGTGAAAGAGGTAGGTTTTATGGAGTGTCTTAAAGGAGGAGGCTGTGTTTGCTGACTATGCAACCACTAGATGACGCAGTATTGACACATGCGCAAATGTAGCTTAATCGACAGAACTGTCACTGTCTGTGATGTCTCAGGCAGCTGCCAGTACTAAAAATGACACTGCTCAATTTGACACAAAAAACAAATTGAACTCTGAGCCCATCAATGACCGCGATCACTGCCCCCTCCCCCAACAGTACCCCGTTCCCTCCTGCAATCACTGTCTCAATCGCCGTTTCTCTTCCCCACTCCATCCTGCGATTGCCACCTCAATCGCCGCATTCAGCTTCCTGCTCACTTCCGCAATCACTGTTTCCGTTCACCACCCACTCCTGCTCCTGTTTGCTTACCGCTCCATCCTGCCGTTCTGACCTGCACACGTCTGCTTGCCGTTCCCTCTGGCCACTGACTCCCTGCCTTGCCGCTCGGAGAAGCGGCAGACGAGGAAGTGGGAATGGCGAGGCGGGAAGCAAGCATCGAGCAGAACAGTGGGATGGAGCAGCAAGCAGACGGGCACGGGAAGGAGCAGGGACAAGAAGCTGAAACTGAGGTGACGATCACACGAGGGAGCGGGGTAAAGAAAGTGGTGATTGTGGGAGGAAGCAGGGTATTCTTGGGATGTATGGAGGCGTCAATGGTGGGCATTGAGGGGTGAAAACACTGGCGTCATTACATGGTGACGTCACCACATGCATGCGCAGATTCATACTGGCAAGCTGGCAAATGTTCAGATGCACTGATGTCGATGATCATCCTGCGCATGCTCTGCATTGTCAGGAGTCATTGCAAAAGGAGAAATGAGAGGTAAGATTTAGATTTTAGATTTAGAGATACAGCACTGAAACAGGCCCTTCGGCCCACCGAGTCTGTGCTGACCATTAACCACCCATTTATACTAATCCTACACTAATCCCATATTCCTACCACATCCTCACCTGTCCCTATATATTTCCCTACCACCTACCTATACTAGGGGCAATTGCTAATGGCCAATTTACCTATCAACCTGCAAGTCTTTGGCTTGTGGGAGGAAACTGGAGCACCCGGAGAAAACCCACGCAGACACAGGGAGAACTTGCAAACTCCACACAGGCAGTACCCAGAATTGAACCCGGGTCGCTGGAGCTGTGAGGCTGCGGTGCTAACCACTGTGCCGCCCTAAAGATGGTAAAGATGGCCTCCTTCTGTGCTGTAACCATTCCATGACTCAGAGGTTTAAAGAGGGAATTCCAGAGCTTTCGGGCCTTGGCTGTTGAAGGCACAGCCGCCATTGGAAGAGTATTTAAAATTGGGTATGTTCAAGACCCAGAATTAGAGGAGTGTTGTGGAACTGGGGAGAGTAGAGATGGGGAGGGAGGGAACATGGAGGAATTTGAAAGCAAGGATGAGTATTTCAAAATTATGTCGTTGTTTAACTGAGAGCCAGTGAAAGTTAGCGAGCACAAGGACAATGGATGAACAGGATTTGGTGCGAGTTGGAACATGATCAGCAGAGTTTTGCATGACCCCAAACTTACAGAAGGTAGAATTTGGGAGGCAGGCCAGACATGTGCTGGAATAGTCAAGTCTATAGGTAACAAAGGCATGGGTGAGTATTTCAGCAGTAAATGAGCTGAAGCAAGGGCAGAGTCAGGCAATGTTATGGCGGTGTAAATAGCGGTCTTGGTTATGGTGAAAATATGTGATTGGAAGCTTGTCTCTGGGTCAAATATGACTCCAAGTTTGCAAACTCTCAGCTTCAGCCTTACACAGTTGCCAGGGAGAGGGATGGACTCGGTGGCAAGGGAACAGAGTTTGTAGCGGAGATACTGGCTTCGGTCTTCCCAATATTTGGAGGAAGTTTCTGCTCATCCAGTACTGGATGTTGGATAAGCAGACTGATAATTTAGAGACCGTGGAGGGGTCAAGAGAGGTGGCAGTAGGATAGAGCTGGGTGGCTGGGTGTTGTCAACATACACATGGAAACTGAAGCTGTGTTTTTAGATGATGTTGACAGGGGGCAACATGTAGATGAGAAATAGGAGGGGCTGAGGATAGATCCTTGCAGCTGATTCTCTGGCTGCAACTGGGTAGATAAGCATGGAATCAGACGAGTGAAGTTCTACCCAGCTGGATGACGGTGGAGAGGCGTTGTAGGAGGATGGTGTGGTCAACCATGTCTAAGACTGCCATCAGGCTCAGAAGGATGAGGAGGGATCATTTACCATGGTCACGGTCACATGGGATGTCATTTTTAACTTTGAGAAGAGCCATTTTGATTCTGTGGCAGGGATGGAAACCTGATTAGTGGGATTCAAACATGGAGTTCTGGCAAAGCTTAACATGGATTTGGGAGGTGACAGCATATTAGAAGACTTTGGAGAGGAAAAGGAGGTTGGAGATGGGGTGTGGTTGAGCAGATCGGTAGCTGCAGAAATGTGGTGAATAAAGGGCCAAAGGGTAGACAGTAGGGATTTTGAAAGTGTAGTTGTAACTGAATTGGGAAAGGGTTTTTTTTTCAGAAGCGGACATAGAGATAGTAGTTTTGGGATGATTTCATAAGGGAAATGGATAACATTTATGTTATTGTAAAGGTCCTGGAACCCTTATAATAAGAATGTTATTGTGTCAATCACTGTAAAATTGGTTATTAATGCATATAATCTAGATATGGACAAAAATTGGTCCTCCTGCTTGTTTTCTGGGTGAAAAACCAATAAAAAGAACCAATTCCAGGTGCAACATATCACTCCCAATTGAGTGCTGCCAGATTAGTAAAGGTAGCTTTGCAGGTGGTCATCATAAACAGATTTGCTGGCCCTTGTGTGTGTTAATAAGAGGCCTGACATCAGTTCAAGAATCCTGCTGGGGCATTTGTCTGCATTAGGCCTACTGTGCTCAATTTTTAAAGGCCTGTATGCAGCCTGGCCAGCGGTCCTGAGGACCAGTAATGATCGAGACTTTGACTGACCAGTTTGCCCTCTTGTCTCACTGTCTGTGCCCAGTTTGTGCTGGCAAAGTGGTGCTACAAAACCTCTACATGTTCTCAACACTATTTCTTGCATAAATAAAAGTCAAAACAGAAAATGCTGGAAATTTTAGTATGTCTGGCAGCATCGGTGGGGAGAGAAACAGTTAAAGTTTCAGTCAATGATCTTTGATCAGAACTGTGAAAAGTTAGAGATGTTAGGCTTTATGGGGGAAGAGTGGGAAAGAGAACAAAAGAGAAGATCTATGATAGGGTGGAAGGCAGGAGAAATTAAATGGGTAAAATGATTCATGGCACAAGGCCAAAGAGAGTGGTAATGGGACAAAAGATGTGTCTAGAGGAGGTGTGAATGGCAGAATTATGACCATCTCCCATCTGAAAGCAAAAAAAAAGGAGTGGACCAGGGTGTCATGGTCGGAACAATCCCTTTTGGAATACATAATTGGGAAGGGGTGGAAAAATGTGTTTGGTGGTGGCATCACGCTGGAGGTGGTGGAAATGGTGGAGGATGATCCATTGAATATAGAGGTAGAGTGGAAGGTGAGGACGAGGGGAACAATATCATCATTCTAGGAGGGAGGGGATGGAGTATGACAGAAGTGGGTGAAATAGAACAGACAGGGTGGAGGGCACTGTCAATGTCGGTTGACGAAAAAGGACTGGTATGGAAGGTGGCATTGTCAGAACAAATGTGCCTTAGACAGAGAAACTGGGACCATGGAATACAGTCCCTACAGAAGGAGGATGTGAGGAAGTGTAGTTAAGGTAGCTATGGGAGTCAGTGGGCTTACAGTGAATATTGGTTGATATCCTATCAATACCCACCTGCAGTAAGACCTAGACAGCTTTCAGGCTTGTCTGATAAGTGGTAAGTTGCATTCGGTCCACACAAGTGCCAGGCAATGATCATCTCCAACAAGAGGGAATCTAAACACCTCCCCTTGGCATTCAATGACACTAACATCACTGAATCACTGAATCCCCACCATCAACATTCTGGGGGGGGTTCACCTTTGACCAAAAACTTAACTGGACCAGCCATATAGATGGCTACAAGAGCAGGAAATAGACTGGAAATTCTGCGGCGAGTAACTCGCCTCCTGACTCTCTCAAGCCTGTCCCCACCATCTACATGGCACAAGTCAAGAGTGTGATGGAATACTGTCCACTTACCTGGATGAGCACAGCTCAAACAACACTCGAAGCTGGACACCATCCACGACAAAGCTGGCCTTTTGATTGGCACCCCATCCACCATCTTAAACATTCACTCCCTCCAACACTGGCACACAGTGGCAGCAGTGTGTACCATATACAAGATGCACTGCAGCAACTTGTGAAAGCTCTGTCGACAACGCCTTCCAAAACCGTGCCCTCTACCACCAGAAGGACAAGGGCAGCAGATGTATGGGAACACTGTCACCTGCAAGTTCCCCTCCAAGCCACACACCATCCTGACCAGGAATTATATTGCCATTCCTTCACTGTCACTGGGTCAAAATCCTGGAACTTCCTCCCTAACTGCACTTATACATACACCACATAGATTATAGCAGTTCACCACCACCTTCTCAAGGGCAATTAGGGATGGGAAATAAATGCAGGCCTTGCTAGCGATGCTCACATCACACGAATGAATAAAAAAAATGGAGACAGAGAGGTCAGGGAAGGGAAGAGTCAGAGATGAACCATATGAAGGTGAGTGAAGGGTGGAAATTGGAAGCAAAGTTGATGAAATTTTCCAATTCAGGGTGAGAGCAGGAAACGGCACTAGTATGGTCATCAATGTACTGGAACAAGAGGTGAGAGAGGAGGCCTGAGTAGGACTGGAACAAAGAACATTCCACGCATCCTTCAAAAGGCAGGCATAACTAGGACACGCGGGTTCCCATAGCCTCACCTTTTATTTGGAGGAAGTGAGTTGAGTTAAAAGAGAATTTTTTCAATGTGTTCCGCCAGCTGGAGGAGGGCGGTTGTGGGTGGGGAATGGTTAGGCCTTCGTTCAAGAAAGAAGAGGAGAGCCCTCAGATAATCCTGGTGGGGGATGGAAGTGTGGAGAGTTTTCATGTCCATGGTGAAAAGGAGACGGTTAGGGCCAGGAAACTGGAAACTGTTGGTGACAGAGGGCATCAGAAGAGTCACAGATGTAGGTGGGAAGAGACTGGACAGGGGGGAAAAATAGTTAAGATAGGAAGAACTCATTTCAGTGAGGCAGGAACAGGCTTAAATGAGGGGTCTGCCAGGGCAGGCTTTTTGTGGATCTTGTGCTTGCACTTGATGCCTTTGTGAAGCAAATGGGTTAAAGATTTTGCAAACTTAATGGATAGAGGAATATCAGTACAAGTAAATCCACAAATATTGCCATTAGAAATCTTTTTTACTAACTTGTTTGCCACCATCTCATGAAAGCAGTGCTTTTTTAAGGATTAAACCATTAAAAAGAGCAATGTTTAAAGTTAGCATTATTTATCTTTGGGATTTGTATTTATCTCTTTGTATGCTTTCAATAGATTTATCTAAACATGCCTTGCACCATCGGGAGAACTGATTGAGAAGAATCATTTTGCCTGATAGTGTGATGGAAATGAATTAACATCGGTGGATACTGTCATTCATCAAGAGTGTTTCAATATTGGTGCTTTTTTCCATTTTGTGCTTTTTCATAAATGTTGTGCTCATCATCTGGCTGCAAGTGGCATCAAAAATCAAGTCAAGTATAATATGTTCTAAGGGTAGAGTTGAGCTGTTTCTACTTTGTCCCAGCAGGATGACTAAACCCAAACTCAAACTTTGCAGTAATACTGCCAATAAAAACTTTTGCTACTTGTGATAAAAGCAGTCACTTCTGAAATCCCAAAAACATTCAATTGCCCAGGAGTCCAGGCTTGCAAACCCTATTCAATACTGGTTAATATTATGCAGTTTTCAGAACATGTTCTTCCTAGTTCCATGTATCCCAATACTTACAGATCACAGGTTTAGTCATCAAATTAAAGTGTCAGCGTTGCTAGGAATATCAGACAGAATACACACTAATAAACAGTCATGGTGCTGGCCACTGGAAAAATACAATAGTCTGGTTAAAAATTGTGGGGATCTTTTGTGGAGAAATGTTGGGTCAGTTCAGAGACATTGTAGACTAATTCAGATGTGTTCATACTCCCATGCTAACTCACTAGAAGGGAACCGCTTTGAGATTGATGAGATATTTCTTCATCCTTTACACTGTGAAAAGGGAGATTTTTATCCCATCAATCAAAACTGGATTATCCCCAGCCCTTTATTTTTATTGTTACTTTGTTACAATATATTGTACAGTACATTCATAATATATGTGGCACATTGTAGTAGTGAGTTTTGTTGAGTGGTTTAGCTTGTCAGTTCTCCTAATAATTGATTCTAATGTTGTTAGTGGGTACTGCTTTGCTTGCTCGGGGTATCAATGTCCATGATCTATGGATGTTCTACAGTGTCTTAAATGCTCTCAAAACCAGGATACCTACTCAATGTAGATACAGCTGGAAGGATTATTTCCCAAACCGTTCACCTAATTTGTTCTGCCATTGAAAACAATGCCAATAGCAAAAATTCAAGGTTTGTGACCAGAAGTGACTATACTTTTTTTGCCATTCAACATCTCTTGTTTGGATCTCCTGGGAGGGAGGAATATTGGCCAGCAAGACAGGTAGTCAAACAACCTACAGTGAAACTGAAGAAATCCCATTCTGACAACCACTTGGAAAAGGAAGATAACCTTTGTGCACTGAGTACACAGGAAGGGGGAAGAGAATCAAGTGTTTTTTTCTTGAAAATTTTCTGCTATATGATTCCAGTGGACTTGGATGGGAGATGTTCAGCATCAATAGTGAATTTGTACATCGGTTAAAAGTGTGCTATTGACCCATAGAGCAGTATATTAATCCATGTATTGTGAGGAGTGAAATGTTATCCCATAAGAATGAGAGTCCAGACAAGGTAATTATTTCAGATTCCCATTGTCTGATTTTCTCCTTAACCCACATGGCAACTACTCAGCAACTCACAAAAGTAATGGAACTGATATGGGGTTTTGAATGGACTACCCACCAGCTGCTGCAGTTCTCTCTGCTGTGGTTATGAATTCACATACAACTATGTTGGGTATTACGTGAAGCAGCCTTCTTTGAAGTGCCACTAAAGTGTAGAAGGAGTTGTGGAAGTCGTTAAATGCAGACGTCAAACCTTAACAAATTGAAATGTTTTCTTTTAAATGATATCTCATGAGAACAATTTCAAAGGCAATTTCCCAACCCGTCCCACCTTCAGAGAGTTTACCCATCAAAACAGCACAGTGACTTTTCATGAGGCACAACTGGAAATATTGGAATTTGTCACAGCTGTTGGATAAATTATATGAAACCTTTACAAGACTACATTTTTTTTAAAAATGGTAATGCAACAAAAGAAATTTCACATTTATGGTTACCTGTGGCTTGCATCGCTAGTTTTTTGATAACCACAGACCACTATTTTCTTTGCCTCCGTACTTGCCCTGCCTACAACCTACTGTCCTTCATATCATTAATGCTTGATCTGTCGTTAAAGAAATAAAAAATTGCTCAATGGTCAGAAAGTTGCTTTACCATGTATATATGAAAGATACCTTAACCTTTTCAGTATGCAATAATCTCTACAAAATACTCTGCTGAGATGATTTGCTTTCAAAGATATTTATCTCAAATTGTGATTTGTTGCTCTCATTCTGAATTGACTCCTTACTTTATGCTTATAGCTCAGTCTAATATCTTAAACTGTACCCTGAAAATGATTCAAGCTTCTTAATATCTATCCTCTACTGAGTTAATCCCTTTTTCCAGGAATTGTTTAAGCAGAATAAATTGAATGATGCTTCAGTGCACTGACCTTCTGTATATGTATGTTGATGAAGTTACAAGCTTTTTCTTTATACTGATATCACTCAAAGAAATATTCACTTTCAATTCTGTAGGTTGGGGAGACAATTGGGATCACTGAAGAGATTATGGGATTGACAATCTTAGCTGCAGGCACTTCTATTCCTGACCTCATCACGAGCGTGATAGTAGCACGGAAGGGACTTGGTGATATGGCAGTGTCCAGTTCAGTTGGAAGCAATATATTTGACATTACAGTTGGGTAAGTTCACGAAAAATAATTTCAAAATACTTTTTAAATCATTTTTGCCACTTCTGTTTATTTCATTAACAAAAAAACTTTACAATAATGATTGCATTGTTTGTCCTAAATAACATTACACAAAAGGCTTTTAAATAGATGAATTAACAGCGCAATTAGATATAAACGGTTATGATATAGTAGCGATTACGGAGAAATGGCTGCAAGGTGACCAAGGATGGGAACTGAACATCCAAGGGTATTCAATATTTAGGAAGGACAGGCAAAAAAGGAAAGGAGGAAGGGTAGCATTGTTAGTAAAAGAGGAAATCAATGCAATAGTGAGGAAGGATATTGGTTCGGAAAATCATGATGTGGAATCTGTATGGGTGGAGCCAAGAAACATCAAGGGGCAGAAAATGTTGGTGGGGGGTTGTCTATAGGCCCCCAAACAGTAGTGGAGATGTAAGGGATGGCATTAAACAGGAAATTAAAGATGCATGCAATAAAGGTACAACTGCAATCATGGGTGACTAATCTATATATAGATTGGTCAAATCAAATTAGCAAAAATACTGTGGAGGAAGATTTCCTGGAGTGTGTACGTGACGGTTTTTTAAACCAATACATTGAGGAACCAACCAGAGAATGGGCTATCCTAGACTGGGTATTGTGCAATGAGAAAGGATTAATTAACAGTCTTGTGTGGGGTCCCTTGGGGAGGAGCGACCATAACATGATAGAATTCTTCATTAAGATGGAGAGTGAAGTAGTTGAATCCGAAACTAGGGTCCTGAATCTAAATAAAGGAAACTACGAAGGTATGAGGCGCGAGTTGTCTATGGTAGATTGGGGAACTTTACTAAAAGGGTTGACGGCGGATAGGCAATAGATAATATTTAAAGAACGTGTGCATGAATTACAACAATTATTCATTCCTGTCTGGCGCAAAAATAAAACCGAAAAGGTGGCTCAACTGTGGCTTACGAAAGAAATTAGGGATAGTATTAGATCCAAAGAGGAAGCTTATAAAATTGCCAGAAAAAGCAGCAAGTCTGAGGATTGGGAGCAGTTTAAAATTCAGCAAAGGAGGACAAAGAGGTTGATTAAGCGGGGGGAAATAGAGTATGAGAGTAAACTTGCAGGGAACATAAAAACTGACTGTAAAAGCTTCTATAAATATGTGAAGAGAAGATTAGTGACGACAAATGTAGGTCCCTTACAGTCAGAAACAGGGGAAATTATAATGGGGAACAAAGAAATGGCAGAACAATTAAACACATACTTTGGGTTCTGTCTTCACAAAGGAGGACACAAATAACCTCCTAGAGATGTTAGGGAACCAAAGGTCTAATGAGAGGGAGGAACTGAAGGAAATCAGTATGAGTAAAAAAAATAGTGCTAGGGAAATTAATAGGGCTGAAGGCTGACAAATCCCCAGGGCCTGATGATCTACATCCCAGAGTACGAGAGAAATTGGCCCTGGAAATCGTGGATACATTTGTGGTCATCTTCCAAAATTCTATCAACTCTGGAGCAGTTCCTACAGATTGGAGGGTGGTAAATGTAACCCCACTATTTAAAAAAGGAGGGAGAGAAAAAACAGGGAACTACAGACCAGTTAGCCTTACATCAGTAGTTGGGAAAATGCTAGTCTATTATAAAGGATGTGATAGCATCCAAGTGTTCTGGATGCATAAACGGGATTGGGCAAAGTCAGCATGGGTTTACGAAAGGGAAGTCATGCTTAACAAATCTACTGGAGTTTTTTGAGGATGTAACTGGTAGAATAGATAAGGGAGAACCAGTGGATGCGTTGTATTTGGATTTTCAGAAGGCTTTTGATAAAGTCCCACCTAAGACACATGGGATTGGGGGTAATAGAATGGCATGGATTGAAAATTGGTTGACAGACAGAAAACTGAGAGTAGGAATAAACAGGTCTTTTTCCAGGTGTCAGGCAGTGACTGGTGGGATATCGCAGGGTTCAGTGCTTGGGCCCCAGCTATTCACAATATATATTAATGATTTGGGTGAGGGAACTAAATGTAACATTTCCAAGTTTGCAGACGACACAAAGCTGTGGGGGGATGCAAAGAAGCTGCAATGTGATTTGGACAAGTCGGGTGAGTGGGCAAATGCATGGCAGTTGCAGTAGAGCGTAGATAAATATGAGGTTATCCACTTTGGTTGTAAAAACAGAAAGGCAGATTATTATCTTAATTGTGATAGATTGGGAAAGGGGGAGGTACAAGGAGACCTGGGTGTCCTTGTACACCAGTCGCTGAAAGCAAGCATTCAGGTGCAGCAAGCAATTAGGAAGGTAAGTGGTATGTTGGCCTTCATTGCAAGAGGATTTGAGTAGAGGAGTAAGGATGTCTTACTGCAGTTATACAGGACCTTGGTGAGACCACATCTGGAGTATTGTGTGCAGTTTTGGTCTCCTTATCTGAGGAAGAAAGTTCTTGCCTTGGAGGGAGTGCAAAGAAGGTTTACTAGGCTGATTCCTGGGATGGCAGGATTGACGTATGAGGAGAGATTGGGTCGACTAGGCCTATATTCACTAGAGTTTAGAAGAATGAGAGGAGATCTCATAGAAACCTATAAAATTCTGAAAGGACGAGACAGGCTAGATGCAGGGAGGATGTTCCCAATGGCTGGGGAGTCCAGAACCAGGAATCACAGTCTCAGGATACAGGGTATGCCAGGAGAAATTTCTTCACTCAGAGGGTGGTGAACCTGTGGAATTCTCTACAGCAGAAGGCAGTGGAGATCAAGTCATTAAATATATTCAAGAAGGAGCTAGATATATTAATGCCAAAGGGATCAAAGGATATGGGGAGAAAGCAGGAACAGGGTACTGAATTAGACGATCAGCCATGATCTTTTTTGAATGGCGGAGCAGGCCCAAAGGGCCGAATGGCCTACTCCTGCTCCTATTTTCTATGTTTCTATGAATATCAAAGAAAAGGGTCCATTTGGATTCTTCACTGCACTGCTCTCATCAGTTTTCTATACCGACTGTTAAAGCTTTAACAATCAGATTTGGATCTAATTTTCTCCCATTTGTTACATTTCTGCCCTTCCCATTGCTTCATGTACAGCACACTGACCACTGAATGGCAAGACCAATTCATAGGTCTTTATCAATGCCATTGCTGACTTGCATTTACATAAACATATTGGCGATGAATTGGACAGCCCTGAAAACAAGATTGCACTGTGCAATTAACCCACATCCACTGATTACAGGCAGCATGCCAACTTTGTGCTGTCTGCTTATTTGAATGATCTCCACATCCAGCCAGCCCCAACCACACTTCTTCAGCAGGGACCCAATATCATGAGTGGCTAGCACCACTTAAAGCTACCCTGTACCTCTTAAAGAGGAGGTGCATTGCAGCTGGAGCAGGTGCTGAGAGACACAGTTGAAGAGAATCTGACCTGTGAAACAGTGAGAAATGGTGCAACATAGAAAAGAGCGAGTTCCAAGGTTTCCACACACTGCACTGGAGGTCTTGGTGGAGGTCAGTGAACGCTTCTTCAAATGCTATATTCTGCCAACTGCAGCAGCAGCCTCAGTCACTGCTTAAATCACCACACCTCCATCACTCACCTACCAACAATCTCTCATAATTCAGGCCTCATACCTGACATTCATAGCTTCACCTCCCCCTCACACACTCAGCACTGTTGCAAGCCTCAAACTGATATTTCACAGGTTGCATTGCTGCTAGCTAGTCAACCATGACAAACAGATTGCACAACATTCACTGGCACACTTCCCTCTCTCTTACAGGACTAGGTGGTGCAGCTGGAGCTAACTGGAGGGGAACAGTTGTGCCTGTATATCCTAATGCTCATGGAGAAGACATTGCTGGTCATTATTAAGATGGCCATTGCTGAGGCTGTGGCCAGCAGCAGGGCTGAAACCATTGAAAATGACAGTATCTTCATATTTGATTTTACACTCGCAGCCACTAGCTCAGACATTGCGCGTATCATAAAGGATAGATTACAGGTGGGATTGTACGTGGTGAAGACATCAGGCACAAGTGACATGCAGCCAATATGGGGGCAAGGATAGCTTAGGTGCCATCTCAACAAAGGGCGTGCTCGTACATTGGTTCCACTGGAAAGGACTTCAGTGGTTATGTACAACAAAATGCTTGGTGCACTGGGAAGCCTCCCAGAAAGGCTGTGGTCAGTGTCGAGGAACATAGAGTCCAGCACCAATTTGGTACAAAGCTTGGAGCCCATCCATTTCAGCATGGAGGTGATGACCAACACTGTTTACACACTTACCATCATAACATCTGATGGTCAATGTCACAGCTTCCATTGCAGCACACGCATCAACTGCCCAACATCTGAGTGCTACAGTGGAAGACCAGATTGCTGTCATGCAAAGTCAGCTTGCTGCCATCGTGGCTGTGAATACCATTGTTCAGAGGGACTCGCAGGGTATCTCAGCAGTCCAGCAATCTGTCGTCTAACTGATTACTTATGAGTGCTGAAGCACCACCCCAGAGGAGTGGCAGTGCTTCTACGGAGCACAAAACTGTTGTTGTCCTTTCTTGAAAAGACAGCATTCATCCTCCCGACCCTGCCACTCTGCCAGTGCCCTTCCTGTTGCCTTTCTGCCAGCCAGCCCAAACTGCTGCCACCTGTGCCGATTATCGTACAGTCCTCAGCCGAGCTTTCCAGAAATGATCGAGGTCTTCCTCCAAGGCCATCTGCAGTCTCCTCCACTGGAAGTCAGCAGTCATAGAGGCATAGAGTCATAGAGAGATACAGCACTGAAACAGGCCCTTCGGCCCACTGAGTCTGTGCCGACCATCAGCCACCCATTTATACTAATCCTACGTTAATCCCATATCCCCTACCACATCCCCACCTTCCCTCAATTCTCCTACCTACACTAGGGGCAATTTACAATGGCCAATTTACCTATCAACCTGCAAGTCTTTGGCTGTGGGAGGAAACCAGAAATCTGCAACCACTGGGGTAGCACTGCACAGGAGCAGTAGGCTAGGCAAAGGCACACAGAAGATAGGACCTGAGAGAATGCACAACAGTGATTAGTTGAGTTCTATATGTAATATTGCATGATTTGTTTTATAAATTTGGTTTGTAATGTTTATTTTATGGTGGCTTTTATTTTTGTATTGTGGCCAAGTAGATGCTGAGATGGTCAGTGACAGAGAGAGGTAAGAAAGATGAGACGATGGTGAATGGGGAATTGGGGTTGTGGTTACTTCTGTCACGCCTGGATGAGTTCTTTATGGACAGCCTAAGCAGAAAGAAGCTGTCTCGGTTGCCCAATCTACTACCACCACCACCACTCACTGTATAGCTGGTGGCAAGGGCCATTCCTCATGATGGTGATGTGCAGCATGCAACAGACTACCATGAATCTTGACACCTGTTCTGCTGAGTACTGCAGAACTGCTCCAGAGCAGTCCAAGCAGCGAAACTGTTTTAGCACACCAGTGGTCTGCTCTATTATATTTTGTGTGGCAGCATGGCTTTCATTGTATGTATGCCATCAGCCATGTCATTAGCGGATAGCCCTTGTTGCCCAATAGCCACCATTTAGTTTTCCACGGTGGCTCAAATGTAGCAAAGTGAAGGCATCGTGACTGCTTCCAGGATAGCAGGCACTGATGTGCATGATTCCTTGCCTATGGTCACACACTAGCTAAACGGTAAAGGAGTAGAATCCCTTTCATTTCTGGTATAGGGCAGAGTAAACATGCAGTGTTTACCTGCAGTCGGACCTGCATGGGAACGCCTAGAACCGGGAGCAGAGAGCAGGCGTTCTGGAGTTTTGAAAAGAGAAAAAAACCGTGACATCACAGGAAAGCTGCAAGGGGTTTGGTTGGTGAGTAACTGCTGTTAGAGAATAACTCTAAATAGCTGGGTAAGTAACCAAAGGAAAGAGAAAGGTCTACATTTTTTTTTAATATAGTAGGTAGGTTTTTTTTTAGGGAATCTACGCCCCGAGTGTAAATAATCTAATTTTTGGGTAATTTAAGGGAGTAAATTAAGGGTAAGTCATGGCAGGGCAGCTCAGCAGCATGGAGTGCTCTTCCTGTGCAATGTGGGAATTCAGGGACACTTCCAGTGTCCAGGGCGAACACGTGTGCAGGAAGTGCCTCCAGCTGCAGCTACTCAAAATCCGTGTTTCAGATCTGGAACGGCAGCTGGGGCGACTATGGAGCATCTGCGAGGCTGAGATCATCGTGGATAGCACGTACAGGGAGGTGGTCACGCCGCAGGTAAAGACTGCTCAGGCAGTAAGGGAATGGGTGACCGCCAGGCAGAGTAGAAGAACTAGGCAGGTAGTGCAGGAGTCCCCTGGGTCCATCTCCCTATCTAACAGATTTTCCGCTTTGGATACTGTTGGGGGAGATAGCTTCTCAGGGAATGCAGCAAGAGCCAAGTCTGTGGCACCAAGGGTAGCTCAGCTGCACAGGAGGGGAGGAAAAAGAGTGGGAGAGCTATAGTGATAGGGGATTCTATCGTAAGGGTTACAGATAGGCATTTCTGTGGCTGCAAACATGACTCCAGGATGGTATGTTGCCTCCCTGGTGGTAGGGTCAAGGAGGTCACGGAGTGGCTGCAGGACATTCTGAAAGGGAAAGGTGAACAGTCAGAGGTCATGGTTCACATTGGTACCAATGACATAAGTAGAGATGAGGTCCTGCAACAAGAATTTAGGGAATTAGGCAGCAGATTAAAAAGCAGAACCTTAAAGGTTGTAATCTCTGGATTACTCCCGGTGCCACGTGCTAGTGAGTATAGGAATAGGAGAATAGAGCAGATGAATGCATGGCTGAAGACATGGTGCAGGAGGGAGGGCTTTAGTTTCCTGGATCACTGGGTCTGTTTCTGGTGAAGGTGGGACCTGTGCAAGTTGGATGGGTTGCACCTGAACTGGAACGGGACCAACATCCTTGCTGGGAGGTTTGCTAGTGCTGTTGTGGGTTGGGGGGGTTTAAACTAATTTGGCAGGGGAATGGGATCAGACTGGAGGTACAGTAAGGGGTGAAGAAGTCAAATATAGAAGATAAAACTAAGTTAGTCTGGAAGGCAGAGCAAATATAGACTTGTTAAGGCACAAGCGAATAATGCAAGGCTAGATTGCATCTATTTTTACGCAAGGAGTCTTACTAGTAAGGCAGATGAATTGAGGGCGTTGATTAGCACATGGGAATATGATATTGCTATCACAGAGACATGGTTGAGGGAAGGGCAGGACTGGCAGCTCAGTATTCCAGGACATAGAATCTTCAGGTGTGACGGGGGGGAGGAGGGGAGAGGTGTAAAAGAGGAGGTGGCATTGCACTGTTGATCAAGGAGTCAATTACTGCAGTAAGAAGGGGGTGATCTCTTAGAAGGTTCCTTAAATGAGGTCATATGGGTAGAACGTAAAAACAAAAAGGGGTCAATTACTTGGCTGAGAGTGTACTACAGGCCTCCAAACAGTCAGGGAGCGATAAAGGAGCAGATGTGTAGGCAAATCTGAGGTGTAAAAATAATAGGGTAGTTAATAGGGGATTTCAACATCCTCAAAATCAACTGGGATAGTCCTAGTGCAAAAAGCTTAAAGGGGGTGGAATTCTTAAAATGCATACAGGACAGCTTTTTGAGCCGGCACGTAGAAAGTACTACAAGAGAAGGGGTAGTACTGGACCTAATCTTAGGGAATGAAGCCAGACAAGTGGTAGAAGTGTCAGCGGGAGAGCATTTTGGAGATAGTGACCATAACTCTAAGATTTAAGGTAGTTATGGAAAAGGACAAAGATGGACCGGAAATAAAGGTACTGAATTGGGGGAAGGCCGATTTCAATATGATAAAACAGGATCTGGCCAAAGTGAACACACCTACAACTACTTGTAGGAAAGTCGACATCAGACCAGTGGGAGTCATTCAAAGAGGAAATAGTGAGATTTCAGGGCCAACATGTTCCCGTAAAGGAGGAAGGGTTGGACCGACAAGTCCAGGGAACCCTGGATGTCAAGGGATGTAGAGGATTAGATAAAGAAAAATAAGGAGGCTTATGGCAGATTCAGAGTGCTGAAAACAGTGGAGGCTCAAAACAAGTATAGAAAGTCTGGGGGGAGGGAGTGGGGGGGGGGGGGTACTTAAAGTAATTAGGAGAGCGAAGAGGGGACGTGAAAAAACACTGGTGGGCAAGATAAAGGAAAATCCCAAGGCTTTTTATAAGTATATTAAGGGCAAGAGGATAAGCAGGGAAAGAGTAGGGCCCATTAGGGACCAAAGTGGCAATCTTTGTGTGGAGCTGGAGGACATTGGTTACGTTTTAAATGATTACCTTTCTTCTGTGTTCACTATGGAGAAGGATGATGTTGGTGTAGTGATCAAGGAGGGGGATTGTGATATACTTGAACAAGTTAGCATTGAAAGGGAGGATGTATTAGCTGTTTTAGTGAGCTTAAAAGTAGATAAATCCCCAGGCCCAGATGAGATGTATCCCAGGCTGCTATGTGAGGCAAGGGAGGAGATAGCAGGGGCTCTGACACAAATTTTCAAATCCTCTCTGGCCACAGGAGAGGTACCAGAAGACTGGAGGACAGTGAATGTGGTACCATTATTCAAGAAAGGTAGCAGGGATAAACCAGTTAATTATAGGCCAATGAGTCTTACATCAGTGGTAGGAAAGCTATTGAAAAAAATTCTGAGAGACAGGATTAATCTCCACTTGGAGAGGCAGGGATTAATCAAGGATAATCAGCATGGCTTTGTCAGGGGGCGATGGTACCTAAAAAATTTGATTGAATTTTTCAAGGAGGTGACTAGATGTGTAGATGAGGGTAAAGCAGTTGGTGTAGTCTACATGGACTTCAGTAAGGCTTTTGATAATGTCCCGCATGGGAGATTGGTTAAGAAGGTAAGAGCCCACGGGATCCAGGGCAATTTGACAAATTGGATCCAAAATTGGCTAAGTGGCAGGAGGCAGAGGGTGATGGTCGAGAGTTGTTTTTGCGAGTGGAAGCCTGTGACCAGTGGTGTACTGCAGGGTGCGGTGCTGGGACCCTTGCTGTTTGTAGTGTACATTAATGATCTAGACATGAATGTAGGAGGTATGATCAGTAAGTTCGCAGATGACCTGAAAATTGGTGGTGTCGTAAATAGTGAGGAGGAAAGTCTTAGATTACAGGACGATATAGATGTGCAGAGCAGTTGCAAATGGAATTTAATCCTGAGAAGTGTGAGGTGATGCGTTTTTGGAGGACTAACTAGGCAAGGGAATATACAATGGATAGTAGGACCCTAGGAAGTACAGAGGGTCAGAGAGACCTTGGTGTACTTATCCATAGATCACTGAAGGCAGCAGCGCAGGTAGATAAGGTGGTTAGGAAGGCATATGGGATACTTGCCTTTATTAGCCAAGGCATAGAATATAAGAGCAGGGAAGTTATGATGTAGCTGTATAAAACACCAGTTAGGCCACAGCTGGAGTACTGTGTACAGTTCTGGGCACCACACTATAGGAAGGATGTGATTGCACTGGAGAGGGTGCAGAGGAGATTCACCAGGATGTTGCCTGGGCTGGAGCATTTCAGCTATGAAGGGAGACTGGATAGGCTAGGGTTGTTTTCCTTAGAGCAGAGAAGGCTGAGGGGTTTCCTGATTGAGGTATACAAAATTATGAGGGGCATTTAAAGGATAAATAGGAAGAAACTTTTTCCTTTGGTGGAGGGGTCAATAACCAGGGGGCATAGATTTAAGGTAAGGGGCAGGAGGTTTAGAAGGGATTTGAGGAAAAAAACTTTCACCCAGAGGGTGACTGGAATCTGGAACGCACTGCCTGAAGAGGTGGTAGAGACAGGAACCCTCACAACATTTAAGAAGTATTTCGATGAGCTCTTGAAACACCGTAGCATACGAGGCTATGGGCCAAGTGCTGGAAAATGGGATTAGAATAGATAGGTGCTTGATGGCTGGCACAGACATGACGGGCCGAAGGGCCTGTTTCTGTGCTGTAAAGCTCTATGTCTCTAAATGACATTGTGGGGAAGCCTGTAATCCTAGCGAAACCATGTTCTTGCTCCACCTGCTTGTCTCTGGCAAAAGGGAATGAAATGTAATCACCTTTCTTGGAATACAGAACCTCTGTGACCTCCCTTGCACAACAGTGGTTGGCAAACTGAAAAATGTTGCAAATATTGCCAGTTCCTGCCTGGAAGGAGACAGACACGAGTTCATAGCCAAGGTCACCTTCACACCCACAGGCAATGGGGTCTTGGCCCTCCTCTGAGGCTGAAGTTATCTTATAGCAGGTGGCAAGTTTCAGTGAGGACCTCCTTAGTGAAGTGTAGGCAGCTCACAGGAAAATTGCTCCCTGAAAGCTCTGGGTGGATATAGTCTCCTGCTTAGATCCTTTCCCCCACCAACCTGCACCCACCACCCCCCCCCCCCCCAATCCCCCTTCTCTTCCCTCTTCAAGCAGTTTCTCCTGCTCTGCATGGCCTTTGCTGGTTCTCCAAGGGGAGTTCCTGCTAGTGCACTCATGTCTGGGAGCAGCTGGTTTGTGTAGAAGCCTTGAAGTGAGCAAAAACTCCTTCAGCACCTGCCACAACACTGCCTGTAGACTTTTGCAACTTGAAACACCTATAGAAAGCACAAAACACTTATAGAATCATGGCAACAGTCAGAGGAAATGAACCAGCAACTAACCACTTTGTAGTTGATCCTTTTAAACAACACGGATGGGTGTTCTTGCTGCTGAATGCATGGCCAGCTGTGTGAGGTTGAGAGGGCATTAGCTGGAACACTGAATAGCACTGTTGGCATCAAATCAGCACTGTACACTGACTGAGGTCATGATCTGCCTGCTCTGCATATTTCTGGTGAGCACTCACTGCACGTGCTTTAACATTTGCACCAATATAGCGCCTGGCGCCATTCGTCCCACAAGAGTGTGCGTGCGAACCAGATGCCATCTTGGAGTTTGAAGAGCACTCATAGTACCTAAAAAAAAAAAAAGTGTTAATCAGTCCAATTTCTCATCATTCTTGGGATGTGAGCATGACTGGCATGGCTGGTATTTATCGCCCATCCATAGTTGCTCTTGAGAAAGGTGGTTGCGAATCGTCTGCCTAAACCACTACAGTCTGTGTGCTGAAGGTGCTCCCACGATGCTCTTGGGAGAGGGAGTTCCAGGATTTTGAATGAGCACCAATGAAGGAATGGCAATATATTTCCAAGTCGGAATAGTGTGCAGTTGGGATGGGAAGTTGAAGATGGTACTGCTCCTATGCATCTGCTGCCCTCGTCCTTCTAGGTGTTAATATGTTTGGCAGCTGCTGATAAAGAAGCCGTGGTGTGTTGCTGCAGCGCATCCAGTAAATGGTACGTATTGAAGCCAATGGTGGAGGGAGTGGAAGTATAAGCCAGTGAATGGAGTGCCGATTTAATGGATTGCTTTATCCTAGATAGTGTCAAGTTTCTTGAATGTTGAGATGTATACGTACACTTTATAGTTAAAGTCACTGGACAGCAGTTGGAATCGGGAGCCCTGGCTGAGCCACCCTAGCTGTGATCAACCATCTCAACCTGGCATCAATAATTCGCAAACCTCTGGTCTGTGTGATATCTTACCATGCAGTGCAATTGTGAGCTATATTGAAAATTTCAGTCATAACCACCAAGGGAAAGTAAATAGATCAGGCAGTAAAACTGTTATCAACCTGCAATACAAAATCTAACCCATAATGTTTCCAAGTGCAGCTGATCTGTTCTCTGCACCATTCTTTGTTTTGGTTCTATGATTGACTCCACTTCATCTTACTTTCCTCTTACCCCCTTGCTCCACTCCTATCTCAGTCTCCTACATATTCCTACCATGCTTGTAGTTTACCCTCTAATTACCCAGCCGCCTTCATGCTTACTTTGCCCATTGTTCCCTTCCTACTCAAGTCCTAACACCTCCCTTTTCTGATCCACATGCACGCTGTGACTGTCAACAGTTCCCTCCTCAGAAGAACAATTACAAATTTTAAATCTGAGATTGAAATTTAATGCAAAGAAGTGTGAAGTGATGCATTTTGGTAAGAAGAACAAGGAGAGGCAATAAATAAAGGGTACAATTCTAAAGGGAGTGCAAGAGCAGAGAGACCTGTGGGTATATGTTCACAAATCATCGAAGGCGGTAGAGAAAGTGGTTAAAAAACACATGGGATCCTGGGCTTTAAAAATAGAGGCCTAAAGCACAAAAGCAAGGAGGTTATAATGAACCTTTATAAAACACTGGTTCGGCCTCAACTGGAGTATTGTGTCCGATTCTGGGTACTTTAAGAAGGATGTGAAGACTTTAGACAGGGTGCAGTAATGATTTACAAGAATGATTTCATGGATGAGGGACTTTAGTTACGTGGATAGATTGGAGAATCAGTGTTTGTTCTCAGAGAAGAGAAGGTTGAGAGGAGATTTAATAGAGGCATTCAAACTCATGAGGGGTCTAGACAGAGCAGATGGAGATAAACTGTTCCCATTGGTGGAAGGGTCAAGAACCAGAGGACCATATAAGATGAATGGCAAAAGAACCAATGGCGACATGAACTTTTTTTTCGCAGCAAGTGGTTAGGATCTGGAATGCACTGCCAGGGAGCATGGTGGAGGCAGATTCAGTCATGGTTTTCAAAGGGGAATTGGATAAGCACCTAAAGAGAGGAGATTTGCAGAGCTATGGGGGAGGTGAGGGGGTGGGGTGGGTAGGTGGGGCAGGGAGGGAGGAGCAGAGAGCCAGCAGAGATGTGATGGGCTAAACGGGCTCATTCTGGGCTGTAACCATTCTATGATTATTACCCCCTCTTTGAAAACCAACCCTTTCGTCCTTGCCAACTAGAACCCCATTTGCAACCTACCTATCACCTCTGAATGTTCTTAAACATGTTGCCTCCCAGCACCATGTCCATCCCTCCTATAACTCCCTGTTTGAAACCCTCTAGTCAAACCTCTTCAGATCTGAAATAGCCTTAATCAAAATCATGAAATCTCTGACCGTGATGTATTATCTCTCCTTGTCTTCATTAGCCTCTCTGCAACATTCAACAGGTTAACTACATCATCCTCCTCCAATGCCTCTATTTTACTGCTCAGCTTCATGAGACTGCTGGCACATCATTCTATTCTTTTCTAACAGAATATAGCCAGTACATCTCCAGCAATACATAAGTTAAATACTGCAGATGCTGGAAATTGGAAATGAAAATGCTATAAATACTCTGGTCAGGCAACAGCTGTGGAAAGAGAAAGAGATTTAATGTTTCAGGCTGGTAACATTTCGTCAGAAAACCATTTGACAGGTCATCAACCTGAAAAATTAAATCTGTTTCTCTTAGGATTTAACAAAGCTCAGTTTCAAATTTCATATCACACAGATTGTAACATTGCATGTCTCCTCACTTATTTTAGTTTCTTTGCAACTCAGACCCGGATACATGTCTTTATTACAGCCATACAACAGCTGAATGTTACCATAAGCATAATTCTGTTAAACTACTATGCTTTAAGAAAGAAATAAGTTAACATATGGACAGTGTCAGCTTGACTGAATGGTAGAACTCTGGCCTCTGAGTTAGAAGAATTTGAGCACATAATCTAGGCTAATACTTCATTGAAGTACTGAGGGAGTGCTGCATTGTTGGAGATCATGTGGTCATTCAAGATGAGATGTTAAAGTGAGGACTCATCTGCCCATTTGGCTAAATATTAAAAAAAAAATTCCCTGGCACTTTTTCAAAGCAGAGCAGGGAATTTTCTTGGTGTCCTTGCTAATATATATCAGATTAACTGTTTAGTTGTATCATTTGCTGCAGCACTTGACATTTAAAAGCACTGGGTAAATGTTGGTTCTTTACATGGTTAAAATAAATTCGTGTCCTCAAAAAAAAATAATCTCAGCATAAATAGTAATGAAATTATAACTGTGGATTTGTCTTTTCCATGTTTTTGCAGCCTTCCCTTTCCATGGCTCCTGCACGCCTTTACGAACAACTTTGTCCCAATTCAAGTCAGCAGCAATGGCCTGTTTTGTGCTATTGTTCTCCTCTTCGTCATGCTTCTCTTCGTTATCATTTCGATTGGGGCCTGCAAATGGAAAATGAACAAAATTCTTGGACTGATAATGTTTGTACTGTACATTCTGTTTCTGATTGTCAGTGTTCTGTTAGAAGAGAAGATCATCGAATGCCCAGTAACAGTCGGATCTTTTTGACTGTATACTTTATTTTCTTGAGGTACTGATGGGAAAATTGAGTCATGCTGCCTGCCGCCGCTTTGTTTTTCTTTTAAGATTGGCTCAGCTGGCCATGCAATTTAATGGAGAATGAGAAAGTAATACTAAACAATAACAACTGTATTTTTGCTTGATTAATTTTCTGTTCCCATTTCAAGCAAATGAATAAAGTTGGTGTTTGCATCTGTGGCATTCCTGAATAGAGAGATTTACACTTTCTGGGAATTTACTCTGGGTTAATCTAATGTCTGCGGGAAGACCACTGCCCAAGTTGGTTACTAGCCCCTTAAGATTCTTTTCAATTTTTTTTGTTGCTAGGTGATATTTCAGTAGCAGAGTTTTTTTTCTACCAGTTTTTCAGATATTGAAATAATGCATTATATTTCAGAATGACTGGTGTGAAGTAATTTATTTTTAAAAGACAATGTTGCATAAAACTGGTTTTTGGGCGCATTTTTTGGGGGCATAATATTTTTGGGTTCTCAGTTAGCCAAACCTGCCTGTTCTTTGGGTACTGAGAATCAGATTAGTACTGAAGGTGTAATTGTTTGATACAGAATTACTTCTGTCAGTCTTATTGGGTTTTTTTTTACACATTTATTAAATCATTACATGATTTTATGTTTTATAACTTTTTTTGGCTTAGCACAACAATTTTAATCAGTACATCTCATGAATAAAATAATGAAGCTGCTATAAATCGTGGTACTTGAAAGCAAATTCAATCAGGTGTGAATGACAATATTAAGGTCATAAAGCTATTAATCTATTATTAAGGTCATAGCTATTTATCTATAATACACATCATCGCTTTGCTGCCTAAAACAGAATAAAATGTAGTCACTGACATTCTGCCATATTGTGGAATTAACACCTTAGGGCCTATAGATCATTTCTGCACTTTACTTGGACAATTATAGATCGACATTGTTGTATGTTTTCTTTTTATTGTATGTTTTTTTTTTAAAGACCATAATACACTTTCAAAGTAAAACTTGATATGTAATAGGTTACAATAGCCTTTCTTTGAGTTGAGGTTTAAGATGCTGTTAAATTGAATCTTAAATTTAACCTAAGAAAAATCTACATTCCTTTATTTGATTAGATTGTATTTGTACCCTTAAAATGCAAGTGCAGTAATGAATCAAGTTGTTGATCCATTGGAAAAGAATTCACTGTATGAACACTTTTGCACAGTTCTCTACATCAATTTCCTCGTACTGTGTATAAGCTTTGTGTAGTATTTACTGAGAAACTCTAACACAGGTAGAGGGTGAGGCACGGCAAACCCATTGTGCCCTCTTAACATCACACGGAATGTAGATCTTGACTCTTCATTGTGCTACTGTTACTTGCTCTATGTAATATGCTCAATATTCCAGATTCAGTAAATCTGGAATCGTATGAAGGTGTACTTTTTATACACACGCGCACACACACGCACAAATAAATGAATACTTAACAAACTAGGGCTGTATAATGTTAATGCTCAACAGGTATTCTAGTTGATTAGGATTCAATATGTTAATTTACAGCTGTCAATAAAAATCAATACAGCAATAACCTCATTTTGATGGGCATTAAAGTATGTACTTGGATCATAATGCTCCTAATGAAATGACATTATAGTATTACTACTATTGTCAATCTGGGGGTGGTATTTGTGATGTTCCTTGTGTTGGGTAGACATTGTTCTTAATTGCAAGTTGACAGCATTTTGGGCAGCAATGGAAAGGAAGGTATGTATACATATTCAAAATTTTATCGAAGCAGTGATTGTTTTGACAGAAGATGGATGTAAGTGCTGAAAGAGACTCACAAGGGGCTCAGATATGCACACATCTTTTCAATACAGTTATTGGATTGTTGGGATTTACTCTTCATATGCTGAATATTGTGTGTCAATAAATCTAAATAACTTCTGACACACGTTTTTAAACTGGGGTGACTGGTACT
The DNA here is from genome assembly GCF_036365525.1 of Heterodontus francisci. NCBI lineage: Eukaryota > Metazoa > Chordata > Chondrichthyes > Heterodontiformes > Heterodontidae > Heterodontus > Heterodontus francisci. The sequence goes on from NC_090374.1 coordinate 146,195,667, forward strand.
ATTACCAGCAACAGAACAGAATGTCTGCTTCCAACAAGGCAGAAAGAGAATTCTGATTAGACACTTTGAAATGAATAGGCAGATAGTTTGATATCCTTAGCCAGCCACAGCATTCATTTCAACTTCTCTACAACCTGAAATATGGAATTGAATTAAAGATCAATTAAAGCTCAAAATTCGCAACAAAAAATTTAATTTCACTACAATCGTTATTGAGTAAATCACAGTCATTCACTTTTTTCAGTCATTTCATCTGAACGGGTGAAGCAGGATCAAATTAATGTTTCTTACTTGACAGGGCAATGAGCTTTAGCAAAAAGCAATCTTCTGTGTTCTTTCTGGGAGGTTTTTAGTATACGTGTTTTTTTTTTGCTTCTCAGCATGATTACCATTCCTAGTTTTTTTTTGTCTATTTTATGTCCTTGGCTCTTACTTCACCTATTTATGTTCTATTTTACTTTCTTATCATTTACCAACTCCATTTCTGAGTGTAGTAGTTTGTGAATTTCCTTTCCAAAGTATCTCATTGTGTGTCTCTCTCTATAGGTTCTCTTTCTTGGTCTTGTTTTTTAGTTGTCTTTCTATATTCCAACTCAATTTTACCACTCTACATTTACAAAATAAATATTTCAATCTATTTTTAATAGCATATACATAGTGTTTTTTAATAAACAATCAAGACACTACAAAAATCAGTACCAATGCTAAAATAAGTGTTAGCTCCCTTGTATGATCCTGCTCCTAGTTTCACACCAATTATATTTTTAATTTTTATTTTAAAAATCTTATTATACTGAAATCCTGATTGGAGCAGGCCTGGCTCATCCCTATTCAGTTTTGCCAAGCAGTCATAAAAATGGGGTAACCTCTTCATTTGCATATGTTGGAACCTCAGGCCTAGGTGTCTTAGGTGACCACCAAGAATGTCTGAAAAATGATCTTTCAGGTGCATTTGATGCTGTGATCTCTGAAATTGGCTCTCAATGTGCCAGTTTTATACCTTTAATATGGGTGCAACATGGTCCAATTGCATCTTACTAAATCATGTGTTTTGTGTCTATAGATAAATTAAAATCTTCAGATAATGTCAAAAAATAGCACAAGCTTTCTTTCAGTTCATGACATCCTCTGAGCCTTAACATATTATAGGCCTCCTTGAATAATTTAAAATCCTATATAATTTATAGAGACTAAAGGTCAACTGCATAAAAATACTCTAAAAGAAGCTGATGAGCAGATTTTTTTTTTGAGAACAAGAAACCTTTTTTCTTCCCCATTTCTTTTTAGACTTCACATTTAACTGTAGTCAAGAGAGCTAGGCAAATGTGTTGACTCCACTGTCATTTGAATGCTACACAGAGCCAGTCAAGAGAATGGTTCTACCTTCATTCTTTCCTCTATATGCCTAGCCACTGCCTAATGTTTCCCCACAGTAATAAGCCCAAGATTGGGAATTCACTGGTGCAGGGATCATGGGACCCATCCTGCTTCCTACCAACCTATGCAGTGATACAGTGGCCCAACTATTCAGCTGCATTGTCCTTGCTTAAAGATACATATTTCAGTTTAATTGTAGGTACAAAAGTCATGTTTCAGGAATGAATAGATGGATACGATGTTTTCCTGATCAAACATTAAACAGAGCTAATATTGTAATGATTCCAAAGTAAAGAGCAATCTTCAATTTGCTACAAATCAGCATTGGATTGTATAATAGCAAGTACTGCTAGAGGATTTATTGATTACAGGCAAGTTGCACTTGCTCCGAGCATTGAGCCCTAAGTCCAAAGTATTTGCAATTGTTATGATTGTGCAGCTCAGTAGAAGTTACCGCAGTTTCCTTTAACATTGTAATCCTTTGTTCCTTTATGTCAAACTGATGGCTGTCTCTGCTGCTATCTTTAGTGCTCAGGACTGGCCAAGAGTTGTCGTCTTGTCTCTAGCACTCATACTATTGAGGCACACTTGAGTTAACTATTCTTTTAAATGGGTATGGAGCTGCAATATTAACCACAAGGGGTTGACTCAAAAAAGTGAAAATAGATATATTAGATAAAAGTACTTAATGCATTATTACTGAGTTTAAGTTGTTGGCAAATAATGGAACCCACCATCTCAAAGAGCTGCTTGGCTTTGGCTAAGTGAATTATGGTTCTCTGTAAAGATTGTATTGCTTAGATTGACAATATTTAATTAAAATTCTTATTGACAGCAGTAAATTAACAGAACAGAAACATACAAATATGGTAGTAATAGCATAATTATTTTAGGTCTGTAAGACTTGAATGAAAGTCTTATTATCCTGAATAATTAGAGATAAAGTGCAGTGAATACTAAATGATAAGCTATTTGTTAATATTTCCAGATAGATTCCACTCTCTTTCTATCCCCCTGATCACTCACTTCCTGGATGTATTGCATGAAAATGAAATGTGACAACTTTTAATGAAATCATTTCTTAAAAAGTCTGACCCTTCTAAATAAAGTGGCATATATTCCACCCATCAAACTTTGTTTTGGATTTGCTACACCCTGGATTTATTATAAACTTCAATCTTTGTGCCAGGTTACCAGTGTGTACAGTTTCAGTTGTAAAAGATCAAATCCAAACTCAGTGGGTGGAATAATCTCAGATTCCTCCGTGTTTTAGAAGAATATCCATTAGATTTTGCATCATGCTTGACTGCAAACTATATTGCAGATGAGCAATAGGCTGTCAGAATGATCACTATCAATAGACTTTTTAATCTGTTTTGAAATATAATACTGGATAGAGATTTGAAAATGCTGTTATCTAGTGTCAGGTGGAAGACCTTACAAATGTGTTTCAAAGCTAACTATTACATATAGAGGCACATAATAACCTTCATTAAGCACTATAGAGCACTTATATAAGAAGATAAAAGACAAAAGGTGAAATGTGCATGTATTTTAATGATGCATACATCGGTTTGGAGAATTAACATTTTTACATTTCATTAGGAAAACTCATCAGTGCTGTGAATCGTGAAAAAAAGTTTAAAATTTGCTTCTCCTATATCCGAAGCAAAGCAATATTTGGTTGCAATATTTTAATAACCGTCTGTTCTCAAATAGTCAATGCATCAATGAGTATATCAGTATGTCTGGAAATTATTGCTAATCTTTTGGTTTCAGATTCTACTTTCCTGATTTAAAATGCTAGTTATATAGAAGCAAGACGTCTCCTTCACCAGTTAAAAAGAACAATCTATATATGCTAGAAAGCTGAAATAAAAAAGGGAAATATTGGAAATACACAAAGTCAATCAGTATCTGAAAAAACAGATTAGTGTCAGATTTTCCATCAAAATTGGTAAAGTGTCTCCACTCAACATATTAACCTGTCTTTTCTCTTCAAAAATGCTGATTGATATAATGTTTTTTTTTTGTCATTTGAGTATTTTTACCTCAGTGGGAAGTTTTACAGATAGGCTGGAGTTTCTAGCAAAGTCAAGAACAATGTAATGTGAAAACTCCATTTTAATACATTAGCTACCTGGAAAATGATGTACTGCAGGAAAGGTATCTGCTGCAGCACAAACCTCACAATATTGGCAAAACTTTCAATATTTTTAATATACACTTAATATATTTTAGGAACACATGCACTCCCCTCTCTAATTGCTTGACAAATTACCTTGCAATGCATTTAACAAATAACAGTTATCCCTTTTGGTCCTATCCCAGCAGACTGTAATCTTCCCTGATATTAAATATGAAATGTGTGCACATTGGTTTTTGCAGTTACCAATGCAACTTTAATATTCCAATAGTGTTTTAAAAAATGAGAAATCTGACCTGCATAATTTCAAGTTATTGACAAAAGCATAGGTTTGAAAACAAATGTACTCTACAGTGTATTGGTGTAGTCCTTGTCATTCCCAAATCTCATTAACAGTAGTGCACGACTGTATATAAAAAGAGCAATATTTATTTGTACATAATCTATTTAAAAATATATACCAATGGCTTTCTGATGAGACAACTCTGTTCTTGCACTATTGTTATTGTTTTCGCCGTGTCTGTGTAAGGTTCCTCCACTGTGATAATATTGTACACCTGAAGGCAATCTATTTCAATTGTGTCTCTGTAAAAAAAAAATGTATTTAAGTGTGAAAATAAAAATTATAAATGAAAACATTGTTGGCCATTCTTGAGACTTGGGAGTCATTTGCCATAAACATTCTGGAGGACCTTCACAGTTAGTAAGTTCACATCACCTACCAGCTATTCATTAGTTGACAGTATTCTCACGATAATTTTTTGAAGCAGTATTTTTCTTCATGCCATTAATTTAAGCTAAAGCAGTAATTCCCACTCAAGGTGGCTAAGAACTTAGCAGTGCCACATAGACATCCTAGGTACTAATCTATCCAAATGTTGTTCCTTTTTAAGGGATGATTAGGTTTTAGAGCTAAAGCTATTTAATAAAAAATGTGTTGAGGAAACGTCATGTGGTCACTACAGCTGCCAGCACATGTTATGCAGGCATGTGTGGACCAGCACAAAAGAATCCTTTAACAGACCATTTTCTCTCAATTCAATTCAACTAAATAAGCCTGATCTGCTGGCATCAGTATATTTGAATAAGAACATTCATGAGTTTGAAGACTCTTTTCAGTTTCGTGATTGAAAATTAATAACCTAAGCTGAAGAAATTACTATGATATTAACATCCAAGAATTTAATTTGTAAATTTGACATGACTTTGCCTGGTATTTTAAAGAAACCTTTAAAATAAACTGGTTAATGCCTCCATTAAATAAAGTAATGCTATATAAATGTGTTAAATGTCCATAAGCTAATGTCAGGCAGAGTCACTTCTAGGCGACTGAGTTTGGTCTAGAAATTCAATCGTGCCAGAAAATGGATGTGCAGGCGTGGGGAGCACATCGCACATGCCTGTTCACAGGGTCATGTGGCAGAGGGAAATTGGTACTGGCAGCTCATTGCACTGAAAATACATGCAGTCAGCACTACTTATTGACTGACTGACTGACTGCCTGTTTAGGGGAGGTGGGAAATCAGATACGACTGGTGCCATTTAAAGGCACTCTGCATCACATATAGGGGATTTACACTCTGGCTGCAGACGGGACAGAACACTTTTGACAGTAAAACTGATGACCCTGGTTCTCTGCTGCTCAAGGACCTTCAAAGTAGCTCTGGGCCTTGACCCAGTTTCAAACCGCAGCATTTCAGCATAGGCCACGGGCAGTCTGCTCCCAGTAGGCTGTGTGACACTAACAACAGCACTAGTGAAGTGGGTGGCAGAGAAGGTGACCCCTGTGGAACCAACTCCACTGTCCTGGGGTTGTGTCTCAACATTCTTAGGGCTCTGAACAAGAATAGAATGCAGCAAATTTTGAAATTCAAATCTCTATTCCAAGATCCAAGTCATTTATATATAGCAAAAAAGCAGTGGTCCCAGCACTGACCCTTGGGGAACACCACTGTCTACCATCTTCCTGTCTGAAAAGCAACCATTTACTATAACTTGCTGTTTTCTGTCCTTAAGCCAATTTTTAAAAATCCAATTGGACACTGACCCTCCTATTCCATGAGTCTCAGTTTTGTTAACCAACCTTTCATGTGGTACCTTATCAAATGCTTTCCTAAAATCCATAGAAACACCATCCATCACATTCCCTTCATCCACCTTCTCTGTTACTTCATCAAAAAATTCAATTAGATTAGTCAAGCATGATCTTCCTTTTACAAATCCATGCTGGCCATCCTTAATCAACTCAAATCTCTCTAAGGGTCCATTGATATTTTCCCTGATTATTCACTTCTCAACATCACTTCTCTCAAAATTTCATATGAGGGTTCCAGCTTTATAGATCGTATCCAGTGATTGAAAGCCATATGGTTAATTCTTTCAAATTCAATGTAAGTATGTGTGGGTCTTTTCCTAGTGTGTCTAAATTTCTGTCCGTATGCTTCAGGTACTAGCTCATATGCATTTAGATTTGCAGTTTTAGTTTGCTCATAGTCAGAGAAACTCTCTTCTGATCGGGAAAAAGCCCTACCCACGTATTGTAAAAGGAGAGTCCAAAATTCTTACGGCCATTTTAGCCTTGTAACCATTTTCTCAAATGATATCAAATATGACTCAACCTCCTTCTCATTAAATTTTGGCACCAGCTGTGAGTGTCTCAGTATATTAAAGTTTTGCTCTGAATTGGGGACAAGGTTTGAGTGACTGGTGGCATTCTCATTTTGTGCTTGTAGCCTTTCTAACTCAAACTTTCTAGCTGCTTCCTCTCTTTGCATCTTTTTCCTTTTTTTCCTTCTGAAACCACATCTCCTCTCTTTTCAACTGCAACTGCATCTCAGCTCTTTTCAACTGAATTTTAGCTAGGGATATCCTTTCAGTTTCAGATTCCATACTTTCATCTTCTGGTTCGGGGTAAATTTAAAATGGCTCGCTAGACTTTTTACCAGTTCAGGTTTCTTTGCTTTTTGTTTGAAAGTGATTCCCATATCTATAGCTAAGCTTTTTAAATCTTCAGTACTTAATTTATTTAACTTATCATAGGATATCTCTCCCTGCTCCACAAACTCCTTAGCATTAAATGTGGCCATTTCTTTTGTTTCCAGCACCGTAGAGAAAAACAGAAGAATACAAGAAAACCTGTCTGCTTTCTTTTCCACAATTTCAGAGGTCAATTTTCCTCCCGTTTTCCAAATCTCTCGTTTGTCTGATGGTTCAGATCCTGGCTTTGAGCTCACAATTTGTTACAGCTACGTGGTGAGGGGTGTCAGTGGTTCCAACTGTTTAACTCACACCTGACCACAGTAAGGCATTTTGTGTTATTGGGGTTTAACCCCTTTTTGTTTTATTTGTCAAATAAACAGACTGACAGGTTTTCTTGTGGGTTTAAAATAGAAGATTATTTACTGATCAATACGCCTTACCCCAAACTTGTCACAATTGCATCCACTCATGCATTCAGTTGTGAAATCGCGCGCACGCACGCACGCACACACACACACACACACACACACACACACACACAGACAGATAGAGAGGGAAAAGGGTAAATGGTTTTCAGGTGAGGTAGGGTTTCGGGGTTCACGGTAAACCTGTTGAATTCTCTTGGTTGCAGGCCTGAGGTGTTTGTAGATTTCTCTCTTGGTTGAAAGTTCAGTTTGAAGACAGAGGATCACGTCCAATTTCATTACTGCATAAGTTAAAAATGTAGAATTTTCAGCAGGGTGTCTCCCTATGGTTTGCCAGATTTTCTCCCCAGCTCTTAGCTGGACAAGCTGTGGTGATGCTTCTTTCTGGGAGTCTCTCTCTCTCTCTCTCTCTCGCTTTCTTTCTATCAAGGGCAACCACTTTAAGGTAAAAGTTTGATACATTGCGCCTCTGCTGGGAGACGGATTTTCTACCATTTAGTGGCCGACAATGGCCCAGGATTTGGTTACTTCACATCTGCTTTGTTTCAGAAGAATCCATTCAATTCAGGAATGTTTCAGGATGGGTTTAGGATGGGTGCAATTGACACCTCTTAGCTTTGAAGTATTCTTTTATTAGTACCAGCCAGTAGACAGTTTGACTACACAAAGCCGTGTTTTTTACCCTCTGATGGCCGTTTTGAAGCACATTGTTCCCTTTTTAAAAGTAAGGTCCATTTTTATAACTCTTCAGGGTGAGTTCTTGTCGTCTTTTTCATCGTCGCACTTCTCGTAAGTGTGACAAGAGCCAGCCTTTTTAGTACCTCCCCCCTCTCAATTTTTATGCTATCCATTGCCTCTACTCTTGCTGCTCCTACTGATATTTTCAATTCCATTTCCTTAATGAGTACTTTGTATCGGTGTTCACTAAGTCTACCTTGCCCTCACTTCTAAGCATATATCACCATCATTGTCCCTAATAGGTCCCACTCCACCTCTTGCTACTCATTCACATGCTAGTAGAAGATCTTTGCATTCTCTTTTATATTGACTGCCTATGGCATCCTATCCTCTTGCTCTAGCTCCCACATGCTTGTCCATAGTGATTCACCACATGAAGAAGCTTCCTCTAACCGAGTCTTTAAAGTATCCATGAAGGTGAGATCAAATGACAGGACATGTTCCTGAAGGTTGGCCTACTCTTCCTGAAGTGGCAAAGTGGGGTTTCCACATTTTCATGCACCTGAAATAAAAGGGTCAAAGGTTAGCTTGTTGTGTGAAGGGAGACAAGGGAGAGAGAAGTGGACAGAGAAAGGATCTTTTGGTTGCCATGCAGTGTGTTTGGTGAGTGGGAGATGAGATATAAGGGAAAGAGGGTTGGGTATGAAGAAACCCACTGTGGCATCTCCAACATTGCCAGTTGCCGAGCCCACGAGTCTCTGTCTCCCCCTTCGAAGAAAGCATACTGGCTACTATGGGCAGTAAATGTGTAGGCAGCCTATCCCTTGGTGCTAGCCTACAGTCTGGAATTGTGTACGATTTCCTGCCAAAAAGGGAGTGCATTTTTGAGAGTCTTGAGAGGCACATTTTCTGAACGCATCATAGTGGAATAGCTGGTCGTCAGCGTGACATGTGAACTGCGGGTAAGTGAGGGTTGGTAACATGGTGAGTATGAGGAGAAGGAGATGTAATGAAGTATGGTGCAATGATCATAGGAAAGTGAAGGGCAGAGGGGGAAGGGAGTATTGTGAGTCTTGTTTGTAGTGAGGCTGTCGTGTGTGGTGACAGCAGTGAGTAAGACAACTCTCTGGTGAAGTCATTGAATTTTTTCTGACATTGCAGCCATGTCCTGGATGCTAAACACCTGGCCTTGAGGTGCTCTGTGACCTCTTTGCACTATCCCCTGAGTTGATGTCTGGAGGACTTCCTTCCCCGGGGAATGAGGATATCCCTCAATGTCCCCAACATGTACCAGGGCCTCCAAGGCAGCAGAAGCGAACTTTAGTGTTCTCTCAGCACTTGTTGCAGCCATTTCACTATTGTTGAATGCCCCCCTTCATTCTGCAAGTAGAGTGCACCTCCCCTCATTTTCACATCTCCATGGTGCAGCTTATGGATCACCATTAGTAGCACCGTCTACCCACTCCCACAGTCTTTTAGTACAAATGGGCTGAATTTCCGTGGGACTTTCCCTGATCGTCCATCGTAACTTTGGAAAAAATCTGTGACAAGCCAGGACAAACTATGTAAACAGGAGAACTCCCATGGAAAATCAACCCAATAATGTACATTATCCAGCGTATCACCAAATGTTTTAGCCCAAGTTTGCTTAAATTCATGGAATCATAAAATCATACAGCTTATCCTAATAGTCACACATCCCTGCTTTTCCTCAGAGGCCTGCAATTTCCTCCACATCAAGAATTTATCCAATTCCCTTTTGAAAGTTAATATTGAATTCAAGCTCATTCTCTAAATAAAAAATAAAATATTCCCTCCTGAAATTGACAGTGGGTTCAAAAGAAGAATAAAGTCAAGTAAAATTATTTTACATTTTAAAAGACAGAAGAAAAGATTCCCACAGGTAGAATATAAATGAGTAAAATTAACATTAGAATACAATAAAGAACCGAGAATAGGAAGAAAAAAAGCCAACAACTTATGTCAAGGTTTAACTTTTTTGATGTAGAATTGTTTTATCAATGTTACAATAATAAACCATTTATTATGTTTAAATAGCTTAATAGAATTGTTATTTGTGCTGCAAATAATTCTATGATTCGTGTTTACAGGTGCTATTAAACGAGTATGTGAAACAATGCTGAGTCAATGTAGCAAATAATGTGCGGGTAATACATTTTCGAAGATTGTGAGATGAGAATGCAATCTAAATGGGAAAGCGCTGATGTGATACATGGACAAAGGGTTATAGGGTGCAAAACCCAGATGTGCAGTGCCCAACTTTTGGCCGCTACAAGTAACCTTAGAGGTGCAAAATGGCGTCTGCAACACATGCACATTTCTGGTGCAAGTCTTGCGAGAAGCCACATTAATGAGGACGTTAACTCGTGAGTAATTAGTGTCTGCTGGCAGTATGTAGAGCAGGCAGAATGTCACTGAATCACAGAATTATTACAACACAGAAGAAGGCCATTTGGCCCAGCACATCTGCGCCGGCTCTCCAAATGAGCAATTAACCTAGTGCTGTTCCCCCCGCCTTCGCCCCGTAACCCTGGACATTTTTCCTTTTCAGATAACAGTCTAATTCCCTTTATTGAACCTGCCTTAATTGAACTTGCCTGCACCACACTCTCAGGCAGTGCATTCCAAACCTTAACCACTCACTGCGTGAAAAAGTTTTTCCTTGTGTTGCTTTTGCTTCTCTTGCCAATTACTTTAAATCTGTCGCCTCTCGTTCTCAATCCTTTCACAAGTGGGAATAGTTTCTCCCTACCTGACTTCAATCAGCATGTAACACAGATTTGACGCCAACGCTGCCATTTGAGTTCAACACTCCAGCTAAAGCTGTCTCTTAACCACATACGGCTGGACACTCGTTCAGCAGCAGGAAAGAGACCCCACCAGCGTTATTTAAAGGGATCATCAACTACTTTTAGGTTAGTTACTGGTTCATTTTTACTGGCTGTTGTTATGGTTGTAAAAGTGTTTGGTGCTTTCTAGAATTCTTTAACGTTGCTCGAGTCTGCAGGGAGTGGAGTGACAGGTGATGAAAGAGTTGGTCCTGCCTTCAAGGTTTCTGCACAAACATGTTATTCCCAGACATGGGTACAGTTGTAGACATTCTCCTTGCAATACAGCATGACTGAGAGAAAATGTAGAGGTCACACAGAGCATGGAAAGCTGCTAGAAGAGGAAGGAGGGGGAAACGAGTTCTCAGCAGGATGCACATGACATTCAGGGAGCAATTCTCCTACCTGAAGCTCAGCGAGGAACAATGTGTGAGACAGCTGTGTTTCAGGAAGGGTATCCTCACAGTAATCTGTCACCAGCTCCACCCACAAATGCAACCTCAAAGCAGGGCAAACACAGCATTGCCAGTGTCTTTGAAGGTGACCGTGCTGCTGAACTTTTAGGCGTCGGGCTCCTTTTAGGCTGGAGCTGGTGATATTTGAAACATTGCCCACTTTGCCATCCACTGTTGCAGAAAGGAGGTCACTCATGCTCTTTATCAAAGAGTGCTAACTACCTTACATTTTCTCTTGCCAAACAGCAGCAGGTAGATCAAGCACACGGCTTCACTAGGCTTCCAGGTTTTCCATAATGCTGGGTGCCATTGCACACACATCGCTTTACAGATGTCACATGTCAACTCTGAATTTAATCGCAACCAAAAAGGGATTTCACTCCCTCAACATTCTGCTTGTGTGCAACCATACACAGCAAATCATGCAGCACAATGCCTTATATCCGAGCAGCAGTCACAATGCCTTATTCTGCACCATTCCACTGTGCCTTCTGCATTTGAGCCACCATGACAAACCAAAAGGTGGCTTCTGGGTGACCTGCTGACCATATGGCTGATGACCCTTGATGTGCAACAAGGGGGCAGCATACAATGAAAGCCATGAAAAATGTGATAGAGCAGACCACTGGTGTGCTGAACCAACCTTTCCCCTCCCTGGATCCCTACAGTAGTTGGCAGAGCGGGTGTCAAGACATGTGATCATCTGCTATATGCTGCACAATATTTTTTATTCTTTCATGGGCTGTGAGCATTGCTGGCAAGGCCACCATTTGTTGCCCAATCCTAATTGCTCTTAAGAAGGTGGTGGTGAGCCGCCTTCTTGAACTGCTGCAGTCCAATCTCAGCATCATGAAGGCATAGCCCTTGCCACCGGTTATATGGAAAGCAACTGAAACGGAAGAGGAAGGAAGGAAGCAACCTAGACCATCCCTTTCTGCCCATCTGTCTGTGAACAATTCATTCAACTGCACTGCCAGTAAACCCAACCCTAATTCCCATTCACCAATAGTCCCACACTCCTTACTTTTCCTCTGTCACTGACTATCACAGGTTAGTCACTATGCAAAAATAAAAGTCAGTACAAGAATAAACATTCTGTACCAAATTTATAAATTACATCATATCATAGCATACAAATGTCAACTAATCACCCTTGTTTATACCTTTATTGCCTGTCTTCTGTGTGCCTTTGACTGTCCCAGTGCTCCTTCGCAGTGTTACCCCAAGGGCTTTTTTTTATTCGTTCAGTGGATATGGGCGTCACTGGCTAGGCCAGCATTTATTGTCCATCCCTAATTCCTCTTGAGAAGGTGGTGGTGAGCTGCCTTCTTGAACCACTGCAGTTCTTGTGGTATAGGTACACCAACAGTGCTGTTAGGAACGGAGTTCCAGGATTTTGACACAGCGACACTGAAGGAATGGCGATTTGGTTCCAAAGCTGCAATATGGCTGGTGGAAGGCTGCTGACTTTCAATGGAGGAGACTGCAGGTGGACTTGAACAATGACCTCGAGCAGCTCTGAGCCTAGAAGGCACAGCTCCAAACTGCACCATCTCGGCATAGGCAGCAGCAGTCTGGGCTGGCTGGCTGACTGACAGGCAATAGCAAGGGCACTGGAGGTGTAGCTGGGGTGGCAGGATGAATACTGTCATCCTGAGAGAGGGCAGCATGTTTATGTTCCATGGAGCCACTGCCACTTCCACAGGGTGGCACCTCAGCAATCCTAGTAATCTGGTGTAGGACAGATTGCTGACCGACTGTGACACCCTGCAAGTCCCTTTGAACACTGCTATTCACAGCCATGATGGCAGCAGTCCGACCTTGCACTTCAGAAGTCTGGGCGTCTACTGTAGCACCCAGACAATAGGCAGCTTCTGCTTGTACAGCAATGAAAGCTGAGACATCGGCCACCAGACACTGCATTATGGTTTGGTCCACTAGTATGCTCATGGAGTAGGTCTCCGCTTCCATGCTGGAAAAAAATGGGCTCCAAGCTCTGCGTAAAGCCCTGTGCAAAGTTGCTGCCTGACTCCTCCAAACTCCTTGAAATTGCATGCAGACTTTCTGGTAGGTCTGCCAACAGGCCAAGCATTTCATTGCGCGTACCCATCAGCCTTCTTCTGTAGCCTGCCCCATCGTATCTGAGTCTTCAGCTGCAGAACTCATGTGCAACCATGCCCTTTTGCAAGCTAGCACCTGTGCTTTCTTTTTCTGCTGCCTTGCCACAGCACACCTGTGCCTTGTCACTCACCACATGCAGATCCCGCCCCTAAACTGTCCTCTAAATAACATGCAGCATCAGTATCTGCTCTTCCACTTGTTGCTCTTCCACCACTAACTGGCCAGGTTGCAGATCTTGGGTATCTGATCGTAGAAAGGCACAAGGGTAGTGTTGTGATGGGGTGAGGGGGTAAAGGTCGGGCCCCTCTTCCGGATCGGGTCAGGTCGGGCCAAGTCCAGGTCAGGCCGGGTCTGGTCGGGCCGGACACACACGCTAAGTGCTCTGCTGGTAAGTATCGAAATTAAAAAACTTACCTGAGCTGGGAGTCCGAGACGAAACTGAGTCTGCGCAGTGGGCGGTTGACGTCATAATGACGTCATCACGCATGCACTGCAGCTTCCTGGAGGTTCTGAGTCCGAAGGTAAGTAAAGGGATGGTCGGGTCGGGCTCGGGTCGGGCTCAGGTCCGCTATGGTTCAATCAGGTTCGGGTCAGGTTCTTTTTCCCGACCTGAACAGGCCTTTAATGGGAAGGGTGGGGGGGAAGCGGGGAAGCAGGGTAAAGTAAGAGATGCATAGTTATACCATCTGCAGCTTGTAAATCAGAACAGATTGTGGGATGAAGGAAAAGTGGGATGTGAGAAGGAAGATTCTATATGAGGATATTGTATTCTTCTATGGTTTCAGCCCCACTGCTGGCCACAGCCTCAGCAATGGCTGCTCCAATGATGGTGAGTACCGTCTTCTCCATGGCGGTAAGGACATGTAGAGTCGTCTATCCCCCACCAGTTAGCATCTGCTGGGGGAAGTAAGATGTACATGCTTACACCATTTGCAGTTTGTAAATCAGAAGAGTGTGTGGGATGAAGGGAGATGGGATGTCAGAAGGATGATTAAGTATCGCCTTTGATGGTTTCAGCCCTGTCGCAGCCTCAGCAATGGGCATCCCATTGGGGTTAAGTCATGAAGGCGCAACCGCCCCCTCTGTTAAATTTCCTGATGCCATGGGTTGTGCACCACTTTGTCCTGCAAGAGAGAAGGAGGAGTGTCAATGAGTGTAGTGTAATATGTTTGGGTGATGTGTTAGTCATGGTTGAATAGCTGGCAGATATACATGTGAGACTTGCAGCAGTGCGAAGTGTATGAGAGTGAGGTGAAGGTAAGAATGTTAGGTATGAGTCCTAACTGATGGAGATTGTTAGTAAGTGAGTGATCGGGGTGTGGTGCATGGAGCAGGGTTTGAGACTAGCGGTACAGTTGGTGAGTTATGGCAGATGAAGATGCATTCACTGACCTTGGCCGCTAATGTGAGGTCATTAAACTTACTGCAACACTGCATCCAAGCTTGGGGCTTGACTCCTGCCATTGACTGCCACAGCTATCTAGTCCCATTGCCTTCTCAGAGTTTGTCTGGAGGGCCTCTGGATAGAGCACACCTCTGCACCTCCTTGATCAAAACCTCCAGTGCAGCGTCAGAAAATCCTGGCACCCGCTTTGGCCTATGTTGTGCCATTCGTGTCTTTTGCAGGTCAAGAGCAGTTATAGATTGACTTCCAGAACCTGCTCCAGTTACAATTCACCCCCCCTTTAAGCTGTGCAGGCTAGCTTTAACTGGTGCTAGCCTCCCACTACCTGAGCACCATGCTGAATGAATAAAAGCTGGAATAACAGCATGGTTAGCGTTGGTTGCACACTCCAATCAGGATAATGACCAGGCAGCACAAAGTTGGCATGCTGCCTGCATCAGAAGCAATGGGTGTGGGTTAATTGTACATTGTTATCCCTACACCCGTTTTTGGGGGTTATTGAATTTTGAGGCAATAATGTTAAGGGCACAAGTCATCAAAAGCTAGTTTGCTGGTGCAATAAGTGATCAAAAAGGCTAATTGGATGTTGGGCTTCATCATGAGAGGTATAAAATATGACAGTAGGGATCGATTACTGCAGTTGTACAGAGCACAGGTCAGACTTAAATTGTGTTCACTCTTGGTATCCCACTTCAGGAAGGGTACACTGGAGGAGATTTTAACTTTCATTGCTGAGCAGAGACACCATTATACAACCCCTTCAAAAGGAAAGGGAAGTGGGGCTGGCTGTATAATGCCCAGTCAATGTGTGCTGCCAGCTTTCCTCCTGGCAATGGAAGGTAAAACTTAACTCATTGGCTTCGTGCTAAGTCAAGCGATGGTTCATTATAATAACTCAGATACAGAGAGATGTGGCTAACAAGGAAAATTGTTGGAGATAGCCTTGTCAGTGATTGAGAACTCAGGAGGAGAGACCACAAGACAAATGGGTATGTTACTATAGTGAAGTGGGTATGTTACTATTAGAGCTTGTAGTGCTTAGGATACTAAACAACTTGAAAGTTGTTAGTGCAAATTCCACCATGGCAAGTTGTAAAATTTAAATCAATATATCTGGTAATTTGTGGCGATTGAACAAAGTACATTGATTATGAACATTGCAAAATTGTTGTTAAAATTGCAGGCATACCTCAAAATGTGGTGTCAACCTGGTAAAGCTACAACACAGGACTATCTGCGTGCCATACTGCGTAAGCAGCATGCGATAGACAGAGCTAAGCGATTCCATAACAAATGGATCAGATCTTTTTTTATTCATTCAGGGATGTGGGCGTCACTGGCCAGGCCAGCATTTATTGCCCATCCCTAATTGCCCTTGGGAAGGTGGTGGTGAGCTGCCTTCTTGAACCGCTGCAGTCCATTTGGGGTAGGTATACCCACAGTGCTGTTAGGAAGGGAGTTCCAGGATTTTGACCCAGCGACAGTGAAGGAACGGCGATATAGTTCCAAGTCAGGATGGTGTGTGACTTGAACGGGAACTTGCAGGTGGTGGTGTTCCCATGCATTTGCTGCCCTGTCCTTCTAGTTGGTAGAGGTCGCAGGTTTGGAAGGTGCTGTCTAAGGAGCCTTTGTGCATTGCTGCAGTACATCTTGTAGATGGTACACACTGCTGCCACTGTGCGTCGGTGGTGGAGGGAGTGAATGTTTGTAGATGGGGTGCCAATCAAGCGGGCTGCTTTGTCCTGGATGGTGTCGAGCTTCTTGAGTGTTGTTGGAGCTGCATCCATCCAGGCAAGTGGACAGTATTCCATCACAATCCCAACTTGTGCCTTGTAGATGGTGGACAGGCTTTGGGGAGTCAGGAGGTGAGTTACTCGCCTCAGGATTCCCAGCCTCTGACCTGCTCTTGTAGCCAAGGTATTTATATGGCTATTCCAGGTCCGTTTCTGGTCAATGGTGGCCCTGAGGATGTTGATAGTGGGGGATTCAGCGATGGTAATGCCATTGAATGTCAAGGGGAGATGGTTAGATTCTCTCTTGTTGGAGATGGTCATTGCCTGGCACTTGTGTGGCGCGAATGTTACTTGCCACTTATCAGCCCAAGCCTGATATTGTCCAGGTCTTGCTGCATTTCGACACGGACTGCTTCAGTATCTGAGGAGTCACGAATGGTGCTGAACATTGTGCAATCATCAGTGAACATCCCCACTTCTGACCTTATGATTGAAGGTAGGTCATTGATGAAGCAGCTGAAGATGGTTGGGCCTAGGACACTACCCTGAGGAACTCCTGCAGTGATGTCCTGGAGCTCAGATGATTGACCTCCAACAACCTCAACCATCTTCCTTTGCGCTAGGTATGACTCCAACCAGCGGACGGTTTTCCCCCTGATTCCCATTGACCTCAGTTTTGCAAGGGCTCCTTGATGCCCTACTTGGTCAAATGCTGCCTTGATGTCAAGGGCAGTCACTCTCACCTCACCTCTTGAGTTCAGCTCTTTTGTCCATGTTTGAACCAGTTTGTAACCTCATGGCACTTGCTTAGCAATAACCTGCTCAGTGATGCTCAGTTTGGGTTCTGCCAGGGCCACTCAGCTCCTGACCTCATTACAGCCTTGGTTCAAACATGAAGTGGCATGTAACATTCATGCCACACAAGTGCCATCTCAAACAAGAGAGAATCTAACCATCTCCCCTTGACATTCAATGGCATTACCATCGCTGAATCCACCACTATCAACATCCTAGGGGCTACCATTGACCAGAAACTGAACTGCAGTAGCCATCTAAATACCGTGGCTACAAGAGCAGGTCAGAGGCTAGGAATCCTGTGGCGAGTAACTCACCTCCTGACTCCCCAAAGCCTGTCCACCATCTACAAGGCACAAGTCAGGATTGTGATGGAATACTCTCCACTTGCCTGGATCGGTGCAGCTCCAACAGCATTCAAGAAGCTCGACAGCATCCAGGACAAAGCAGCCCGCTTGATTGGCACACCATCCACAAACATTCACTCCCTCCACCACTGACACACAGTGGCACAGTGTGTACCATCTACAAGATGCACTGCTGCAATGCACCAAGGCTGCTTAGACAGCACCTTCCAAACCCGCGACCTCTACCAACTAGAAGGACAAGGGCAGCAAATGCATGGGAACACCATCACCTGCAAGTTCCCCTCCAAGCCACCATCCTGACTTGGAACTATACTGCCGTTCCTTCACTGTCGCTGGGTCAAAATCCTGGAACTCCCATCCTAACAGCATTGTGGGTTTACCTACCCCACATGGACTGTAGCGGTTCAAGAAGGCAGCTCACCACCACCTTCTCAAGGGCAATTAGGGATGGGCAATAAATGCTGGCCTGACCATCCCAGGAACGATTCTAAAAAAAAGCCCAACTGGTTTACTAGTACCCTTTGGGGAAGCAACCTGCCATCTCTACTCAATGTGGTCCACACATGATTCCATTTCCACACTATGGAGTTGGTTCAATGCCCTCTGAGGTGGCCAAGATGCCATTCTGACATTAGGACAATAGAAATAATGCAGCCATGCCACCATCTGCCACATCCCAAGAAATGCAAGTTTTAAAAATGACAAGGTCCAGGGCTGTACTTGAGGGTGGATTGTTTTATTTGTTTCATGAGATGTGGGCATCGCTGACAAGGTCAGCATCTGTCGTCCATCCCTAATTGCCCTTGAGAAGGTGGTGGTGAGCTGTATTCCTGAACTGCTGCTGTCCATCTGGTGCAGTACACCCATGGTGCTGTGTGGGATGGAGTTCCAGCATTTTGATCCAGTGACAGTGGAGGAATGGTGATATATATCCACGTCAGGATGGTGCGTGGCTGGAGGGGAACTTGCAGGTGATGGTGTTCCCGTGCTGCTGCCCTTGTCCTTCTAGGTGATAGAATTTGTGTGTTTGGAAGGTGCTGTCGAAGGAGCATTGGTGAGTTGCTGCAGTGCATCTTGTATATTGTACACTGCTGCCACTGTACGTCGGTGGTGGAGGGAGTGAATGTTAAAGGTGAAGGATAGGGTGCGGATCAAGTGAGCTGCTTTTTCTTGGATGGTGTTGAGCTTGCTGAGTGTTGTTGGAGCTGCACTCATCCAAGCAAGTGGAGAGTATTCCATCACACTCCTGACTTGTGCCTTGTAGATGGTGGACAGGATTTGGGGAGTCAGGAGGTGGGTTACTCCTCACAGAATTCCCAGCCTCTGACCAGTTATTGTAGCCACAGTATTTGTGTGGCTGGTCCAGTTCACTTTCTGGTCAATGGTAACCCCAGTGTGTTGATAGTGGGGGACTCAGCGATGGTAATGATGTTGAACATCAAGGGAAGATATTTAGATTCTCCCTTGTTGTAAATCATCATTGCCTGGCATTTGTGTGGGATGAATGTTACATGACACTGTCAGCCCAAGCCTAAATGTTGTCCAGGTCTTGCTGCATCTGGACACGGGCTGCTTCAGTATCTTAGGAGTTGCAAATGGTGCTGAACATTGTGTAATCATCAGCGAACATCCCCACTTCTGACTTTATGGTGGAGGAAAGGCCATTGAGGAAGCAGCTGAAGATGGTTGCACCTAGAACACTACAAAGAACAAAGAAAATTACAGCACAGGAACAGGCCCTTCGGCCCTCCAAGCCTGCGCCAATCCAGATCCTCTATCTAAACATTTCGCCTATTTTCTAAGGGTCTGTATCTCTTTACTTCCTGCCCATTCATGTATCTGTCTAGATACATCTTAAAAGACACTATCGTGCCCGCGTCTACCACCTCCGCTGGCAACGCGTTCCAGGCACCCACCACCCTCTGCGTAAAGAACTTTCCACGCATATCCCCCCTAAACTTTTCCCCTCTCACTTTGAACTCGCGACCCCTAGTAATTGAATCCCCCACTCTGGGAAAAAGCTTCTTGCTATCCACCCTGTCTATACCTCTCATGATTTTGTACACCTCAATCAGGTCCCCCCTCAAACTCCGTCTTTCTAATGAAAATAATCCTAATCTACTCAACCTCTCTTCATAGCTAGCGCCCTCCATACCAGGCAACATCCTGGTGAACCTCCTCTGCACCCTCTCCAAAGCATCTACATCCTTTTGGTAATGTGGCGACCAGAACTGCACACAGCATTCCAAATGTGGCCGATCCAAAGTCCTATACAACTGTAACATGACCTGCCAACTCTTGTACTCAATACCCCGTCCGATGACGGAAAGCATGCCGTATGCCCGAGGAATTCCTGCAGCAATGTCCTGGAGCGGAGATGATTGGCCTCCAACCATCACAAACATCTTCTTTTTTGCTAGGTATGATTCCAACCAGTGGAGAGTTTTCCCCGTTTCCTATTGACTTCAATTTGACTAGGGCTCCTTGAAGCCATACTCGATCAAATGCTGCCTTGATGTCGAGGGCAGTCACTCTCACCTCACCTCACCTCTTGAGTTCAGCTCTTCTGTCCATGTTGGACCAAGACTGTAAGGAGGTCGGGTGCAGAGTGGCCCTGTCGGAACCCAAACTGAGCGTCAGTGAGCAGGTTGTTGCTGTTTAAGTGGCACTTGATAGCACTGATGAAGACCTCTTCCATCACTTTTCTGATGATTGAGAGTAGACTGATGGGTGGTAATTGGCCGGATTGGATTTGTCCTGCTTTTTGTGGACAGGACATGGCTGGGTTATTTTCCACATTGTCGGATAGATTCTAGTGTTGTAGCTGTACTGGAACAGCTTGGCTAGGGGCGCAGCGAGTTCTGGAGCACAGGTCTTCAGTACTACAGCCGGGATGTTATCAGGACCCATTGCCTTTGCTATATCCAGTACCTTCAGCCATTTCTTGATATCACATGGAGTGAATCGGATTGGCTGAAGACTGGCATCTGTGATGTCAGGGACCTCAGGAGGAGGCTGAGATGGATCATCCACTCGGCACTTCTGGCTGAAGATGGTTGCAATGGTGTGCTGGGCTCCCCTATCTTTGAGGTCGTTGATATTTGTGGAGCCTCCTCCTCCCATCAGTTGTTTAATTGTCCACCACCATTCACGACTGGATGTGGCAGGACTGCAGAGCTTAGATCTGATCCGTTGGTTGTGGGATTGCTTATCTCTGTCTAGCGAATGCTGCTTCCACAGTTTGACATGCAAGTAGTCCTGATTTTTAAGTATGCCTGGTGCTGTCCCAGGCCTGCTCTCCTGCACTCTTTATGGAACCAGAGTTGATCCCTTGGCTCGATGGTAATTGTAGAGCACGGCATTGGCCAGATCATGAAGTTACAGATAGTGTTTGAATACAATTCTGCTGCTGCTGATGCTCCACAGCACTTCATGGATGTCTAGTTTTGAGATGCCAGATCTGTTCTGAGTCTATCCCATTTAGCACAATGGTAGTGCCACACAACACAATGGAGGGTGTTCTCAGTGTGAAGGTGAGATTTTGTTTTCACAAGGTACTGTGCGGTGGTCGCTCCTACCAATACTATCATGCACAGATGCATCTGCAACAGGGAGATTCGTGAGGACGAGGTCAAGTAAGTTTTTCCCTCGTGTTGGTTCTCTCACCACCTGCTGCAGGCCCAGTCTGGCAGATTATGACCTTCAGGACTCAGTTAGCTCGCTCAGCAGTGGTGCTACTGAGCCATTCTTGGTGATGGGCATTGAACTCTCCCACCCAGAGTACATTCTGCACCCTTGCCACCCTCAGTGCTTCTTCCAAGTGATATTCAACATGGAGAAGTACTGATTCATCAGCTGAGGTTGGGGGATGGGGGTGGTAGTGGTAGGTGATAATCAGCAGGAGGTTTCCATGCCCATGTTTGACCTGATGCCATGAGACATCAGGTGGTCCAAAGTCAATGTTGAGCATCTCAGAGGACCTCCCTCTCAACTGTATACCACTGTGCCTCCACCTCTGGTGAGTCTATCCTGCCGGTGGGACAGAACATACCCTGGACTGGTGATGGTGGTGTCTGGATCATAATCCGTAAGGTATGTTTCCATGAGTATGACTATGTCAGGCTGTTGCTTGACTAGTCTGTGGGACAGCTCTCCCAATTTTGGCACAAGTTCCCAGATGTTAGGAAGGAGGACTTTTCAGGGTCGACAGGGCTGGGTTTGCCGTTGTCCTTCCTAGTGCCTAGGTTGATGCAGGGTGTTGCGTCCAGTTTTATTTCTTTTCAACTTTTGTGTAACAGTTTTGTACGACTGAATGTACAACTGATGGGGGAACTTATGTGAATGGTGAGATTAAGTTAGGATAGGAGGGTGGAGAAGTTGGAGGAAAAGGGTGTAAGGAAATGTTTAGATGCAAGTTGAAGTCACTGAGGACAGGAGTTACTCTGTTCAGAGGCTAATGGAGGAAAGAAAGGACATCTTGCTGAAGAGGTCAGCATGGTTCTTGGGAGATTAGTATGCAAGAAATATTTTAGGTGGGGTAGAGAGGGGAGATGCAGCAGAGGGAAAAGGGGAGTAGGGAAGGGGAGACTTGGTGAAATGAACTACATCACGGTCTCTGTGATTTAGACAGGATGAAAGGTCACAGACCTGAAACGTTAACTCTGTTTCTCTCACCACAGATGCTGCCAGACCTGCTGAGTATCTCAGCACTTCTGTTCTCATATACAAAAGCAAAATACTGCGGATGCTGAAAATCTGAAATAAAAACAAGAAGATTCTGGAAATAGCAGTTCAGGCAGCATCTGTGGTGGTTCACTCCACAGATGCTGCCTGGTGTGCTGAGTATTTCCAGCATTTTCTGTTTTTAGTCTAATGTATAGTTGGGCAGAGAGGCTTTGCTGAAGGGGAAGGGATCTTAGCTTGTAAGCCATATTGCTGTCAGCATCAGGATTTTGGTGCAATCATTCGCAATGAGATCATAGGTAAGGGCATTGCTCCCCTCTCCTCAAAAAAACAACGTTTGACCCCACCATCCTTGCAAACTATCACCCCATCTCCAACCTCACCCCCCACCCCCCCACTTTTCTCTACAAAATCCAAGCCCATATTCCCCAGAACTCCATGTTTGAATCCATCCAATTGGATTTCCGCCCCACCACAGTTTGGAATCGGTTCTTATCAAAGTTGCAAATGACATCCTATGTGATTGTGACAAAGGTAAACTACCCCTCCTCAACCTTCTTGACCTGTCTTTAGCCTTTGAGATGGTTGACAACACCATCCTTCCCCAACACCTCTCCACTGTCATCCAGCTAGGTGGGACTGCATTCGTTGGGTCCAATCTTATCTATCTAATCATAGTCAGAGTATCACCTACAATGGCTTCCCGCTCCTGCACTGTTACCACTGGTGTCCTCCAAGGATCTATCCTTGGCCCCCTCCTATTTCTCCTCTACATGTTGCCCCTCGGTGACATCATCCGACACAGCAATAGTTTTCACGTGTACGTTGACGACACCCAGTTCTACCTCACCACCACCTACCTTGACTCCTCTACTGTCACTAAGTTATCAGACTGCTTATCTGACATCCAGTACTGGATGAGCAGAAATTTCCTCCAATTAAATACTGGCAAGACTGAAGCCATTGTCTTCTGTCCCCACTACCGACTCTATCCCTCTCCCTGCCAACTGTCCGAGGCTGAGCCCGACTGCTCGCAAATCTGGTGTCATATTTGACCCCAAGAAGAGCTTCTGACCACATAAGAAGCATTATCACTAGGAGTACCTATTTCCAGTTCCATAACATCGTCAGACTCTGCCCCTGTCTCAGCTCTTCTGCTGCTGGGAATCTCATTCAGCCTTTGTTACCTCTAGACTTGACTATTCCAACAGACTCCTGGCAATCAACCACATTCTACCCTCTGTAAGGTTGAGATTTTCCAAAACTCTGCTGCCTGTGTCCTCGCTGACCTACATTAGCTCGTTGTTAAGCAACCCCTCGATTTTAAGATTCTCATCCTTGCTTTCAAATTCCTCCATGGCCTCACCCCTCCCTACCTCTGTAATCTCCTCCAGCCCCACAACCCTCAGATATCTGCGTTCATCTAATTCTGGCCTTTTGAGCATCCCTGATTTTAATTGCTCCATCATTGGTGACCACGTCTTCAGTTGCCTTGGCCCTAAGCTCTGGAATTCCCTCCCTATACCTCTCCGCCTCTCTCCCTCTCTTTCTTCCTTTAAGATGCTCCTTAAAACCTACCTCTTTGATCAAACGTTTGGCCATCTGCCCCAATGTTGCCTTATATGCTAGGTGTAAAATTTTGCTTTATAGCACTCCTGCAAAGCACTATATAAATGCAAATTGTTGTTGCTGTTAAAGGGCTGCTGCTGTTATTTAAAAGGAATCAGCTTTTTATGTTGCAAGCTACCACTCTGGAACCATTATAAGTCTGTTAAGTGAAGAAAGAAGATTTTGTATTTAAATTGCTTTTGAAGTGGGTGATCAGATCTAAAAAGGTTAATGTCACTTCCACATAATTGGATACTAAGCGATACAGACACATTCCTCAACAATTGAGAAATAAGTTTGCCAGCCTCCAGAAGAATGCTAAGACTTACCTAGCATCTACTTACTCAAAATATTTACTCAAAACAAAATACATGCTCAGTCAGGTGCAGCCTGAGTGTGGCCAAATGTAGTCCTTCATTCATATACATGCATGTCCAGATTGCAGCAGGGGAAGTTTTGTAGGCAGCACTGAAATATGCTTCTGTCATACTTAAATCTTTTAAGATATGCCAATGAACTAAGCTTCAAAACAATAGTTACAAAATGCATGTTCATTGTTTCATGAGCTGGGATGCAAGGAGCTACTGAATAGTGATCAGCAGCAACCCGTGGTTTTAATGAGGCTCTGAGATAAGCACACCTGCTCCACCCAGTCCACATTCAGGTATGTTTTGTTTTTACAAAACTTACCTTTCTGGTGGTGGCCTGTAGCGGTCCCTTTAAATATTTCCAGTTAGATCGCGTAAGGTGGTTTTCCTGAAAGCAGCTGGCTTGACCCTGGCTGTGTTCAAGGCAGCCCAATTTTACTAAGGGCATCTCAAGCATGCATTAGGCCTCCTATTTGCACCTGTCAAGTTCCTATCACCTAGGTCAGGTGTGGGCTCTGGACACATGTTCTGATGCCTATGCCAATGTGGCGGGTGCTGCACATCCAGCTCAGAACACAACAGCTGCTCTATTGGATGCTTTTGTCCCTATAAAATAGGGGCAGCATCATCAAATTTCCAAGCCTAAGAGTTGTGGGCTATTTAATAATGGAGGGCAGCACAATCAATCTGGATTTACCTTCACCCAACATCCACAGAAGTGTACTTTGCTGCTGCAATTACTATATACAAATCAGCAGTGGAAATCTTGGACAATTTTCTCCTCTAATCCAGGGACAGAGGCTAATTGTAATACCCTTACTGCCATTCCAGCTGAAAATACCTAACTCAGCACTGAATAGAGATAAAAGAATTTTTGTTTTAGTTTAGTGATACAGCACTGAAACAGGCCCTTCGGCCCACCGAGTCTGTGCCGACCATCAACCACCCATTTATACTAATCCTACACTAATTCCATATTCCTACCACATCCCCATCTGTCCCTATATTTCCCTACCACCTACCTATACTAGGGGCAATTGCTACTGGCCAATTTACCTATCAACCTGCAAGTCTTTGGCACGTGGGAGGAAACCGGAGCACCCGGAGGAAACCCACGCAGACACAGGGAGAACTTGCAAACTCCACACAGGCAGTACCCAGAATTGAACCCGGTTTGCTGGAGTTGTGAGGCTGCAGTGCTAACCACTGCACCACTGTGGTGATATTAGAAAATATCACTGCCCATCAAAATATCAGCCTGGATTCTTCCTAATCTCCTCATATTAGCTTTATAAGAAAAGGTGTCCTCTTTTTACTAATCCTCCTTTAATTGTTTCCAGTTCCTGTTCCTATGCAGTGATTCCTTTGTCATGTCAGGTTTCTGCTGACAATCTTTCTCTGAGCTTCCCAATCTGTTACAGAGCTAGAGTATATATTCAAGTACCATTCTCTCAGACTCTTGTGATCTAGCAACATTGGAATCACTAATATAATTTCTGGTGTTGGAGTCATGCCTGCAACTTGTAACTAATAGCTTAAATTTTTTTATTTACTTATTTCAGTGTTTCCGTTATGTCATTCTGCGGAATGAACAGTTTTCTATACAATTATCTGAGTTGTATTGTATGTGAATGTAAACAGCTTGGGTTGTCAGTATTCTCAAGTGAAACAGCAGGTCAACAAGTGGAGCAGCTTTTTTACCATGCAGCATTTAAACACAAATTTCTGCTTCCCAAGATACTTTTAAACAAATGGCATACATAATTTCTAATGGCCTCCTGCTCTTGTTAACACAGCAGAGATATGAAAAGAAGTACATTTCCTGAGGATTTTCATACAGTAAATTGCTTTTATCAACTATTCATGCATCATTATTCTAAATGTAAAGCTGTTGTGCCCCCAACAAGTTTACTTCGTTGTGTCAGTCAAGGTGACCTCCCCAGCATTCTATGCCATAGCTACTTCCTCAGACATCTGCAGGTGCCATATGGGTTTTTGTCAGCTACCAGTGACAAACTGGATTTCTCTGATTACTGTCCGAGGAGGCATTGCCATTGCTTCCTGCAACAAATCCTCAATGCTCTCTCTGTCCTCATTATGTAGATTTTTCATTCTTTCATTCCAAGTTGATCAAGCTGTAAGTAAAAAGAAACTGGGATGTTTGATTTTAATGTATAAGTGTATAGAGTGCAAAATCAAAGAGGTAATGCTAAAACTACGCACATCACCCATTCAACTGCAGTTATTGTGCCCAATTTTAATTAGCCAATTGGACACAGTATTCTAGCTGTGGCCTAGGAGGAGGTGGTTCCATGAACATCCCCATCCTCAATGATGGAGCAGCCCAGCACGTGAGTACAAAATGTAAGGTTAAAGTGTTTGCAACCATCTTCAGCCAGATTTGCAAAGTGGATGATCCACCTCAGCCTCCTGCTGTTGCCCCCGCGATCACAGAAGCCTGTCTTCGCTAATTCAAGATGCTCCACATGATGTCAAGAAACGGCTGAGCGCACTGGACACACCAAAGGCTACAGGTTCTAACAACATCCCAGCTGTATTGCTGAAAGCTTGTGCTCCAGAACTAGCCACGCCTCTAGCCAAACTATTCCTGTACAGCTACAATGCTGGCATCTACCTGACAATTGGAAAATTGCTCAAGTATGCCCTGTCGACAAAAAGCAGGATAAATCCAACCTGGCCAGCTACCATCCTATCAGCATACTCTCAATCATCATTGTAATGATGGAAGGTGTCATCAACAGAGCTATCAAGTGGTACTTACTCAGCAAAAACCCATTCACCAATGCTCAATTTGGGTTCTGCCAGGATCACTCACCTCCAGACCTCATTATAGCCTTGGTCAAAAACTGGACACAAGCTGAATTCCAAAGGTGGGGGAGGATGACTGCCTTAGACATCAATGCAACATTTGATTGAGTAGGGCTCCAATGGGGACCAGAGGCTGGAGTCATACCTGGCAGATAGGAAGATGTTTTTTGTTGTTGGAGGCCAATCATCTCAGCACGAGAACATCACTGCAGGAGTTCCTCAGTGCAGCATCCTAGACCCAACTATCTTCAGCCAATTCATCTTCTCAAGGACAATTAGGGAAGGGCAACAAATGCTGGCCTTGCCAAAGATGCTCACATCTCATGAAAGAATAAAAAAAGACCTTCCCTCCATCATAAGATCAGAAGTGGGGCTGTTCACTGGTGATTGCAGAGCATTCCATTCCATTCGCAATTCCTCAGATAATGAAGCAGTACATGTCTACATGCAAAAATGTTCCCTTGATTCAAACAAAGGATTTGAATCTTATTGTCTGGTCGAGAGGATCAATCTCTGGTTCCTTAACAATAATATTAGCAGTAAATAAAAGGGCATTTTCCTTTTCAATGTATGTGGATGTTTCATTTTACATCGAATGTCTCACACTATCTTTGTAAAGATAATTGCATGCATACATGGCAACTGTGTTTCATGTGGGCAGTCAACATTTTGGTCAGTTCCAATTATCCTGCTTTTGGGTCAAAATCAGCACTGCTCCACTGCTACTCTTGGTTTTCATCCAATGCTACTGCTATTTCAGAGAACAAACTGATGCACATCGTGGGCAGGTATTCTTCATCTCCCGAAACTATCACCAGAATTCCCACCCACAGTGTGTGGTGCAGGTCAATCCCTTGGAGCAGCACTGATAACTGAAGAATGACAGTGAGGAGTGAAGCCAGGACAGTGGCTTCCCAGTTTGAAAAGAGGGAAAGGATATAAGAGTATCAACATGAACTTGAAGCTGGGAAGAAGACTGATAACACAAAATGGGGAAGGAGGATAGAAAATATCAGTGTGAATGGGGAGGGAGAGATAAAAGTGCTTACAGGAATTGGAAGGGGGATTGTACAAGCTTGACCTGGCAGGGAAGTTGGGGGTGGGTGGGGGGTGGGGTGCGGGAGATAGGTGGTAAAGAGTGCCAATCTTAATTGAAAGGGTTAGAGGGCAAGTGTGACAGTGTAAATAACTCAGATGTTGTGTGAAAGATATAAGGTGTGGGGAAGTG
Organism: Heterodontus francisci; assembly: GCF_036365525.1. Taxonomy (NCBI): domain Eukaryota; kingdom Metazoa; phylum Chordata; class Chondrichthyes; order Heterodontiformes; family Heterodontidae; genus Heterodontus; species Heterodontus francisci. Next base: position 146,223,714 of record NC_090374.1, read on the forward strand.
AGAGTTACAATAATGGTGGGAGCAGAAGGTGTGGAATGATTGAGTAGCAAGAGAATAAGGTGGAGTGAAGTGTGATATAGTTATTGTAGCAGAGTGAAGGGTTGCTGCGTAGAGGAGTGTTGTGTTTAATGAGGTGGTTCAGACATGAGGAAAGAGTAATTGATGTAAGAGCTAGAATTCCTACCTTGACAACTCTGGTGAGGTCGTTGAACCTTTTTCTGCAGTTCAGCCATGTCCTGGGAACTAAGATCCTGGCATTAACCTCCTCTGCAACCTCTAACCAATGGTAGCAGAGGTTTTGCCTCGAAAGCTTTCTGCCCCAGGCAGCACAGGATCTCCCTCCTCCTATTGACAGCCGAGATCACAGTCTCCAAAGCCTCATCTGAGAACCTGGATGCCCTCTCTGTACCTTTTCCAGCATTTTACATTTGTAACAGCATCTCCCTGCTATCTGCAGCCAGAGTGCAATGTTAATTGTATTTAATTGTATGCAGGTGGAGGGCTTTAACTGGGTTGTGCCCCTAAAAAAAGGAACAGATTGAAACTGTGACTGTTGGATAAGGAGCTGCATGTTTGTAATGTGTATCTCTGTAAATAAATTCTTATGAAAGTGTGCAAATATTGGTTCTAGTTCCATCCTTTACCCCCAGGTGTCCTGAAATATAACATACAGATCCCGTTTATGGGGTGCTGACTGTCTTTTAAGTGTTATAAATCAAGCCCAATTTCCCTCCCTTGTCAAAGAGGAGAACAGTGCATAGGTTTTGCAAACAGAACTTATTTCTATTTTGGAAGTATTACTTTTTTTTTTGTCAGTCATATTTATCATTTTACCTCTCCTCTGCTAAAGGCAGTTACTACTGCTGGTTTATAATTCAAAGGGCAGCAACAGCCTCAGGTGCAACTAATGACTAAATGCCAGTAGGGAGCCTGGATGCCTGCCCACACACCTACCCCACCCACACACCTCTTCAATGTTTCATTAACTCCATTATTGACAGATAACCTGTACAATGCTTGAGTGCAGGTTCTTTCATCAGAATTGTGCTTTGCAAGTAGACAGCTGGCTAAACACTAAAAAGAAGCTTGTCTCTAAGCAACACTGTGTTTTGACCTCCCGTCAAAAATCTAATGCTGCATCATTCGTGAATCTGTGTCAGCAGCTCACTACTTGGGAGGCAGTACGGAAAATTATTTACTTCTTGCAAACAAAATATCTGAGGTACTATTTTTCTGAGGAAAAACATTAAATGTAATAGAAGCAAATATAAACTGGACTGTTTTATTTATGACTAAATATTAAACTTTGCAGTTAGCACCTAAAAAGAGAAAAAGCAGGTTAACATTTCAATTGTAGATATTTTGTTGGTTCTTCTCTCTTTACCAGATGTTAACAAATCTCCGGTTTATTCCTGGCTTTATTTCAGATTTTCAGCATGTAAACCTTTTCTTTTCCTTTTTAATCTTTTCTGCATTAATGTGTATTAATCTGCAGTTAGAAGTCACTATCACTGACCATTATTAGTTTAACCCTAACCAGTCTGAGCAGCTCAACAAAAGCTTGCTTTTATATAGCGCCTTTGAAGTAGTAAAACATCTTCAGACACTTCACAGGAAGGTTATCGGACAAAAGAAAATTTCCACCAAGTTAATGGGGGAGATATTAGGACAGGTAACCAAAAGCTTGGTCAAAGACATAGGTTTTAAGGAGGGTCTTAAAGCAGGAGAGAGAACTGGGAGAGGCGGATCTCAATGTTTTTTTAAATTTCCAGGTTATTTTCAGCGCATGGCTGGTATCACCACTTACTATAATAAAACTGTTATCTTGCCAATCTGGAAACAATCAACTATCTTGTTAAAACAAAGCTAGAGCTGAAAAAGAAGGAAATGGCCAGAAGTGCCAGCGAGCGGGAGGAGGGTTTTGGTGGGCAGGAGCCTGCTGCCATGGACCCAAGGAAACATTTCCCAGCAGTAAAGAAAGTCGATCGGGGAGGGGGGGTTCGGAAGGCTGGACAGTCAGGGAGCGGGGGAAGCCTGGGGCAGGGTAAGTCATGGATTCCTTGTGGAGTCCAGAGGAGTATTCCTACTCCACCTGGTCTATAAGGAAACCTTTAAAAAGGAATAAAATACTAGTTTACCTGAGCCTTTCCTAGCGAGGATCGTGTCTGCCATCAGTGTTCTCCTTGCAACTCCAGCACAGGTCATTACAACTCCGATCCCCTGTTAAAATCACATCGGGGCTCAACTGACATTATCAGGCTTCAGCGTATATACCATTCAGGTCCTGTGAGTAACTCTGCGCCTATTCAGCTGCTGTCAGCTTGTTCAAATTACTTTATCACTCACTGGTTGTGCAGCTGGATTCGCTTACAAATATCATAGACCACTGGTAGCGGTCTACATCCTCTATATATGATGCTCCAGGTACGAAACAATGTAAACCACTACCCAATTGAATAGAATTTGCAATTAATCCTTTGACAAGTCATTATTCAATATATCTTACAGACCTACATTACTGAGTTCCAACTGGTGCATCTTAGACTCATTTGTTTCTATTCCAAAGATAAGGATTATGACTGTTGATGAACTGCTTGCTGATTTTTCCAGCTTATTGGCGCAAGACATTCATTTCAGACTCTGTTAAACCCTGTCTGGCATCAAAATCCCATTATTATTATCATTTGCTGCCATTCCAGCCTAATGGCAAAAGCATATGAAGAATTTTCTACTCATTTCTGTGATAAGTCCAATAATACCTCATCAATCAAGAGCCATTCCGGTTGTGGTTCAGAACCAGCTTCTCTCAAAAGTAAAACGTCAGCCTTCTGGTACTCTAGCTCACTTAATCTGCAGAACAAACAAGTTCCAGAGTGAAAATCTTTCATTTAAATAGTGATTGCAGCAAAACTATTATCACAATCTGCAGCTTCTTGTCACCATATTCTTATATTGGAGACGAACTTCTTGTTAATGCAAGAAATACAGGACAACACAGTCCACAACAGTCTGAATAAATGACAACCTGGTAACAGGAGTCAAAGGGGGCTTGTCATTGGAACCAGAGCTGCCGATGGTTTTTGTTACCAGTAGGCAAGCTGAGGGGTTGAAACACTTACACCTGCCCCATACAGGTCAATGAAGTTTTTTTTTATTTATTATGTGGGCATTGCTAGCTAGGCCAGTATTTATTGCCCATCCCAAATTGCCCTTCAGAAGGTGGTGGTGAGCTGCATTCTTGAACTACTGCAGTCTTTGGGGTTTAGTTAGACCAGCAGTGCTGTTAGGAAGGGAGTTCCAGGATTTTGACCCAACAACAGTGAAGGAACAGCAATATAGTTCCAAGTCAGGATGGTGTGTGGCTTGGAGAGGAACTTGTAGGCGGTGGTGCTCCCATGCATCTGCTGCCCTTGTCCTTCTAGGTGGTAGACGTCATGGGTTTGGAACGTGCTTTTGAAGGAGCCTTGGAGAGTTGCTGCAGTGCATCTTATGGTACACACTGCTGCCACTGTGTATTGGTGGTGGAGGGAGTGACTGTTGAAGGTGGTAGATGATGTGTCAATCAAGCGGGCTGCTTTGTACTGGATGGTGTTGAGCTTCTTGAGTGTTGTTGGTGCTGCACCCATCCAGGCAAGTGGAGAGTATTCCATCACACTCCTGACTTGTGCCTTATAAGATGGTGGACAGGCACTGGGGAGACAGGAAAATAGTTACTCGCCACAGAATTCCCAGTGATTTTATTGTCTCTGGCCTGTGCAGACATTCACCAATCATTGGAGAAGGTGGTGGCTCCCAAGATAGCATAACAATTTGCAATTTTTTTTATCAACTGTGCATGTGCAAACTTCCATGTCTACAGTTGTCTTAATGTTGATTTGGCTGGTATACAAACTGCTGTGCAATTATGAACAGGTGTTTTCTTTAGGAAACAAAGTGCAGAGTTATTTGAAGTAGCTTTGGGAATGATGTTCCAGTCATTTCTTTGTAAAACTCACAAAACAAGCCTTGCATAGTGACATGGCTGCCAATCAACTGAGTTGGAGTTATATTGCTTCATGATATCTGATCATGATGTAACTGTACTGTCCAAAATATTGATAATGTTCCCCTGGAATAGTTTTATGCTGTCTAATTGTTCGGCAGGTAATCTAAATGATTTCCTTAAATGCATAATCAGAGAGAATAGGGGAAAAATTGGACAGGGCCTGAAAATGGGCACAGGGATCGCGATGAGGAATTACCCACGCCAGTGTGTCTGATGCAGGCAACTCATAAACTTCATGCTGCCTACTAATTTAAATGATTGTAGCATGCAGCCAACACTAAGCACGCTGTTGAGTGGCTACATAGAGTCATAGACACATGGAGTAATTTATGGCACGGAAGGAGGCCTGTCATCCGTGGTTAACTAAAAGAGTTATAGTATCAAACTTAAAGAAAAAGCCTATAATTGTGCAAAGATGGGAAGCAGGTCAGAAGATTAGACAGAATAGAAAAAACAGCAAAGAATGACTAAGAGATTGATAAGGAAGGTAAAATTAGAGTACGAGAGAAAGCTAGCTAGAAATATAAAGACACATTCAGCCAATTCGATTCACTCCACGTGATATCAAGAAACGACTGAAGGCACTGGATACTGCAAAGGCTATGGGCCCTGACAATATTCCGGCAATAGTACTGAAGACCTGTGCTCCAGAACTTGCCGCACCCCTAGCCAAGCTGTTCCAGTACAGCTACAACACTGGCATCTACCCTGCAATGTGGAAAATTGCTCAGGTATGTCCTGTACACAAAAAGCAGGGCAAGTCCAACCCGGCCAATTACCGCCCCATCAGTCTACTCTCAATCATCAGTAAAGTGATGGAAGGTGTCAAGCGGCACTTGCTTAGCAATAACCTGCTCGTGACGCTCAGTTTGGGTTCCGCCAGGGCTACTCAGCTCCTGACCTCATTACAGCCTTGGTTCAAACATGGACAAAAGAGCTGAACTCAAGAGGTGAGGTGAGAGTGACTGCCCTTGACATCAAGGCAGCATTTGACTGAGTATGGCATCAAGGAGCACTAGCAAAACTGAAGTCAATGGGAATCAGGGGGAAAACTCTCTGCTGGTTGGAGTCATACCTAGCGCAAAGGAAGATGGTTGTGGTGTTGGAGGTCAATCATCTGAGCTCCAGGACATCACTTCAGGAGTTCCTCAGGGTAGTGTCCTAGGCCCAACCATCTTCAGCTGCTTCATCAATGACCTTTCTACAATCATAAGGTCAGAAGTGGGGATGTTCACTGATGATTGCACAATGTTCAGCACCATTCGTGACTCCTCAGATACTGAAGCAGTCCATGTAGAAATGCAGCAAGACTTGGACAATATCAGGCTTGGGCTGATAAGTGGCAAGTAACATTCACGCCACACAAGTGCCAGGCAATTACCATCTCCAACAAGAGAGAATCTAACCATCTCCACTTGACATTCAATGGCATTACCATCGCTGAATCCACCACTATCAACATCTAGGGGCTGCAATTGACCAGAAACTGAACTGGAGCAGCCATATAAATACCATGGCTACAAGACCAGGTCAGAGGCTAGGAATCCTGTGGCAAGTAACTCACCTCCTCCTGACTCCCCAAAGCCTGTCCACCATCTACAAGGCACAAGTCAGGAGTGTGATGGAATACTCTACACTTGCCTGGATGAGGTCAGCTCCAACAACACTCAAGAACACCATCCAGGACAAAGCAGCCCGCTTGATTGGCACACCATCCACAAACATTCACTCCCTCCACCACCGACACACAGTGGCAGCAGTGTGTACCATCTACAAGATGCACTGTAGCAACGCACCAAGGCTCCTTAGACAGCATCTTCCAAACCCGCGACCTCTACCAACTAGAAGGACAAGGGCAGCAGATGCATGGGACCACCATCACCGGCATGTTCCCCTCCAAGTCACACACCATCCTGACTTGGAACTATATCGTCGTTCTGTCCCTGTCGCTGGGTAAAAATCCTGGAACTCCCTTCCTAACAGCACTGTGGGTGTACCTACCTCCCATGCAGCAGTTCAAGAAGGCAGCTCACCACCTTCTCAAGGGCAATTCGGGATGGGCAATAAATGCTGGCCTGGCCAACGACACCCACATCCCATGAATGAATAAAAAAAAGATAGTAAGAGTTTCTATAGATATTTAAAAAAAGAAGAGTTCACAAAGTGAGCGTTGGTCCTATAAAAAATGAATCTGGGGAATTAATAATGGATAATAAGGAGATGACAGATGAATTGAACAGATATTTTGCATCGGTCTTCACTATTGAGGATACAAGTAACATCCCAGTATTAACTGTAAGTCAGGAAATGGAAGGGAGGGAGGAACTGAAGAAAATTACAATCACCAGGGAAGTGGTACTGAACAAATTGTTGGAGCTGCAGGCTGACAAGTCCCCAGGTCCTGATGGACTTCATCCTAGGGTGTTAAAAGAAGTGGCTAGTGAGATAGTTGATGCGTTAGTTTTAATTTTCCAAAATTCCATAGATTTGGGAAGGTTCCTTCAGATTGGAAAATAGCGAATGTAACTCCTTCTTCAAAAAGGGAGGGAGACAGAAAGCAGGAAACGACAGCCCAGTTAGCTTAACATCTGTCTTAGGGAAAATGTTAGAAGTCATTATTAAAGATGTTATAGCAGGGCATTTAGAAAAATTGAAGGTAATTAGGCAGAGTCAACATGGTTTTGTGAAAGGGAAATCATGTTTAACCAATTTATTGGAGTTCTTTGAGGAAGTTACATGTACTGTGGATAAAGGGGAACTGGTGGATATATTATACTTAGATTTTCAGAAGGCATTTGATAAGTTGCCACATCAAAGGTTATTGCAGAAAATAAAAGCTAATGTGTAGGGGGTAACATATTGGCATGGATCGAAGATTGGTAAGCTAACAGGAAACAGAGAGTAGGCATAAATGGGTCATTTTCTGGTTGGCATGATGTAACGAATAGTGTGCCACAGGGATCTGTGCTGGGGCCTCAACTTCTTACAATTCATATAAATGACTTAGATGAAGGGACTGAAGGTATGGTTGCTAAATTTGCTGATGACACAAAGTTAGGTAGGAAAATAACTTGTGAAGAGGACATAAGGAGGCTGCAAAGGGATATAGATAGGTTAAGTGAGTGGGCAAAGACCTGGCAAATGGAGTATAATGTAGGAAAGTGTGAAATTCTCCACTTTGGCAGGAACAATAAAAAAGAAGCATATTATCTAACTGGTGAGAGATTGCAGAGCTCTGAGATGCAGAGGGATCTGGGCGTCCTAGTGCATGAATCGCAAAAGGTTAGTATGCAGGTACAGTACGCAATTAGGAAAGCTAATAGAATGTTATCGTTTATCGTGAAGGGAATTGAATACAAAAGTAGGGAGGTTATGCTTCAGCTATACAAGGCATTGGTGAGACCACATCGGGAGTACTGTGTACAGTATTGGTCTCCTTATTTAAGGAAGGATGTAAATGCGTTGGAAGCTGTACAGAGAACGTTTACTAGACTTATACCTGGAATGGGTGGGCTGCCTTATGAGGAAAGATTGGACAGGCTAGGCATGCATCCGCTGGAATTTAGAAGAGTAAGAGGTGACTTGATTTGAGACATATAAGATCCTGAGGGGTTTTGACAGAGTGGATGTGAAAAGGATGCTTACCCTGTGGGAGAATCTCGAACTAGGGGTCACTGTTTAAAAATAAGGGGTTGCCCATTTAAGACAGAGATGAGGAGAAACTTTTTCTCTTAGAGGGTCGTGAGTCTTTGGAATTCTCTTCCTCAAAAGGCAGTGGAAGCAGAGTCTTTGAATATTTTTAAGGCAGAGGTAGATAGATTCTTGATAAGAAAGGGGGTGGAAGGTTATTGGGGGTAGCTGGAAATGTGGAGTAATCAGTTCAGCCATGAACTTATTGAATGGCGGAGCAGTCTCTAGAGGCCGAGTGGCCTGCTCCTGCTCCTAATTCGTATGTTCGTAGGCCATTTAGCCCATCAAGTGTATGCTGGATCTCCCCAGAGCAATCCAATCAGTCTTATTCCCTGCTCTATCCCTGTAGTCCTGCAAGTTTATTTCCTTCATGTACCCTCCAATTTCCTTTTGAAATCATTCATCATCTCCGTTTTTAACACCCTAGTAGGCAGCAAGTTCCAGGTCATTACCAAAGTTCTTCCTCACATCACCCCAGCATCTCTTGCCTTTAAAACCTTAAATCTGTGTCCCCTGATCATATAGACATGCCTGAGTAGGGAGCACAAAATCGAGAGAGACTAGCACAAGTTAAAGCCAGCCTGCACTATTTAAAGGAGGGGTTGCATCGAGGCTGGAGCAGAAGCTGGAAGTCATTCTAAAAGTGATTCTGATCTGAGGAACATCCAAAAACACTACAATATGGCAGTCGGCGGGTCCAAGATTTTCAAACACTCTGCAGGAGGCCTTGTTGTAGGGGTTGGACAGAAGGGGAGAGGTGACCTATCCAAAGGGAGCCAGGAGGTGCATGTTGTCAGCTGCGGGGGTGGTGGGTGGATTAGATCAGTACAGTGTGAAGATATTTGACTGGAGCTTAAAAGGAGTGAACAACATGATAGTTCCTCCATTGTGTTCCTGCTGCTCCTGCTGCTTGGGCCTCAGCAACTCTCTCAGAGTGAAGTTTGTTGGCCACCCAGGTAATGGGCTGTGATGTGCCAGACTCCCGTCTCTAGAACCTGCTCTCCATCCCTAATTGGATGCCGAACATGAAGTGGCCTGCTAATTAGCCGCCTCCCATAAAATTAAACCAGAGTGCACTGCGGAAGAGAGCAGGGTCAGGACCTGCAAATGGTCCCGCCTCCTGAAAATTTTCAAAGTTGTGCAAATTCAGGCCGTAACCTCATCTCACTCTCATACACTTAGGTCAGCAAGCCTCACATCCACATCTCACAGCTTGCACACACTGCCAGTTATTCAAACGTGACAGCCGCAACATCCAAACACATTGTACCATAGTCGCTAACACATTTCCTTCTCTCTTCCAGGACAAGTTGGCATATATTCGGAGGCAGCAGAACCTAACCGGTGGGGGCTATGCGTGGCTGCATTTCCTTAGTCCCATGCAGGAGATAGTGATGGCAATAACTTAACAGTCATTGCTGAGATCATGGCCAGCGGTAGGGCTGAAACTATCAAAGGTAACAGTATCCCAGTGTCCTCACTAAGAATCCTCCTTCTCACATCCCACTTCCTCCTCATCCCACAATCTCTTCTGATTTACAAGCTGCAGATGATATAATCATGCACCTCTTGCTTTCCCCTCTGTCCCGGCACCATAATCCTACCCTTGTGCCCTTCTCTTTTCAGATACCCAAGAACTGCTATCTGGCCAGGCAGTGGTGGAAGATCAAGAGGTGGGAGAGCAGGAAGACACTGATGAAGAAGAAAAACCATCACTTACTCACACACTCGCAGACATCAGCTCAGATACTGACACTGCGCATAATTTAGAGGATAGTACAGAGGCAGGATCTGCATGTTGTAAGAATCGAGCACAAGTGGCGTGCAGCAAGGACAGGGTTAAGGATAGCACAGGTTCCAGAACGCCGGAGGGCGAAGTCGCAAATGTCTTCTCATTCATGTCAGAGGACTCAGATGAGAACTTCGATATGACGGCTGACAGATGAAGGCTGATGGGTATGCACGGTTAAATGCCTGGTGCCTTGGGAAGACTGTCAGAAAGCCTGTATGCAATGTCAAGGAGTATGGAAGACTCCACCACCAACTTGGCACAGGGCTTTGTACAAAGATTGGAACACATCCTTTCCAACAGGGAAGTGGGGGCCAACTCCATCAGCACACCTGTGGACCTAACCATGATGTAGCATCTGGTGGCCAAGTCTCAGCTTCCATTGCAGCGCAAGCAGAAGCCACCCAACATCTCGGTGCTGCTGTGGAACTTCAGACTGAAGTCATGCAAATTCAGCTTGTTGCCATGCAAATTCAGACAGCTGCCATCATAGCTGTGGATACCAATGATCAAAGGGGCCTGCAGGATTGCCCAGCAGTCCAGCAAACTGTCCTTCAACAGATTTCTAAGATTGATGGGACACCACCCTGGGGAAATGGCAGTGGCTTCTTGGACCATGAACCTGCTGTCGTCTCTCAGTATAACAGCATTCATCTTCCCACCACTGCCACTCTGCCAGTGCCCTTGCTGTTGCCTGCCAGCCAGCCAGCCTAGACTGCAGTCACCCATGCCAAGATGGCACAGTCCAAAGCCAGGCTCAGTCCAGGCAGCAGAAGCATTGATTCAGTATGCCAATGTTCTGCTCTGTGGTATTTCGTATGACAGCATTGCTTTTGTGTACCTATGCTGCCCACTTGAGTGCGGGGTGCGCAATGGAGTCATCTGCCATGTGGTCAGCGGATAGCCCTTGTTGCCTAGTAGCCTCCCTTTGGTTTGCCATGGTGGGTCAAATGCAGATAGCACAGTGGACTGCCACAGAATGAGGGCATCATGACTGCTGCCAGGATACCGGGCATTGACCAGCATGATTCACTGCCTATGGTCACACACCAGGTGGACATTGAGGGAGTGGAACCCTTTTTGGGTTACGGTTCATCTCAGAGTTGACATAAGCACCTACAAAACAATATATGTGCAGACAATGACACCCTGCACCATGGGGGAATCCTGCAATCCTCATAAAGCTGTGTGCATGCTCTGCCTGCTGCTTTCTGGTAAGAGAGGATGAAATGGATTTCGCTCTCTTGATATGCAGAGCCTCAGTATTCTCTCTTACGCAACAGTGGATGGCAAACTGGGAGATGTTTCAAATATCCCCTGCTCCAGCCTGGAAAGAATTAGATGCATAAAAGTTCATGATGAAGGTCACCTTCACACCCATTGACGATGCCATCCTCGTGCTGCTCTGAGGCTGTAGTTGTGGCTGCAGCAGGTGGAAGATTTCAGTGAGGTCATCCTTAGTGAAGTGCAGACATCTGATGCACTATTACTCACTGAGGTTCAGGTAGGAGAATTGCTCCCTGAACACTCTGGGCAGATATGGCCTCCAGATGAGAGCCCATCTCTCTCTCCTGCTCCCTCTTCCAACAACTTGTCCTGCTCTCTATCACTTCTGCTCATTTTCCCTGTCAGGTTGTAGCCCAAGGAATGCCTATCACTATACCCATGATTGAGAGCAAGTGGAAGTTAGGCCAAAGTCTTTCAGCACATGTCACAAACCTCCCTGTAGACTTTATCAGCTATAAAGAACTCTAGAAACTATCAAACACTTCTACAATCACAGCACGAGCTGGTAGAAATCAATCTGCTATTAACATGAAAGTTTTTGATAATCTCTTTAATTAGCGATGGTGGGGTTCCTCTGCTGAATGCTTGTTCAGCCATGCGTGGTTAAGATGCAGCATTAGCCGGAGCATTGAGCTCCAAAATGGTAGTCAATGCAAATGCTGTTTTCTCTGCCATTGTAGACTTCATTACCACATACTCATAATGAGAGCTGTTATAGTCAATCACCACTAATATGAACTCTCCTGATGGAAATGGACCTAAGAAGTCAACATGGTCAAGCTGGTAACAGTGTACTGCATACTGGTTCTGACGGATTGCGGCTACTGACAAACATGACGTTTTGACAGACTGTGGCCACCATACTTTGGTTGGTAAGTTTTGCTGAGCACCAACCACTCCCAAGTGACCCTCATGAGCTAGCATCACCAGTTTAGGTCTAATCTTTTGTGGCACTACAAATCTGTTACTCTGAGAATACATTTCCCAATTGTGCACAGTTCATCTCATATAACGAAATACTCTCTGAATGGGCAATTCTCCCTATTTCCAGCTTGGATTCTCAGTCTGATGTCTTCAATTCTGGATCTTTGTCTGACTCTCTTTCAATCTCTCCAGTTGTGATCGGTCTCGGTGTAGCATGAACTTCCACAAACTGCATGAATGATTCAGCTTCCTTCTCTAGTGAAGATCTGTGTGTTTGATCCTACCTCCATAGTCGTGACAGCGAGGCAGCAATGTTCATCTTTCCAGCAATATGAATCACCTTGTACTTGTATTGCTGGAGTCTCAAAACACATCTTTCAATTCTGGCACATGGATTGTATCTGGGAGAATAAATCATCTGTAATGGCTTGTGATCCGTAATTAATTCAAACTCAATTCCAAACAAGTATGCATGGAATCTTTGACATGCCCACACCAATCCTAGGGCCTCTTTCTCTGTCTGAGAATATCTTCTCTCCACATCTGTCAGAGATCTGCTTGTATAAGCAATGATTCTTGGGCCCTCAGTATGCATTTGCACCAGCAGTGCTCCTAATCCTAGAATCATAGAGAATCATAGAAAGTTTATGGCACAGAAAGAGATCACTTGGCCTATCAAGTATGTGCCTGCCAAAGAACGAGCCACCCAGTCTAATCCCACCTTCCAATAAACTACTGGACTAGCATCTGCAATGACTTTCATTGGTGCTTTTGGATTATAGTATCCCAGCGTTCGAGCACTTGTCAAGCTGTCTTTCAAAGCTTTGAATGCTGCTTTCTGTTCTTCATCAAATCTGAATCATTCATTCTTTCTGGTTAACTTCCTCAATGGATCAGCCAGGGTAGCGAAGTTTGGGATATACTTCGCACAATAGCTCAGATGTCCCAGAAAACTTCTCACTTCGCTGACATTTTGTGGTTCACGTGCCTCTGCTATTGATCCTATCTTGTCTTTGACAGGATTGATTCTACTGCTCGTGAGTTTATAGTCCATAACTTTAGCTCTGTCATGCCCAGAAAGCACTTGTCTGCATTTACCATACGTCCTGCTGACTGCAATCTAGCCAATACTAATCTCAGCTCTCGTCATGTTCCTGTCTATTGGCTCCATGAATAATGATGTAATTTGAGATATTGGCTGTTCCTGGGATCCCTTATATCACTTTATGAATTTTGTGTTGGTAAATCTCTGGTGCCGCTTTGATGCCAAATAGCAATCTCTTATATCGGTAAAGTCCACAATAAATGACAAAAGTTGTCACCTTCCTTGAATCAGGGTGAAGCTCCAGCTGGTGGTATCCCCATTTTAAGTCTAATTTGGAGAATACCTTGCTTGTTGACAATTCTAGAAAGATTTCATCCACCATGGGAATTGGGTGATGTTTTCTCTCTACCTCTTCATTTACCAGCCACATATCAACACAGAGTCTGATGTCACCATTTGGTTTAGGCACTACCACAGCAGGGCAGTGTTGGTCCTTCAACTGTCTCTATGATGTCTTGGTCAAATTCAAGTTCCTTGAATTTGCCTCAACTTTCCCTCTCAGACCAAAAGGTGATCTGTGTTCAGGCTGAGCTACAGGCTTCACGTTCTCATCCATTGTTAACCACACTTGGCGGTTGTGCAACTTCCCAATTCCTTGAATCACGTTCTCGCAGACTTTTGGTGTTTTTATTAACCCGTACTGGATTCCATTGTATAACTCGATTAACCTCAGATTTTGTCATGCCAAGGGCAGAAATGGAACCAAGTTTCATGCTGTGAACTTGTCCGTCCACTGCTTCCAATTCAGCTGCTATTTTCAAAGTGTCATCCAATGTTAAGTCACCTCCTCTTTCCAACAGCCTGCATCTCAACTTATCCGACTTGCAATGTTGGACCACTGATCCATTATCAGGTTATTCAGATCAGTCGCAACATAATTGCAACCATCTGACGCTTGCCTCAAAAGAGTCACAAATTGGGCTACTGTTTCCCCTTTTTTCTGACAGAAAACATGCCTTTGGAATGTGGCATTTGACGTCACCACATAATGGTCCTTCAAAGCTTTCACTGCATGTTCATAATCTGCCTTTTCTCCCGTGTTAGGCAATGCCTTGAAAGTCTCCCTCACCAACACACCTGCATTGAACAGTAATAAGGCCCGTCACTGTGCTTTCTGCACTTCCGTCGTCCCGTCCAAAAAAAAACCGCGACTATCAGCACATGCTTCAAACTCCTCCAGTCACGCATTCCATTTCACACGGACGGAACTGGCATCACCCGTTGAATCAAATGGCTCAATTTTCAAGACTACAGACATATCAGCACCAACAAATGCCATGACCCAACCCTAAATATCTCCGAATTTACCTCGTCGCCAATGTCACATCTCAGGCTGAAACTAATCAGAATCACAGTATCACAGAATAATACAGTGCAGAAGAGGCCCTTTGGCCCATCGAGTCTGCACCGATGCATTAAAACACCTGACCTATCTACCTAATCCCATTTGCCAGCACTTGGCCCATAGCCTTGAATCACATTTGAAATCACAGCTTTAACTTTAACAAAGATTTAACAAGTGTTTCATTAAAGACTTCTGTAGAGTTCTTGCTTACTATGGCTACAAAGCTATTTGACCTTACAACAACTCCCAGGTCAGATGTTTTCCCCAAAGCACATAGCTGCTTTCAGTTTCCCTTCCAAGTACCATATATTCTCTAACACTCAATCATGGCAGCCTCCTCCTTCCACCTATCCTACCGTTTCTTTCTTTGGTTTGGTGTCGGTTTTTGTCAAACTACACTCCTGTGAAGCACCTTGCGGCATTTTCAATGTTAAAGGCACTACATAAATGCTGCACCAGGTCATCCTGTCTCAGCAATGCAAGCTTTAAAAAGCAGGAGCTATGAGTTATGCTTGCTCCAGGAGACTGGTATTTGTTCAGGATATGTGGTGCCACAATTGCAATATTTCCAGACTTTTTCACGTTGTTCTTAGTTTTTGCTGGTGTTCTGATGAATGGGTCGACTTGAAACATTGGTCTGCCTCTTGCAGATGCTGACTGACCTACTGTGCGTTTTCAGCTACCATTGTTTTTATTTCCTGATTATCAGCATTCACACTTTTTCATTTTTATCCCACAAGGAAATACAGTTTGCTCTAGCACAATGCCAGTTACTGCAATGGCTGTATATGTTTGGCTTTTTATAGAGATTTATTAATAGAGAGCACCTACTTACATTTCTACAGCACTCATCACATGGTGAGAGACATCTTTGATTATTTTACCAGGTGGTAGATAGCAAGTGGAAGAGGAAGGAGATTAGAAGATTGCAAGATTATATTCAAAAGGCAAGGTTTTTAGCAGGTTTCTGAAGGAAGGTGGCAAGGTGGACCTGCTGAGTGATAGACTTCCAGAGGATGTGGGCAAGGTGGCTGAAAGAGTGGCTACCAATGGTGGAGCAGGGACTGAGAAGTAGACCAGTATTGGAGGAGTGCAGGGCCATGCAAGGACAAGACAATGGAGCTTTATGAGCATTGGTGTGATGGGCATGCAGACATTGGTTTGGTTAAATACTGGGGCCATAGAAACCTGGATGATTTGTAGGTTATGGATGATCAAAGAGGTAGGTTGTAAATAGCGTCTTAAAGTGAAGAGAGAGACATGAAGATGTTCAAGGAGGGAATTACAGAACTTAGGGGCTTGAAAGCTGAAGGCATAACCGCTAATGATGCGGTGACGTACGTAGGAGTTGGACAACAGGCCAGGGTTGGAGAAACATTTAGTGGTGTAAAATTTAGCAATACAGGAATTTCTGTGATACATGGAGCCCATGAATAACAATAATTATCAGTAAACTGTATGGAGTTTATGTTTGAAAGATGAGAAAGACAGCAAGTTACAATTCACTGAACTCTGTTTTCAGTCCTGAGCCCATGGAGATAGTTTACCTCAGCACTGCTGAGTTGGGATGTCATGTACTATTGAATTTTAGAGGCAGAACTTCCTGTTTCTCTCAACTCCTCCACTGTTGCTAAATTATCAGAGTGCTTGTCTGGCATCCAGTACTGGATGAGCAAATATTTCATTCAGTTAAAGATTGGGAAGACCGAAGCCATTGTCTTCGGTCTGCACCACAAACTCTGTTCCCTAGCTACCGACTCTATCCCTCTCTCTGGCAACTGTCTAAGGCTGAATCAGTCTGTTCACAAAATTGGTGTCATATTTGACCCTGAGTTGAGTTTCCAATCACATATCCGGTCCATCATTAACACCACCTGTTTCCCCCTCCATAACATTGCTTGACTCCGGCCCTGCCTCAGCTCATCACTGCTGAAACCCTCATCCATGCTTTTATTACCACTAGACTTGACCATTCCAACACATTCCTGGCTGGCCACCCATATTCTACCTTCTGAAAACTTGAGTTCATCCAAAACACTGCTGCCTGTGTCCTTACTCGCACCAAGTCCCATTCACCCATCACCCCTGCACTCGCTGACCTACAGTGGTTCCCAGTCAAGCATTGCCTCAATTTGAAAATTCTCATCCTTTCTTAAAATCCCTCCATGGCCTCACCCCTCCCTATCTCTGTAATCTCCTCCAGCTGCACAACCCTCTAAGATATCTGCACTCTTCTAATTTTGACCTCTTGAGCATCTCCGATTTTAATCGCACCCCCCCCCCCCCCCCCCACATCGTTAATGGCTACACCTTCAGCTGCCTAGATCCTAAGCTCTGGAATTGCCTCCCTAAACCTCTCCGACTCTCTGCTTCTTTTCCTCCTTTAAAATGCTCCATAAAACCTATCTCTTTTGGCCATCTACCCTAATATTGCCTTACATGGTTTGGTGTCAAACTTTATAGCACTCCTGTGAAGTCGCTTGGGATATTTCATTATGTTATAGTGGTGGTGATCTGCCTAAGGGCAGGTTCTCTGCTCAACTTCTCCATGCCTCACAGACCTGCACTTTCCTCTTTAGATGCTCATAAGAGCCTCCCATTTTTAGCTTCCATGAGAAATCAGCAATATGGCTAGGGAAACAGTGCATGAGGTGTTTTCCCATTGTTTTCCTCATGCGTGCTTTAAAGAAAATACAAGTCCTCTTCCTGAAGGATCCTCTGCATGTAAGAGACCGTTGTCCCTCAAGGTTCTAGCCCTTCTGTCACCACCACTGAAAATTTGCTGGTTCTTTGTTTTATTTGTTTATGAGATGTGGGCATCGCTGGCAAGGCCAGCATTTGTTGCCTAACCTTAATTGCCTTTGACAACTGAGTGCCTTGCTAGGCCATTTCAGAGGGCAGTTAAGAGTCAACCACATTGCTGTGGGTCTGGAGTCACATGCAGGCCAGGCCAGTTAAGCTCGGCAGATTTCCTTCCCTAAAGGACATTAGTGAACTAGATGTTTTTTATGACAATCGATGAGACTAGCTTTCAATTCCAGGTTATTATTAGTTAATTGAATTTAAATACCACCAGCTGCTATGGTGGGATTTGAACTCGTGTCCACAGGGCATTAGCCTGGGCCTCTGGATTACTAGCTCAGCGACATTACCACTATGCCACCATCTCCCCTTGGTTGACCATGGCTCGTAACCCTGATAATTAAAGCCGGAGATCTGTAAAATACAGGACAGTTCCCCAGGCTAGGCGGAAGTGGCTTCGCCACCGACTTTCACGTCGGAATCCGGCTCCCATCCATCCACTGTAAAATTCCGGCCTATATGTTAAAGACACTATATAAATACCAGTTATTGTTGTTTCTGTCCACAGTGGATTATCCTGACTTCTGTCACTGCTAATGAAAGGCCTGGTTCCTCATCACACAGTGTGACTGAATTTGGCCTCCTGCCATTATGTTCACCGGGGGAAATCAGACACGTTCACTGAAAAGGTCATTATCACTTCACAGGATCAGTCCTGCATTTCAAATCTCTGAGCGAATATATGCCAAAGAAATCAGTCACCAGGTACCATTCAGAGTGCCAGAACAAGAAGAAACAACTCTCCAGAAAATAAGACAGAAAGGTAGTACATAATTTCAATTATAATTCTACTTTAGTTTCTATCAATATTGCTCTATCTACATGCTCCTCATGGAACAGGCTTGAGGGGTGGAATGACCTACTTCTGTTCCGATGTTTCCCCTCCACAGGAGCAATTTCATGCAGGTCTGTATAAGGTGCCAAGGGAGCTATCACAACGCTTTTATCGTGAGGCAGTTTACCATTCCCCCGCCAATATTCAACCCTGTGAGGAACGTGACAGGATGGCTGCAGAGGGACAAGAGATACTGTTATGGATGGGGGAGATGGGATGGATGACTTCCACTTTTCACTTCCCAATTGACCGTAGACAGTGTTTTTAAAAAAAAATATTGTTTTAGTCCCTGAGTGTTTCAGAGGTCAAATAAACAGACAAACGATACGTTTTCTCTTAGAATTAGAAGAAAGATAAATTATTTACTCAACAATACCTGAAAAAATTTGCTACCTTACCCACTCACACATGCACACATTCAAGAAGAGATAGAGATTAGAGGATAGCATGCATTTAAGTCTGACTGCAGAAAAAGAGTTTAATTTGAAACTTTCATGATTTTCTGGAAGGATTTTTTTAAACAGCAGTGTATGCCGGGTGTTCCTTTTCTTGATTCACTGAAATATTGCAGATTCCTTTAGTTAGAATTCAAATCAAACTCAGTGGCCAGAAATCCTGTTATGATTTCTCAAGTGGGGAGTTTCCAAGGGCACCTTGCAGTATCTGCCTCTGTGGTTTAAAGATGATATAGGCAGGGTTTTTGTCTTGGCTAGAATGGATCTCTCAGCTGCCTGGCTGGCTGGCTTTCTGACTCTGTCTTTCAGAGAGCTCTTAAGAAAAAGAACTTGCCAGGCTCCTTTTGGTCAGGTGACCATAGATGCTCTCCCCTGGTGTGTTCATACAATGGGCTGGATTTGGTTCTCCCCCAGGCGTCGGGTTTTGTGGTGGGGGAGGGGCCTGAAGATGACTCTGGATGAGGCTCGCCATGGACCTTGATGCTTTGAGGGCCCGGCCCAATCCTCCCTGTGGCAGCAAGGCCCAACGGCGGCTCCCCCCCCCCCAACCGCCGCTGGGTCACGGGACCTCAATTCAAATATTCAAATCAATAAAATGAATACATTTAAATAGTCTTACCTGTGATCTTGAGGGCTCAGCGGGATCTTCGGCACGGCGGCAGGCAATCCCGTGCCTTCAGGTCCCCGTCCGGGTAAACGCGGCGCAACACTGGTGGGGAGGTGGGAGGAGATAAGATTTTCAGTGCGGGAGGGGGGAGGGACAGGGTCAACTAAACGTAATGAGTGTAGGGGATGGTGGGAAGGGTTGACCTTTAACTTTTGTGCAGTGTGTTGGGGGTGGGGGAAGGTCAGATATAAAAGGTAACTGTTTTGGGGGGAAAGGGCAAACAGTTACTGTAATTGTTATTGGGGGTGGGGAAGGGGTGTTATGAATTTATTTATTGAATTTTGGTGGGTTACTGCTTTAAAAATCTAAATGTGCTGGCAGGGCTGTCTGCCCTGTAAAAATGGCGCCAATGCCTGTGCACAGGGAGCTAACGCCATTGCCAGTGACAAACAGCCCACATGATTGGGTGGGGGAGCGGGCCACTCTGGTTATTTAAATGAACCGCTGCACGGGAGACTGCGGCGGCTCTTTGGCGGGCCGTCAGTTTTTGAACCCGCTGCCGATCTCGGCAGCAGGCTCTTAAAATCCAGCCCAATGTCTTTGAGCGTGTGACCATTGTTACACAATGGGGATTGAATGTGGCTTATCTTGATAAAGTGGTGTTATGTCCCACCTATTATCTTGGCTTTGAATTTGGATTCTCCCTGTCTGTGAGGGCCTTTGTCAAAACAATTCTTAAAGGTAGGAGCCATTTATCATTGATTGGGCTGTTTAGCATCTTATGTGCTTTGCCCAGGACTAGTCCAGATGTGATGATGAGTTTATTCTCCATCAGTCACTATGTATATTTGCAGTACAGGATAGGTCACCTGACCTATTCCTCCATCTTGTTATGCAGCAAATGTGTGTACACTTTTTGGAGTTTAGTTCATCAGTTCATTTTTGCAGTTCATAATTGTTCCAGTTCACTTTAGTTCATAACTGTTCCTCGCGTGAGCATGACATTATCCCACTTACTGACCTGGCTGATGACACTCCTGAGCAATCCCACCACACCCGAGCAGCACATACAATTGAAATCAGGGTAAAACCAGGGTCATCATACAGCATACTAGATTGATGCTGAAGCAGAGCTTCTGGTGTCTTGATGACACAGGCAGGTCCCTGCAATTTGGCCCAGATATCTCACAGTGTAATGCATCACTGTAGTGTACTATATATTGCACAACATTGCATTGCAGGGAGGCCTAAATTTGAAGGAGGCAGTGCAGCAGCAGCAGTGCTCATTGGACAAGGAAGAGCATGAAAATGAGAGGAAACAGGAGAGGGAGAGGGAACTAGCTCAATGCTTTGCAGCAAGAAAGCTGAGAGAACAGCTCGTAGTTCAATGATTCCGCTGAGCAGCTTACACCTCTGTCCTAAGAGCTTAGGCAGCACATTCATGTGTTACAGTTCTTGTGATATCCTTCATCCCCACTTCAGCCTGCATTGAAGCATAGACACTATTCAAACAACTTCTATATCAATGGTATTCTGACAATTCATATCAGTAAGATGTGCAGGAGGCTAATGTGTTGTGTAATTGCCTTTAAGAGTGATGGCCCTTTAAGATCTTAGTATGCTAATGAGCTGAGTACCAGGGTGTAGTCCAGTTCCGAAGAAGGGTCACTGACCCGAAACGTTAACTCTGCTTCTCTTTCCACAGATGCTGCCAGACCTGCTGAGTATTTCCAGCATTTCTTGTTTTTATTTCAGATTTCCAGCATCCGCAGTATTTTGCTTTTATTATACCAGGATGTAGTCATCTGACTACATGCCAGTCTCACTCTGCTACTGTGATACCAAGCGGCAAGCCCTGTAAATAGATAGCACTGCACTGTATATACTTGTTAGCTGTTAATAAACCTGTTTGAGTTCTGAAATCAACTGAACTCCACGCATCTCATTTATGTTGCATCAGACAACCTATAAAGTTTCTCATTATATGATGGCAGTAGTGGGATTTTTCTTTAATAATACCGTAGAAATCATCCTGGAGGAAGTGAAGCAGAGGATGGGGCCCCTCTACAGCAGTAAGTGTTACAGATGCACAGCAAGAGTGGCCCAGGGCAAAATAAAAGCAGATGTGTAACAGCATGGATACCATGAGCAACATCCCACATACTGGGAGGCAACGTAGGGATTGATGGCATGCATTTTGCAGTCAGCAGTGAAGCAAGAATACTCGCCGTTGACCTTGAAGAAAGCCTTGCTGAATGACCCATGATTGCTGGCAAAAACTTTACCTCTCTCACCATGTAATTGATTGTAGTGTTCTTTAATTCTGAGCATGGAGCTGCAGTGATGTCATCAAGCTTTCCAAGCAGCCAATCTCACAGACAGCCAACCAGGAAATGAAAAGCACTTTTCAAAATTTTACATTGAGCAAAGTAACAATTGGGACATACACATGGGATTGAGATAGAAGGTAGGTTGAAAAAAATCTAGTAATTAATCAAATAGAGATATTTAGCAACACTCCACAACTATAAAATTATTTTTTTCTGGGCCAGGTCTGTTGTCAGAAATAGTTATTACTCAGATCACCATTAAAAACCCAGTTACACCTGATTGAAAAAGGCATAATTTTTTTATGGGATTTCCAACAGCAATGTGAGGGTGGAAAAGGGAAAGTTCGCACACATCAACAGATCTCAATGATTGCTGGCTCTGGGGGGTGGAGTGGGGGAGGGGTGTCTTTTACAGTGCAGTCTGTGGTGGAGCAGTAAGTGACAGCCCACAACTTCAGGATTTCTGTGTTAATCTGCCGCTGTCCTAAATCCGAAAGTTGCGATCACTTTCAGGGAGGGTAGTGATGGCGAATGCTGACAATTTGCCGTCAAGAACCTTCACAAAATCCCAGCTAATATAATGACCTTATTAAGTCAGCCAAGGTAGGAGAGAACACCTTTCACAAATATAGTGTAAGTAGTGCATGGAATTTACAATTACCGCACCTGGTATTGGAGCCAAAAATCTGTAATAATTTCTTTGCATTTCTGCAGCAACTCTGGTGGGGGTCTGGCAGAACAGTGGCAAATTCAGAGTAATCCAGCTCCCAGCCCTGCAATGAAACTGCACTGTGCAGAACAAAATGACAACCAATGACTTAATGGAAAACATAATAAATTCCTTCCATTCAGTTCTCATCCAGGTGACCACCTCATAGCACTTGCCTTTAAATAAGATTTTCTAACTCTACTGCTCCTAACAGGTGCTTCTGCAGTGGCTTGAGCTGAGTTGATGGAAGGGACTGTTCCTCATGTGGGGGCCCACAAGGTGATCATGCTGATGATTTCTGCCTGCTCAAACCTGTAGAAGTCTTGCTGCTGACTGCCGGATCTCAGCTGCCCCCGGAACAATCTGGCACAGCTGACTTGCCAGCTTCGTGGCAGGTTTTGATTGAGGTGGGGTGGGGGTGAAGGTGTTACTGTGCACATGTGCCGACATCCTGATGGATGCTAACATGTACATCAAACTATCAAACCCAGATCCCAAACATCTTGGTTTAGAAGTTACTCAAACATGCCTTGAAATTGTCCCCCTCCTTCCTCCCCAAGGAAACTACATGGATTTTTTTAATAAACGGAGAACTACAGGACCATCTCAGCTCTAAAATTTAAAAAACTGCAAAGTATTTGCTTTACAACCCATACTCTGAATTAAGTAATATTGTATGAATGGCGCTATTTCTCAATCTGTTTTATAATGCTCAATTTAGATGTTCCATGACAAAAAACAGCAAAGGACTCAATAATGAAAAGGTTGAGGAAACATGTTAAACCATGTGTTTCACAGACCCTACTATTTAATCTTTCTGAACGAACTATGAAGGGAGGCTAATGAAAATAGGGTGCAGTGATTGAAAATACAAGAACGCAACCTGAAGAGTTATAAAAATGGACTTTTATTTTAAAAGGTGGCAAGGTGCTTCAACATGGCCACCGAAGGTCAAAAGACCTGGCCTTGTATATTCAAACTGTCTACTGTCTGGCAAGGACAGGAGGATACAGTCCAAAGCTAAGAGGTGTCAATTACACCCATCCTGAACCCATCAAGAGACATTTTGAATTTAATAGGTTCTTCTGAAACAAAGAAGGTGTGAAGTAGCCACATCTTGGGCCATTGTCGATCACCACAGGGAGGAAGATCTGTGTCTCCCAACAGAGGCAAGAAACTTTTAGCTTAAAAGGTTGCTCTCTGGGGGGAGAGAGAGACCCAGAAAAACCATCACCAAACTTGTGCAGCTGAGAGCTGGAGAAAATCCAGCAAGCCAAACACAAGGCGCTCTGCTGTGAATTCTACATTACAACTTGTGCAGCAGAGAACTGGGAGTGATCCCCTGTCTTCAAACTGAACTTTCAACCAACAGAGAAATCTACAAACACCCAGGCCTGCAACTAAAGAGAAATTGACCTCTGAGAAAATTCAACAAATTTACCCTGAACCCCAAAACCCCCTATCTCATTTACCATCCAAGTATAAGAGGTAGGTTCATAAATTAATGCAACATTTATAAATTGTATTCCACAGGTAGACAATTTTGCAACCTTCCATTCTACCCCAAAATATGTTTTCACTGTGGCCAATTTTAATTTTTATTAATAATTTTAGACATAAGAGATATATTTCCTGTAACTAGAACATACCACCTGCATTGGTGACAGTTTTATTTTTATTTTTTTATTTAGAGATACAGCACTGAAACAGGCCCTTCGGCCCACCGGGTCTGTGCCAACCATCAACCACCCATTTATACTAATTCTACACTAATTCCATATTCCTACCACATCCCCACATTTCCCTACCACCTACCTACACTAGGGGCAATTTATAATGGCCAATTTACCTATCAACCTGCAAGTCTTTAGCATGTGGGAGGAAACCGGAACACTCGGAGGAAACCCACGCAGACACAGGGAGAACTTGCAAACTCCACACAGGCAGTACCCAGAATTGAACCCGGGTCGCTGGAACTGTGAGGCTGCGGTGCTAACCACAGCGCCACTGTGTTATCAGAGGACTGGGGCTTTTGTACCCTGAAATAAATCTTTTAATTTTGAAAATCATTTGAGTATCTTGAGTGATAAGAAGATTGGAAGATAGGAACAGGAGTAGGCCACTCAGCCCCTCGAGCCTGTCCCGCCATTCAATGAGATCATGGCTTATCCGCGGCCTAACTCCATATACCTGCCTTTGGCCCATATCCCTTAATATCTTCACTTAACAAGAATCTATCTATCTCAGATTTAAAATTAACAACTGTTCTAGCTTCAACTGCTGTTTGTGGGAGCGAGTTCCAAACCTCTACCATCCTTTGCATGAAGAAGTGCTTCCTAACATCTCTTCTGAATGGTCTGGCCCTAATTTTTAGACTATGCCCCCTAGTTTTAGAATCTCCAACCAGTGGAAATAGTTTATCTTTATCTAGCCTGCCTTTTCCTGTTAGTAGCTTGAAGACGTCGATCCGGCTCTTTCCCGGCTCCCAGCAGTGATGGCAGAAGAACGACCGAGGCCGGATTGAGGCCCTGAAGCCTCGACGATCGCCTCATGGGCACTCGGCCCACCTCTTTTTTTCAGCACAAGGTACTCCTTCAATAAAAGAACCATCCACTCCTCATCTTATTTGCTGATCGAGACTATAACTCATCTGTTGAAAGGAAAGTGGCTTCTGAACCCACAGTAATGCTCAAATCCTCACCAGCATTCAGATCATTGCAGGACAATGCTGGGAGCTGATGAAATATTTTATTACCTGCACCCCCTTCCTCCACCCCCGCTCCCCCTTCCCAGCTCCCCCCTCGTGCCCCCCTCCCAGCTCACCCCCCTCGCACCCCCTTCCACCCACCCCTTCGCATCCCCTCCCCCTAGCACCATCGTCCCCTCGCACCCCCTTCCCATGCACCCCATCCCCCACCTCCCTGCAGCCCCCTTTCCAGCTCCCCCTCACACTCCCTTCCCTCCACCCCCTCCCCTCGCACCCCCTCCCCCCCCCGCACCCTCTTCCCCCCACCTCCTCCCACCAGCATCCAACTATCCCTGAGAAGGAGCCCTAACAACCCCACTGCCGTGTGGGCGTCTCAGGAGAGACCAAGACTGAGGGAGTAAACCCTAACAGGAGCGGAACCCCAAAGGCGGTCATGTGTCACCTTTGGCATGTTTCCGGCAGTTCCTGCAGCCATACCGGTGCCAAACGTCGTGCTCTGCACTCCTTTGGACCCCACCAGGAAGGCCAAGAGGGGGGTTATGACGCTTGGGCAACTCACAACCTCCATACATCCGCCCAGGCATGCGCCATGGAGAGGTCACTCCATAGTCACCTCACAGCGACCAAAACAACACGGAAGGCAGCAGCTATGGGTTATAAGTCCAGCTCAATTGGCGTAGAGATTGGGCGTCATGGGTTGCCTTTGTTGGTGGGAGAGGTCATCGCATCTCACTGGGCAGCTACCGCCCGCCTCAAACTGGGCAGCCCCCTGATCAGTAAGGTTCTGTCCCGCCACAGTCCACCTGCTTCAATGGGTGCTTGGAGCTCAGGGTCATTGCCCGACAAGTGGACTGTAACACCACACCGAACAGCACGAAAAAAGGAAAGAAGGTACCAGCCCTTCGTTTTGCAAGCTGGAACATCAGAACTATGTGTCCTTGCCTGTCGGAAGACCTTACACAAATCAACGATTCTCGGAAGCTTGCCATCATTAACAATGAGTTCAGTAGACTAAATGTGGACATTGCAGCACTTCAGGAGACACGCCTCCCTGCGAGCGGATCTCTAAGACAGCAAGACTACACCTTCCATTGGCAGGGTAGGGATCCTGAAGAACCAAGACAGTTTGGAGTGTGCTTCGCCATTAGAAACTCTTTGCTCTGCATGATAGAGCCATCTTCAAATGGCTTGGAACGCATACCGTCCATCCGACTGCTCACCGCCTCTGGTCTAGTACACCTACTCAGCATCTATGCTCTAACACACTGCTCCCCACCTGAAGTTAAAGACCAGTTCTACGAGGAACTCCATGATATCATTAGTAGCATCCCCAATACCGAACATCTGTTCCTGCTGGGGGACTTTAATGCCAGGGTTGGGGCCGACCATGACTCATGGCCCTCCTGCCTTGGGCACTATGGCATTGGAAGGATGAATGGACAGAGACTGCTGGAGTTGTGTACCTGTCACAACCTCTGCATCACCAACTCGTTCTTTCATACTAAACCCTGTCACCAGGTTTCTTGGAGGCACCCAAGATCACTTCGTTGGCACCAGCTGGACCTCATCGTTACAAGACGAGTCTCTTTAAACAGGGTTCAAATCACACACAGCTTCCACAGTGCAGACTGCGACACCGACCACTCCCTGGTGTGCAGCAAGGTTAGACTCAAACCAAAGAAGCTGCATCACTCCAAGCAGAAGGGCCGCCCACACATCAACACTAGCAGAATTTATTATCCACAGTTGTTACATAAGTTTCATTTGAAAAAGCCCTTCAAAACACTTCTACAGGGGATGCAGAGACGACATGGGCCCACATCAGATGCGCCATCTATGACTCAGCAATGACCATCTATGGCAAACGTGTGAAGCAGAATGCAGACGGGTTTCAATCTCACTTTGAAGAGCTAGAACCTGTCATAGCCGCTAAGCATATTGCGCTGTTGAACTACAAGAAAGCCCCCAGCGAGTTAACATCCATAGTACTTAAAGCAGCCAGAAGCACTGCACAAGGAACAGCCAGGTGCTGCGCAAATGACTACTGGCAACACCTATGCAGTCATATTCAGCTGGCCTCCGACAACGGAAACATCAGAGGAATGTATGATGGCAGTAAGAGAGCTTTTGGGCCAACCATCAGGACGATCGCCCCCCTGAAATCTAGATCAGGGGACACAATCACTGACCAATGCAAGCAAATGGACCGCTGGGTTGAGCACTACCTAGAACTGTACTCCAGGGAAAATGTTGTCACTGAGACCGCCCTCAATGCAGCCCAGTCTCTGCCAGTCATGGATGAGCTGGACATACAGCCAACAAAATCGGAACTCAGTGATGCCATTGAATCTCTAGCCAGTGGAAAAGCCCCTGGGAAGGATAGCATTATCCCTGAAATAATCAAGAGTGCCAAGCCTGCTATACTTTCATCACCCCTTTCCAATCCTGAGTGGTGTGAAACAGGGCTGTGTTCTCGTACCTACACTGTTCAGCATCTTCTTCTCCCTGCTGCCCTAACTTGCTTTCAAGTCTTCAGAAGAAGGAATTTTCCTTCACACAAGATCAGGGGGCAGGTTGTTCAACCTTGCCCGTCTAAAAGCGAAGACCAAAGTATGGAAAGTCCTCATCAGGGAACTCCTCTTTGCTGACGATGCTGCATTAACATCTCACACTGAGGAGTGTCTGCAGAGACTCATCGACAGGTTTGCGGCTGCCTGCAATGAATTTGGCCTAACCATCAGCCTCAAGAAAACAAACATCATGGGACAGGACGTCAGAAATGCCCCATCCATCAATATCAGCAACCACACTCTGGAAGTGGTTCAAGAGTTCACCTAGCTAGGCTCAACTATCACCAGTAACCTGTCTCTTGATGCAGAATTAAACAAGCGCATGGGAAAGGCTTCCTCTGCTATGTCCAGACTGGCCAAGAGAGTGTGGGACACAAAACACAGAACACACAAGTCCAAGTGTATCAAGCCTGTGTCCTCAGTACCTTGCTCTACGGCAGCGAGGCCTGGACAACGTACGTCAGCCAAGAGCGACGTCTCAATTCATTCCATCTTCGCTGCCTCCGGAGAATCCTTGGCATCAGGTGGCAGGACCTCCAACACAGAAGTCCTCAAGGTGGCCAACATCCCCAGCATATACACCCTACTAAGCCAGCGGCGCCTGAGATGGCTTGGCCATGTGAGCCGCATGGAAGATGGCAGGATCCCCAAGGACTCATTGTACAGCGAGCTCGTCACTGGTATCAGACCCATCGGCCGTCCATGTCTCCGCTTTAAAGACGTCTGCAAACATGACATGAAGTCCTGTGACATTGATCACAAGTTGTGGGAGTCAGTTGCCAGTGATCGCCAGAGCTGGCGGGCAACCATAAAGGCGGGGCTAAAGCACGGCGAGTCGAAGAGACTTAGCAGTTGGCAGGAAAAAAGACAGAAGCGCAAGGAGAGAGACAACTGTGGAACAGCCCCAACAACCAATTTTATCTGCAGCACCTGTGGAAGAGTCTGTCACTCTAGAATTGGCCTTTATAGCCACTCCAGGCGCTGCTTCACAAACTACTGACCACCTCCAGGTGCTTACCCATTGTCTCCCGAGACAAGGAGGCCAAAGAAGAAGAACTCTACGAACTGCTTTGCCTGTGCTGGGATGAGGGAGCAGTACCACAGGACATGCGCAATGCCAATATCATCACCCTGTATAAGAACAAGGGTGACTGCGATGACTGCGATGACTGCAACAACTACCATGGAATCTCCCTGCTCAGCATAGTGGGGAAAGTCTTTGCTCGAGTCGCTTTAAACAGGCGCCAGAAGCTGGCTGAGCATGTCTACCCTGAGGCACAGTGTGGCTTTCGTGCAGAGAGATCCACCATTGACATGCTGTTCTCCCTTCGCCAGCTACAGGAGAAATGCCACGAACAACAGATGCCCCTCTACGTTGTTTTAATTGATCTCACCAAAGCCTTTGACCTGATCAGCAGACGTGGTCTCTTCAGACTACTAGCAAAGATCGGATGGCCACCAAAGCTACTAAGTATCATCACCTCATTCCATGTCAATATGAAAGGCACAATTCAGCATAGCGGTGCCTCATCAGACCCCTTTCCTATCCTGAGTGGCGTGAAACAGGGCTGTGTTCTCGCACCTACACTGTTTGGGATCTTCTTCTCCCTGCTGCTCTCACATGCGTTCAAGTCTTCAGAAAAAGGAATTTTCCTCCACACAGGATCAGATGGCAGGTTGTTCAACCTTGTTCGTCTAAGAGCGAAGACCAAAGTACGGAAAGTCCTCATCAGGGAACTCCTCTTTGCTGACGATGCTGCATTAACATCTCACACTGAAGAGTGTCTGCAGAGACTCACTGACAATGGACAACTTCCATTTGTCCAGCATGTTTTAGCAATAAGTGTATCTCCAACTTTGGTTAAATGCCTGCAGTTTTGGTATTTAATCAGCGAAGGAACTCTTTATTGCCTTGTATATACTGATACATGGAGGGTTATTGCATAATTCACTCAGCCCTTAGGATTCATGGAAAGATTGCAATTTTGCTGCTGAATTAAATTATTTGCTGATAGGAATTGTGCATGTTACTAGTAATTCCAAGGAGTCAGTATAGCTAATTTCAGAGAACCATAATTGATCATATTTTATGTTCAATGTGCGTGCTTTTAAAAAAGAACAATGAGCTTAAAATACAGAAAAATGCTAGTTATCCATGTATCAGTCAGCAGTATGACATCATATCTGGTGGCAAAAGATTCTTAATAATCTAATCAGTGATTGGTGTCACTGAAAGGAAAATGTCCAACTGGAAACTTATTTTAACTGTATATATGTTATAATAAAAAATATGTTATCAATGGAATTTCATGATAATGCAGTTGAAAGCAATAATCACAGTGTAGTCCCCTGGAACTCTGTCCCTTGCATCACTTGCAGGAGATAGTATTAGAGCATGGGCACTCTGTTGTCTGTAGTACCCAGTCCAATTCCTTGAAATCCTATTGTTTTCTCAACAATTTCATGAGATATCTATTCTTGTTCAGAAAAAAAGGCAAGTGAATCATGAATTTAACTAATACAAAAACAAAATAATGTGAATGCTGGAAATCTGAAATAAAATCAGAAAATGCTGGAAATACTCAGTCGGCATCACTGGACAGAGAATTTAACTGTGATAGATGCCAGCAACAAAGAAAGACAAAGAGAAATTGTAATGGATGCTCTAACAACTTTGTGTCATGAAGCGATAGTTAACTTTGCATATAAAGTACATACAAGGGAAAAAGTTTCAGGAATCTGACAGGGAGAACCAAGTGCAGGTAAAATGATTTCTGAAGCTTCACTGCTAATATTCCATGTGGACTTTTTAATTTGATATAGAAGGTGGTGTTGTGGTAATGTCACTGATCTAGTAATCCAGAGGCCCAGGCTAATGGCCTGGGTACACGGGTTCACATCCGATCATGGCAAATGGTGGAATTTAAATTCAATCAATTAATAAAAATCTGGAATTGAAAGCTCGCCTCAGTAAGGGCACTGTGAAACTATCATTGATTATCATAAAAACCTATCTGGTCTCTTTCAGAAAGGAAATCTGCTGTCTTTACCTGGTCTGGCCTACATATGATTATAGACCAACAGCAATGTGTTTGACTCTAACCTGCCCTCTGAAACGGCCTAGTGAGCCACTCGGTTGTCAAGGGCAATTAGGGATGGGCAACACATACTGGCCTTGCCAGTGATGCCAACATCCCATGATAGAGTAAAAGAAATTATGTGAAATGTTGCAGTGCTTGTTATTTTGTAAGATTCTGACCAATTGGGCCAATTAAATCTTTTGCATTCATATGTATTGATGGGTATTGATGACGCAACTGAAGCGTAGCAAAAAAGGGGTCTATTTAAAGGTGGGAAATCCACGATGCACTGTACTATCATTCAAGTGAGGAGGAAGGGTCTGCTCAAAAAGAGTTGCATTTGGACATGGTACACATACAAGAGCTCTTTTGTGCCAATAAGTCCTGTTCCAGAAATGTTAGTGTAGAAAGAAAGCAATGAGTAAGATTTAGATTTTTTGAGTCTTGGGCTATTGATTTTTAGTAGAATACCCACCTCCTAGTTTGTTTGTTTGATTTTGATGGACAAGGTACAAGTTGTTCATTCTGTCTGGAATGTAGTATATAATTGTTAGCTGGTGGCCTAAGCAGAGAAGCCATTGTGGCTTTTCCACCAAGTGAAGTTAACCGGAAGAAGAGCCAGGGCTAGGAACGCCTAAAGTGGTTAAAAAAAACGTTTTTTTTAAAAACTTTTCTTGCAGAGCCAGAAGGAGCAGAATTTCTCCTTTAGGCAAAAAAAGGAAAGTTTGGACCTCTCCTGTCCCATGTTCCCCCTTTCCTGATCTTGAGACTCTTCTAAAACTCTCTCCCTGTGATTTACCTGAGTGCTGGAGACCCTTCCTTCAGACCCAGTCTGCGATCTCCTGCCATCCAACATTCTGCTCACAGGCCTGCTGCCTGAGGGCATGCAGCTGAGGTCCGGAAGTTAAAAATGCCCAGTTCTTACGCTGTCGATCAAAGGATAGATTCTGCAAGTTGCCTTAATTGACTGATTGATTACAATATCAGCACTGCAGCTGTACCTCCTTCTAACCACTCCACCAGATGATGCCTCAGTGAACTTCTTTAGCCCAGCATGACTTTGTTGTAAAGCATCAGTGGAGTGAAAACAAATGAGCGCCAAACAATTACTTCCTTTTCTGAAAGACTATTGTGACCATCAATAATAATCAGTAATAGAGCATGACATAACTGCAAAGTGTATTTCTAACAAAACATTTCTTTTATTTACAGAAAACAATATTTGTGTCCAAACTATAAGACTCCCTGCTCTTTCTTAGAAGTGTGCTTCACCCTCATGCCTATCTGTGCTTTCCTATCTCCTCTTCTAGTGCTGCGTCTAAGTACTCCCTGAGGGGCTGTAGTTCAAGAGGTGTTTGGCTGCTCAGGCTGTACAATGACATTATGAGACTGAGGCAGGCCTTGACTCATGGCCACAAGCTCACAAGAGGGAGCTGCTGCTTGCTGCATTTTCAATCAGCCTGTTCTTGTCCACCACCATGTACAAACATACTCTGTGGGGAACTGCTGAAGTTCTGGTATCTTTTGATGTGCTGGGAGTTGGTATAATCGAGCACAAGGACTCCAGCCATCCCTGGATCTGCTGCACGCCCTGCCAATCAGTTGGATGGCTGGTCCAATGGCAGTTCTCAGATCTGTCCAGCCCCGAGACAAGTCAGTGGCCACTGTCTGGAAGCTGTGATCCACGCTCCCACTCCAATTAGTCCCCAGTTGCCTCCAGAGCTGCCTTTTGTGCCCAACTGGTCTCTGGCTTCATGTCATCTGAGGCTCTGCTGCAAGGCAAAGGCATTTTGGAATAAAGAAGTCTGCTGTGTTGTGGCTGCCATTTACTTCTTTTGCCTGTGAGGAAGAGAAATCTTTTGAGGTGTTGCTGCAAAAGAGAGCTGCAGATTCGACTGTCACACCTGCCAATTGCTGCACATCCTTTGCATTTGTCCTCAGCGCGCAGTTTGATATTCCTCGAAGATCATTTTTTTGAGGCAAGCTCTGGGTCCATTTTTATGAAGTCATCAGCAGCCACCAAGAGGAAGATGGCAGATGCTTGCTCATTTCCCACTTCACTGGTTCCTCCATGCCCAATGATTCAGTCAGTGGTAATTCTTCACTATCACTATCTAAATTCCCCGGATGAAATTCCCTGGGCTGGTTGCTGGGCAAGATGAAGCTAGAGATACTGTGGTAATCTAGGAGAGGAGTTTGAGAGGACTAGAGGTTCTCAGGCCAGGCCAGGATGGCTTGGTTTTCCCCATTGCAATAGCTTGTTGTCCTCCTCTATCTCTTCATAAGCATTACACTGCGAAGGAGGGGCACATTTCCCTCGTGGCTATGGATCAGATGTATAGCACTAGATCGCACTAGATAGGATGGTAGATGTTGAGAAAGAGTGAGGTTAACATTATTGGGATGAAGGAGAGAAGAGGTGGAGTGTGCGTGCTTGCATTCATATATGTGTGTTCAATTAGACCTACTAGGGCATCATTGCTGGTGCTGATTTTCTCAACTGGCCCTAAGGAACACTGATCTTTATCTCCAGCACATCTGCAATGGCTTCATCTCCATGATGCCTCATGGCAGATGAGATGACCCAGTTTTGGGATGCCGCTTCCAGTGGCCTGCCTCTGTCTTGAGTTGTGTGCCAGTTTCTCCTGCAACAACATAAGTAAATAGGGTATGGTTGACAGTGGAATAATGTGTGGTGAGTGTGATAGGAGTGGAGTGAAAGATATTGGGGAGTAAAGATATTAGAGTGAAGACCACCAAAAATTATATCATGGCAATGTTCTATTTTTTCTGAAGAACACACCAACAAAGAGCAAAAAGCAGGCTGCCTACCTGAAATGCCTGAGGAGACTGGACAGCAGTCAGCAAGAGACCCCACAACAGTGCAGTGAGCTAGACTACAGACAAGAGTTTCAACACCTCCCGGTGTTGAAACTCTGTGAGTACAGCAAGCAATTTGCCAGGAGACCAGAGCATTCACCTATCTTGCAGTGGGTTGAAAAATTTGAAAACAGTGACTGAAGCCATTACTGTTGTAGTTTTCCCAGTTGTTTTTTGCTTCATGGGCAATGTATAAGCTGAAAAGTGCGGGAGAACTCAGCAGCGCCACTGGAGTCCAGCACAAAGTAAAAGGCTGGTTATGGCAGCAGCCAGTACTGCAAGCTCCAGCCCTTTTTAACAAGGCAGCTCATAGTTTGAAAAAAAAGAACCAGCCCGTGAAAATATAGCTGTTGCTCTGTTTAAAAAAAATGATGTAGTCACACACCCAAAAGGTGCAAGTCTGTAAAAATGAATCTGTCTTAAAAAGGGAACAAAAAGAAAACCTGTGAAAAAGCCTGTATTTGTAAACACTTGGGGTCATTAAGACAGGTATCCAGGTATCCAGTTATGGACTGGAAGGTGTCAGACATAGCGTCTGAATTTAAACTGATCCGACAGCAAGTGGATCTGTGTTTCCTAGATCAAGAAGTGAGAGAACCAAAGAAACAAGCTACCAATATTAAGATCGCACTGTGCAACAAGGGCTTGCAATGGATCAGTATGTCAGGATTGTCAGCTGAGGATCTGAAGGACCCTAGCAAGATATGGGCATAACTGGAGCAGCAACTCAAATTGAAGTTAAATTTTCACGTACATAGGCTTGAGCCTTTGACTTACTGGCAAAGACAAGATGAATCCATTGACCAGTTTGTTGCAAGGTGCTGAGATAAAGCTCAATATTGTCGCAGATTTTGAATTATCGGAACTAGTAATCGCATTTACCTCACTACAGCCCTTTCAAAAAGACCTGCTAGAAAAGAAGAAAGGACACACCGTAGACGTATGACTTAATGATGGAAGAAAGCTTGAAGCCATCATGGCTGGGCACCAGCAGTTACGAGCAGTGGGGGCGGTTACAACAATTGGAATGGTAACCAAGGCTCAGAGGTCTGCTAAGCCTGATGGCAAATGTGGCTTGAATCACCCAATTTGCAGCTGTCCAGTGTACCAGAACCACTGCAAAGCTTGTGGCATGCAAGGACATTGAGCAAGGTAGTACAGAAGGCTGAGCTCAGATACTGTGCACAGGAATGGTGGCTGATCACATGCAGAGAGATTGTTTGCAAGAAAGAATGACCAGATTGTCGGGAGGACACAGCTGAAGAATGCACACGTGCGAACAGCGAGCAGCATTTCACACAGTCAATTTGGATCAATATGTCAATACTATTACGCACTCTGAGGCATTCGCCACGATTGGGATTATATGCCCACAGAAGTGACAAGCATAATCTGAGAGTGATGGTACAACCCACTACAGCTAGGCTGACTGTCCACAATGGTTCTCCAATCAAGTGCATGGGAACAATAACTTTACTGTGCAGCTATGGGAGCTCCGAATGGCTACCACAAATGTTTTATATTGTAGTCACAACTGGACCAACTGTCGCAGGACTTCCAGTATGCTGAGGTCTACAAATTGTCACAATACATTAGTTCAGTAACATACCAAAGATGGTAGGAAATACCCAGGTTGAGCATACCCCACATAAATACCACATAAGAGATTAGCATGTAAAATTAAAGCACATGGGATTGGGGGTAGTGTATTGCGATGGCTAGAAAATTGGTTGGCAGACAGGAAACAAAGAGTAGGGATAAATGGGTCTTTTTCTGAATGGCAGGTAGTGACAAGTGGGGTACCACAGGGATCGGCGCTAGGACCCCAGCTATTCACAATATACATTAATTATTTAGATGAGGGAACCAAATGTAATATCTCCAAATTTGCAGATGACACAAAACTGGGTGGGAGGGTGAGCTGTGAGGGGGATGCAGAGAGGCTTCAGGGTGATTTGGACAAGTTGAGTGAGTGGGCTAATGCATGGCAGATGCAGTATAATGTGGATAAATGTGAGGTTATCCACTTTGGTAGCAAAAAACAGGAAGGCAGATTATTATCTGAACGACTATAAACTGAGAGAGGGAAATATGCGGTGAGATCTGGGTGTTCTCGTACACCAGTCGCTGAAGGTAAGCATGCAGGTGAAACAGGCGGTAAAAAAGGCAAATGATATGTTGGCCTTCATGGCGAGAGGATTCGAGTACAGGGGCAGCGATGTCTTGCTGCAATTATATAGGGCCTTGGTGAGACCATACCTGGAATATTGTGTGCAGTTTTGGTCCCCTTATCTGAGGAAGAATGCTCTTGCTATAGAGGGAATGCAGCGAAGGTTTACCAGACTGATTCCTGGGATAGCGGGACTTACGTAAGAGGAGAGATTGGGTCAGTTAGGATTATATTCGCTGGAGTTCAAAAGAGTGAGGGGGGATCTCATAGAAACCTATAAAATTCTAACAGGAATTGACAGGGTAGATGCAGGAAGGATGTTCCTGATAGTGGGGGAGTCCAGAACCAGGGGTCATAGTCTAAGGATACGGGGTAAACCTTTCAGGACTGAGATGAGGAGAAATTTCTTCACCCAGGGAGTGGTGAGCCTGTGGAATTCACTACCACAGAAAGCAGTTGAGGCCAAAACATTGTATGTTTTCAAGAAGGAGTTAGATATAGCTCTTGGGGCGAAAGGGATCAAAGGGTAAGGGGCGAAAGCGGGAACAGGCTACTGAGTTGGATGATCAGCTATGATCATAATGAATGGCGGAGCAGGCTCAAAGGGCCGAATGGCCTACTCCTGCTCCTATTTTCTATGTTTCTGTGTTTCTATATCGGGTTGGTCCATGTAAAGGATGACACAAAGGCTGAGAGTCTTGACACGAAGAGGTGATATGACTGAAGTCTCTCCTCGGGCTTCAGTTCATTTCAGCAAGTACCCAGAGGTCAGTGGATTGGTGATGTTGCCAGTCATCATTTTCTAATCTTCTGAACAAGGGAAAAGGTTGACGATAACAAGATCGGGATGAATAAGAAAACCTCCTCTACGTTTTAGGGACTGTTAAATTTGCTTACCTGTAAAATATGTTTTGTTTTAATTACGTATAGTTTTTCCAAACTGCAAAATCATTGTTTATTGTACATATGTTTTAATCTTTGGAAAAAAGGGAGATTGTGTGGGACAAAGAGCAGACCCACTAAAGAGCTGTAAGTGAAGATCACCAGAGGAAGTGCTGTCATGTCATACATGACCAGTTAGTTGTGAGTGGAGCCATGTTTAGATGTAGCAGTAACTGTTTGTATCTTTATGTTCCAGTCAAAATTTAATAAAACCCACGTTTACTTTGGATATTACTGTAGTCCTGTGAGTCTTACAATAGATCGCACACCAAAGGAACAAGTAATATTACAATATCCACCCAGGGGCCTCGGGGAGAAATTCTCGAACCTGAACCTCAGTGAGGAAGAGTGTGTCAAATGTCACCACTTCACTAAGGACATCTTCACTGGATTCTACCACCTGCTGCAGCCACAACTGAAACCTCAGAACAACTTGAGGATGACATTGCGGTGGCTATGAAGGTGACCGTGGTGATAAACTTTTATTCATCGGGTTCATTCCCGGCTGGAGCTAGGGATATTTGCAGTTTCTCCCAGTTTGCCACCACTGTTGCATAAGAGTGGTCACTGAGGCTCTGTATTCTAAGAGAACTGAATATATTTCATTCTCTCTTACCAGAGAGAAGCAGATGGAACGAGCATGTGACATGGTGAGGATTGCCAGCTTCCCCATAGTGCAGCGTGCCATGGACCTCGCGCAAGTCACTTTGTGGGCGCCGTATGTCAACTATGCCTATGTGGTTCTTCATAATTCATGAATTTTTCAATGAACAGCAATAATCACTATCTTGCGCAGAGACTCCATCCCCATTAAATATAGTGCATCCGCCGTGGCTCTCCACCAGTTCTAAAGCCTCTTCCTAGGCCTGGCTTAGAGAATGGATATCAGTGACCCCTCCACGAGTCCTGGCCACCTCCCTCCTATAATGGGCTCTCTTCTGCTGCAAGAGGAAGGATGGATAAATTATAAACTGGCATAAGTATCACCATGACAGTTCTGCTACTATGGGCCCCTCGTCATCAACTGGGAGATCTGATGTATCTCATGCTCTCTGGAATTTACTGGGGTTGAGCTATGAATGAGGGTAGCGTGTGTCCCAGATGCAGCATGCATCTGTCATGATCAGGTTATAACCTCGCTGCCGTTGTGCTGGCAGTGGCAGCCTTACCATGTCGCACACCCTATAGTCACATGCAAACCCCAGAAAAGAGCATTGGAATGTACCACTCACCTTGGCCAAACGCAGGAGGTCGTGGACTGTTTTCCTGCACTGCAGCCAGTTGCGTCGGGTGACTCCATGGCTGCTGACCTCCTCTGCAATCTCCACCCAGGCTTGCTTGGTCAGGCGGGCGGACCTCTTCTTGCCATTGATGGTGAAGAGAACCTCCCGCCTTTCCCTTGCAGCCTGCAGGAGAATCT
Organism: Heterodontus francisci; assembly: GCF_036365525.1. NCBI lineage: Eukaryota > Metazoa > Chordata > Chondrichthyes > Heterodontiformes > Heterodontidae > Heterodontus > Heterodontus francisci. The sequence goes on from NC_090374.1 coordinate 146,261,466, forward strand.
GCAGGAAGGAATCACATAAGCGTGGGGCCACCCTTGGCCTACTCTCTGCCATCCTGTCCACTCTTCCTAGGGGAGTTGGGTGGTGTAGAAAACAGTGCTGTGAATTTTTATGCCTCACAGAGCTTCTATTGACAGCAAGGCAGGAGTGATTGCAGAGCTGGCAGGCTTTTAAAGATGGTGCCAGCACATGATCCTCTGTCTGCTGCCCCCGCAATCGGCGTCTCGACTGCCACCCCACCACAGGAATGGGTGTGACCAGCACCTCCATTATGCTAAATGGTTGCCCAGATAATTGCGGCAGCATGGTTGCACACGTGACACACAGGAATGCCGCCCTATTCCGTCTCCTCTATTGGGTAACGACATGCAGCCGTACATGTCCCTCACTGGTTAGGTTCTGTTGCCTGTGGTTAAGTACTGAGTTCTCCCACACTTTTCGGCTTATACGTTGCCCAAGAGAGAGGGAAGTGTGTTAGTGAGTGGGGTGCAATGCGTTTGAGTGATGTGGCAGTCATGGTTGAATATCTGGCAATGTGTGAAATATGGGTATGAGGCTCAAAGCAAAGTTAAACAGGTGAGGGTGTATTGATACTTTGAATGTTAGGTATGAGTCATAATTGTTAGAGATTGTTGATGGGTTAGTACATTGAGCAGTGTCTGAGGCTCATGGTGCAGTTGGTGGGATATGGCATTTGAAGATACTGTTACGATCAGGTGAGGAGGGGTCAAAGGGCTCTCCTCTTGTCCCTCTCCTTGTTTGACCACAACAGATTTATTTCATTTTTAAGTGGATATACTTGCCAATTTAGTGAATGTTTAACTGTTTACATGCCATGATCATTAAAAGAGCCAATCGGACAGGGTTTCTCGAGTTTAACAAAGAAAGAGGTTAACTTTATTGTACTTAAACCGATTTTAGTAAAATAATAAAATACACTCCAACTTTCACACACTCACACACACAATAACACACACACAAATAGGTTACAGAGTGGGGAAGGATAGATTGGTTGAATTAGAGTCCAGAGAAATTAAAGGGGAATACAGTCTGTGGAGGTTGCTGACTCAGCTGGCTTCAGGCTGAATTTGATGGTCCTGGTTTGAAGAAGTGGGCACTAATTCAGTGATTCTCTGGGAGACAACAATGCAGTTGAATTCCTTCAAGGAAGGTCTCTGTCTGTTCTTTCTGGAAAGTTCTCTCTAAACTGTGTAGCTGAAAGAGGTTTCTGTCTGTTCTTTCCAAAAGGTTCTCTACTATGTAGCTGAAGGAGGTTTCTCTATGCTCTTTCCGGAAGGTTCTCTCTCTCTCCAGCTCCCTCCTCAGGCTTAAATGGAAGTTGGTGACTCGGCTGGCTTCAGGCCGAATTCATTGGTCCTGAGGCTTCTGGTTTGAAGAGGTGGATGCTGATTCAGTGGTTCTCTAAGAGAGAGCAGTGCAGCTGAATTTCTTCGAAGGAGGTCTCTGTCTGTTCTGTCCAGAAAGTTCTCTACTGTGTCGCTGAAGGAGACTTCTGTCTGGTCCTTCTGGAAAGTCCTCACTAAACTGTATAGCTGAAGGAGGTCTGCTCTTTCCAGAAAGTTCTCTACTGTGTAGCTGAAGGTGGTTTCTATCTGATCTTTCCAGAAAGTTCTCTCTCTAAAGCTCCCTCCTCAAGCTTAAGTACAGTCAGCAGATAGAGTTCAAAGCTTGCAAGGTTTGAGTGGTTCATCTCCACCAATTAAATAGTCAGGTTTCCAGCCAGTGGATTAAAAAAATCATCCTTCGACCTAGCACGTCTTCATGACAATACAATCACTGACCTTGACCACTAATATGAGGTCATTCAACTTTTTGCGGCACTGTATCCAGGTCTTTGGGGCTAGACTCCTGGCATTGACTGCAACAGCTATTGGGGTCACTGCCTTTACAAAGTTTGTTTGGAGGGCCTCCTGTGGATTTCTCACATCTTTCATCCTTTCCACTTGCTGCACCAAGGTCTCCAGTTCAGCATTGGAAAGTCTTAGACTTACTCTTTGCCATATAGTGCCATTATTGAATGTTCCCCACTTCAAAATCACTTTTATAATAACTTCCAGCACCTGCTCCAGCCACAATGTACCTCCCCTTTAAGAGTGGCAGGCTGGCTTGAATTCATGTTTGCCTCTCATGATCTTGTGCCCCCAGCTCAGGCAGGTAGCCATTCAACAGCACAATTAGCATAGGATGCATGCTACAATCTTATAAATTAGCAGGCAGCACAAAGTTGGCATGCTGCCTGCATCAGAAGCAACAGACAAGGAGTAATCCTGCATTGCGGTGCCTGCGCACATTTTTGGGCCTGTCCAATTTCACGCCCCCATTATCTTCTCTCTCCTAAGAGATATCAAGGTATTGCTCAGTGAAGTTCACTTTTCCTCTCCCAAACCTCTGTATGGTCACCTAATGGGCACAGATGCATTGCCATCCTGCTGCTAACAAAGAATAAACATGTGAATTAGAGATGCCATAGAGAGATTTGAGGACAAGTGAGAGAAAATGCTTTCTGCAACCTTACCTGTAAGTCTCCCATTTTGTGTTGAACACAGGAGTCTGCAGACTGCTTTTAAACAGTAACTTCATTATTGCACACAAGTTTCCTGGGGTTTAGCTGTTTACACTCATTTTACGATTTATGTTGCATTATGCCAGTTCATATGCAAATTAACTATCCAGCAAACCTGCCTGTATCTCTATCTGCTGAGAACTGACATAACTTTCCTGCTGAACTATGGTGTAACAACGGCTTTTTTTGGGTGTGGGTGAGGTTTTTTTAAGTGAGACAAACAGGAAACTTAGCGATTCAGCCCAATATACTTACGAAAGAAGCAACCAAAATGAGCAAAGGTCAGCAGACATAGATTTAATTAAGTATGGCACAACAATATTTCACTGCGGAACATGAGCAGGAAAGATGACTTTTTAACGTACAATGCAGTGATTGCATTAAACAAATTGTGCAAGCATTAGCCTAAGGCAAAGTTAGGTCTCTAACCATTGATGACTTTCTAGGACATTAACCAATATTATTGTGGTGCATTGCTATGGATGAGGTAAACTGAGTTCCAATTACTGAAGAACACGGTTTGTCTTTTGAGAATTATTAAATGCTGCCAATAATTTGGTGCAACTGTAAGTGCCTCTGCTGGGACTGGAGTACAAGAGAATGCTTCACAGCACAGAATTTTAATTGTGTGCTGTAAGTGGTGTTAAAGCAGATGGAAATGTTCATAACAAAAAGTGACTACTAAGCTCTGCGGTAGAGGGGTCATTTGAGAACTTTGAGAAACCTAGGACTGAAAACTGCCAACAACTTTTTTATTGCTGATACAGTGTTGAGTCTCAACTAGAAGTGAAAGCATTTCTGTGAATCTGCAAGACAAACAGAAACATTTTTATCAATTATTGAAAGATGGGCGGCACAGTGGCGGCACAGGCACAGTGGGCGGCACAGTGGTGCAGTGGTTAGCACCGCAGCCTCACAGCTCCAGCGACCCGGGTTCAATTCTGGGTACTGCCTGTGTGGAGTTTGCAAGTTCTCCCTGTGTCTGCGTGGGTTTCCTCCGGGTGCTCCGGTTTCCTCCCACATGCCAAAGACTTGCAGGTTGATAGGTTAATTGGCCATTATAAATTGCCCCTAGTATAGGTAGGTGGTAGGGAAATATAGGGACAGGTGGGGATGTGGTAGGAATATGGGATTAGTGTAGGATTAGTATAAATGGGTGATTAGTGTAGGATTAGTATAAATGGGTGGTTGATGGTCGGCACAGACTCGGTGGGCCGAAGGGCCTGTTTCAGTGCTGTATCTCTAAACTAAACTAAACTAAATATCAAAGTGCCATTGTAAGTGTTTGTAAATAAAAACATTCTGACAGAACTCAGAGGAAAAATACTTGCCAGCAATTCCTTGCAAGTCGTGATTTTCTGCAAGAAATAAGAAAATGTTCAAAGCAGCACAAGAAACAAGAGCTTTTTCATTTTTGTGAGAAACACAAGCATCACAAACCTCACAATGAATCCACGTAGGAAATGAGAATATTACTAAAATGCCAGTGAATCCATGCAAAAAATAACAATATCACTAACCAGAGACACAGATGAATCTCTGACAAAAAAAACTTGAACCTTACCAACATGGTGGTTGGTAAGTGGTTGGAAATGAAAGCCTAGTGATTAATCTCTCTTACTTGTTGAAAACAAGGTCATTTGGGGGAGGAATCAATTTTGCAGGAGTTTGAAAGAATCTTGCAATGTAAAAGAAAGGGAAGTTTTACATTTGCCACTTCTCAGCTTGACCAAATGTCCTGAAAGTTCCTTGTGTTGGCCTTAATTATATCCACAGACAAGCTCTCAGCCCCTATTGTGATTTTGCTGGAGCTCAACAAAGGAGGGGGAGAGGGGGTGGGTTTAAAACTGCAATCCAAAACTGACTGAAGGGAAAACTTAAGATAAGTGGGGTATACATTTGTTAACATTTTAAAGTCTGTAAGTGCTTTAAATTGATAGTTCGATCTTTCAAAAAGCTGCTTAGAGCAAACAAGTGGCTGACATGAAAAGGCAGAAAGCACAGTCTGTGGGAAAATGATGGATTGGAACAGCCCTTTTGATAGATAGCACACATGAGGTGGGTGCAAGGAGGGTTGTCCAGTGTGCTAATCTAGGGCACCCTCCCCAAAGGGCAAGAGCACAGTATGAAAGTAGTGGCAAAATGTTGAGGGCAAAGCTAACCTTGACCGTCACTGACCATGCCTTTATTATGATGCAGGTGTCTTTAAAGCAAATAGCCTAGAGATATTGGTTGCATAACTAGGGAGTCAGTTTGGCTCAGTTAGTAACACTGTTGCCTGCGTCTGAAGATCATGTGGGTAAATTTCCTCACTGTGTTTGTTATACTTACCGTGCAGGAATAGAGCAGGAAGCTTTTTTTTGGTGGAAGCTCTTTCTCGCTCCACAAGACTCTGTAGCTACCACAAGTGCACCGAGTTTCCAAGTGCTTTTTGAGCCTTCCTGTGATCTGCCCATTGTGTCCTCACTGGTTTCATTTGCATATGTCAAAGTGAGAGGCAGTGGCCTGACAGCTCTGGGTTTCCTGGGTTTGGGCCTGCTATTACACTCTGGCTAAGTTGGACTGAGATTTATGAGATGCAGAAGCCACCAAGATCAGCTGACTGAGGCAAAATAAGCATTTTTTGAAGTTGAAGAGTCTGAAAACTTTGCACAGTGATTTTGCAAATTGAAAATACTTTTTGAATTTGTTTTTTGCTGCCAAGACCTACACTTAATTCTATCCATTTCCCACTGGAACATTTTCAGCCTCAGCCTCAGCTGGGAAGGTAGCACAACTATCCCCACTTCCCACTCCTTTGGGTCCCTCCTGCTCTGTGTCTAATCTAGTACCTTCCGCCATCCTCACTGACACTGTCTAATTCCCCACCCAGGGAGAGAAAAGCGGAACTGGTGCCCGGGAGTGAGGAAGCAATGCTTGTAGTTGGCACTGGTTTGGACAGATGAAGATGGAGCAGGATGAAACAGCTGCATGTCAAGGGCCTCCAGTTTCCACACCCACTTGCTTCAGTGTTCTTAACATAAGGTGAGATGAGGGAAGCATTTGTCCCCAGCCCCTCCACCTCCTGCTCCTCCTATGTCCCATGTTGTTGTGAATGATCTGCAGGAGAAGAGGGTCAAAGTCAAGAATGGGTGAGCATCATTTCCTTGGAATTAAGGAGACAGAGAAGTTGGTGGAAGGTCATGGCTTTGTGGTGCTTCACAGGGGTGCCAGGGCAACAATGCAGTTGTTCACTAAAAAACCTGCTACTGGCAAGTTGACACCAAGAGCTGAGCAAGTGCCCAAGAGCTGCATGGGCTTGTCCCAAAAGGGAATGAGGGGTTTAAAGGTGGATATGTTCCTGCCTTTGTGGGGGCACTGTGCACCACATGTTTCTGAAAGAAGATAGAGTAAATGAGGAATGTGTGGAAATTCTTACTGCAGTGAAGGAAAAGATGTGGGGTATGAGGCTATTAAAGTGGAGGAAGGGGATTTTGTGTTGTGCATGCCAGTTCTTGGTCTTAGTAGAACTGTGTAGCCATAGTGCAGGATACAGAGATGGAGCCCCCCCATAACCAAAGTGCAATGTGAAGAGTTAGTTGTGTAAGTGTTGCTTTAAGAGGGTGAAGAATGTGTTGGTATCCAGGAAAACAAGGAGGAAAGAAAGACAGAGTCCAGTGTGATACCTTGCCAATCCTGGTGATGTCATTGAACTTTTTACAATGCTGGTCTGTAGTTCTGGGGATGAATGATGGACATTCAGGACAACAGGCAACACAATTTATACATCTGGTTGGCTTGGTGGAACCCACACCCTGGAGTCTGGATACCCTTCTATCAATCGCCTCGAGGAGGTCAAGGAGGTCCAAATCGGAGACTTCTGCTTCTCTGGCTTGATGCCTGGCCCTGCTGCCCTTTGGTTCCAGATGGTATGTGAAATCATAATTCTGTGAAAATGTAATTAAACTATTACTAAGGCATGCAGTGAAGATATTTAAGAGTGGAAGGAAAGAGACAAGCACTGTTGTTCTCTTATCTATTTTTCCCCACAGTCTGCTGCTGAGTAATGGGGTTGGATTTTCCCTCTGGGGGCGGGAAGCAGACATCAGGACTGTTTCTGGGTCCTGAACCTGCTCCAGAGGAAAACAGTCACTCATTGGGGTTTTGACGGGGGCATTCCCTTAATTGGTATGGAGACAGGTTCACTGTCCAATTAAGGATGATGGGTGGGCTGTTGAGCGGGAGAACCAATCAAAGGCTCAAAGGGGAGCAGCGGCCTGCAATGGATAATAAGTAACTGAGAGCGTTCTCACCAACATTTTTAGAACCTTAATTTAAAAAATGGTTCCTGCAGCCAGACCACCACTGTGGAGTGGAGCCTCTCTACTGCCCCTCTGCACCCAGACAGGCAGGGAGGGTCTCTAGGCCTGCCTGGAGTACTAGGTCCCCGGTTTGCCGCCGGGTGCTCACCTCCAGGCACCTAAACTAACCCCCGCCAGTGGGGGTTTTTATCATATATAGATTTATCTCGTTAGTAGTTAAGACCTATTTTTTCTTTTCTAATAAGTAGTTAATGTTGTTGTTGTTGTTTAAAGAAACCTGGTTTGGTGTGCTTTATCCTGGGGGGAAAACACAGTGTTTAATTTGGCTCTTCTTCAATAGGTGGGAAACTTTATTTGATATGCTATGACCTGTGGAGTAATGGGACTGAATTACCAGTGCATTACTCCCACCTTGGTCATAACAAATATTTAAAGGAAGCAGTGACTCATTTTCACTGAGAGCACTGTTGGCCTGCTGGGAAAACTGATTTCAGCACAAAAGAGATGCAAACCTGGGTACTATGGAGTTTAGCTGTTTTCCTGATTCCTCAGCACCTGTTTTGCTCCTGTGCCCCAGCCTTAGGACTAGAAAATCAACTCTATTGTGAAAAATGAAAATACAGTGAGTTGTCGTGAAAACTGAAAATGTCATAGCAGTAACTCCAGGAAGTAAGTGCACAGCTCCAAAACACTGTGAAAAATGAAGCTGTTATAAGTATGCAGAATCCCCAGAGATGGTAGCAACATGGTGTATTGTGAAAGGCGAATGTATCCCTGGAGGCTGTTGAAAAAAAAGAGCGCTTCAGTGAGTGATTGCCAAAAAAACATGACTCTCACAAGTGAATTATTGAATGCAGCTGAAAATCCTTGAAAAGTGATAAATTGTTATAGGGAGTGATAGTGTTAGAAGCATCCAAGGTACCAATGATGAACAGTGGAAACATTCTGTTATTTTTAAAAATGATCTAACATGATCAAAGTCAAATCTTCGTCCTGCTTCTTTGAATTCAAGATGCCAGCCAGCTCTGACCAGCTAAAATTTCTGAGTTAGAATTGGAGCATTGATTTAAAAAGCAGCTGTATTTGTTGAGTGACATGATTTTATTTCTATTCCTGTAGAGGCAAAAATGTTGTATGTTTGATGATAGAATTAGAGGACTGCGGATATCATGTGGGGCCGGAGGAGATTACAGAGATAGGGAGGGGCGAAGCCATGGAGGGAATTAAAAAAAAGATGAGAATTTTAAAATCAAGACATTGCTTGACCTGGAGCCAATGTAGGTGAGCGAGCACATGAGTGATAGGGGAACAGGACTTGGTGCAAGTTAAGACATGAGCAGCAGAGTTTTGGATGACCTCAAGTTTACCGAGGGTAGAATGTACATGGGAGAATAAGCGGGAGCGTGTTGGAATAGTCACAGGGTTGAAGTCAGGTAATGTTATGGAGGTAGAAATAGGCGGTCTTAGTGATCGCATGACCATGAGATCAGAAGCTCATCTCGGGGTCAAATGTGACACCAAAGTTGTGAACAGACTGGCTTAACTTTAGGATGTTGACAGGGGAGAAGGATGAAATCGGTACCTTGAGAATGGAGTTTGGAGGGGGGACCAAAAACAATGGTTTCAGTCTTCCCTATATTTAATTGGAGGAAATTTTTGCTCATCCAGTATTGGATGTTGGATAAGCAGTCTAATAATTTAGCAACAGTGGAGGGGTCGGGAAAGGTGAGGTACAGCTGGGTGTTGTCAGTGTACATGTGAAAACTAACACTGTGCTTTCGGAGGATGTCACTGAAGGGCAGCATGTAGATGAGAAATAGGAGAGGACCAAGGATAGATCTTTGGGGGACACCAGTGATCGTGGTGCAGGTGCAGGAAGAGAAGCCATTGCAAGTGATTAGATAGATAAGAATGGAACAGGTGAAAGCAGTCCCACCCAGCTGGACAACAGTGCAGAGGCGTTGGAGGAGGATGGTTTGGTCAACTGTGTGAAAGCCTGCAAACAGGTTGAGATGGGCGAGGAGGGAAAGTTTACCTTTGTCAGACTCACATAGGACTTAATTTGTGACTTTGATAAGAGCCATTTCGGTACTGTAGTGAGGCGGTGACCTGATTGCAGGGATTTAAACATTGAGTAACAGGAAAGATGGGCACAGATTTGGGAAGCAACACACCCTCAAGGCATTTGGAGGGGAAAGGGAGGTTGGAACAGTAGTTTGCAAGGACAGTGGGGTCAAGGGTTGGCTTTTTTGAGGCAAGGCGTGGCAACAACAGATTTAAAGGAGAGAGGGACAGCAGCTGAAGAGAGAGAAACATTAACAATATTGTGAAAAGAAGGATGTTTGAGGAACATTGTACCTATCTGAGGGCTGAGAGTTCAGTCACCGAGGATGCGCAGCAACTGACATTCAGGTCTACAGCTATCCATTGTGGCACATGCCATAAGCGTTTGTCATCCTTGGAGGTACCAATACAACAAATTGCAGGTTCATTGGAATCTGCAGCAGGCCTTCACCTTAGAAAGAGTAAAGGACCAGTCAGATGCCAACTCTTTTTATTTATTTATTCGTTCATGGGATGTGGGTGTCACTGGCAAGGCCAGCATTTATTGCCCATCCCTAATTGCCCTTGAGAAGGTGGTGGTGAGCTGCCTTCTTGAACCATTGTGGTCCTAGGGGTGTAGTTACACCCACAGTGCCATTAGGAAGGGAGTTCCAGGATGTTCACCCAGCGATAGTAACAGAATGGCGAGACAGTTCCAAGTCAGGATGGTATGTGGCTTGGAGGGGAACTTGCAGGTGGTGGTGTTCCCATGCATCTGCTGCCCTTGTCCTTCTAGGTGGTAGAGGTTGCAGGTTTGGAAGGTGCTGTCGAAGGAGCCTTGGTTAGTTCCGGTAGTGCATCTTGTAGATGGTACACACTGCTGCCACTGTGCATCGGTGGTGAAGGGAATGAATGTTGAAGGTGGTGTATGAGGTGCCGATCAAGCGGGCTGCTTTGTTCCAGATGGTGTTGAGCTTCTTGAGTGTTGTTGGAGCTGCACCCATCCAGGCAAGTGGAGAGTATTCCATCACACTCCTGACTTGTGCCTTGTAGATGGTGAATAGGCTTTGGGGAATCAGGAGGTGAGTTACTCGCCACAGAATTGCCAGCCTCAGACCTGCTCTTGTAGCCACAGTATTTATGTGGCTGGTCCAGTTCAGTTTCTGGTCAATGGTAACCCCCAGGATGTTGATAAGGAGAGTAAAGACCTGTCTGCAAAGCAGATTCCATATCAAGGTAGCTGAAATGCTTCTGTCTCTGAGGGTTTTCAGGATCTGGTAGCTGCCATTGGGCCAGCCATTTCCCTGTTCATTGGAGACATGGATCCAGGGCTCAGAGGAACAATGACAGTTGGAATTCACCTGCCTGATGATGCCCTCTCTTAAGATAACTGTACATGGCAGAGTTTCAGCTTTTTACCTTAGGGTGTCATACCAATGGAACATTAAGGCAGGGCAACACCAGGCTGCCCAGTCATAAGCTCCATGGATGCAGCCAATAGCATCTCTCCAGCAGGAGCAAACTGCCATAAGAGGACCATCTCAGTCCCATGACCCTTTTCTAGAACATGAATAACCAACCACTTATTGCGTAATTGGGCCTCAGGTTGTACCTAGGAGAAGCATTAGTATATGTGAAAGAAAGGCATGTGTACTCACCCAGGAGAAACATGGGGATAGGAAAGAATCAGTTGGCTACTGTTCAATTCAGAATTCATTGTAATTAGATGACATTGTGATTTGTTATTCATGGAGATTAGAGTTATACAGGAAAGGGCCCACTCATTTGGTACTGACCTATTCACTCAGATAATAATTATTGACATGCTCATGTAGGGCCAGAGGGCTAATGTACTGGTAGATTGTAGGATGGGTAATGGGTTGAGGGAATGTTTTTTATTTGAAAGTAATGCAAAAGCAGGTAAAGCTTGAATATTAAAGGTAGACGATTTTGCACCGAAGAGAAGACTTCAGTAATCAGCTGTGCTCTTATGCTCCTTGCAGGAGACGCTGAGGAGGCCTCTAGGTGTAGGTCATCATGGCGCTCTCCTCCATGTTGTTCTGGTTCTGTTTTGCTGGGGCCTCCTCACCAACAATGTCAAAGACCATATCAACTTGAATAACAATTGTATGAAGGGCACAACAAGCTAAAACTATTTATTTATTTATTATTTATTTATTTAGAGATACAGCACTAAAACAGGCCCTTCGGCCCACCGAGTCTGTGCCGACCATCAACCACCCATTTATACTAATCCTACACTAATCCCATATTCCTACCACATCCTCACCTGTCCCTCTATTCCCCTACCACCTACCTATACTAGGGGCAATTTATAATGGCCAATTTACCTATCAATCTGCAAGTCTTTTGGTGGTGGGAGGAAACCGGAGCACCCGGCGAAAACCCACACAGACACAGGGAGAACTTGCAAACTCCACACAGGCAGTACCCAGAATTGAACCCGGGTCGCTGGAGCTGTGAGGCTGCGGTGCTAAGTGGCACATGATCTGGAGCATATTGTAGAAAATCTCCCGACATGTTCAGGCAGCAAAAACATGCCTTTAAGACCCTAATGGTTCACCCAATGACCAAATTAGTAGTGCCTATTGCATTGCTTCTTTGTGGCTGTTTTAACCATTCTTAATGAGGTTATTATTTACGGGAGGAGAGGGTAGCCTTTGTCACACAGAAGCCATCTGTTGATCTGATTTTGTTCCCTGAAAAAGTCAAGATACATTTTGGTAGGAAAAATGAAGAGAGGCAATATAAAATAAAGGATACAATTCCAAAGGGGGTGCAGGAGCAAACGGACCTCTGGTTATATGTGCACAACTCATTGTGAAGATGGTGTGGTTGAGAAACCAGTTAATAAAGCATACGAGATCCGTCGGGAACTTGGTATCTTGCAGAGGTTGCTAGGATATGTGACCAGCCCAGATCGTACAAGCTCCAGACACCCAATGGTGCGATTCTCAGATAGAACCAAAGTCAACTCACAGAACTGTACGATAACACTACATGTGACAACCCTGTGGCATCACAGGCACATTCCACTTAAGGTCCCACATAACAGGTTAGTGAGCAAAATTAAAGCACATGGGATTGGGAGTAATATAATGGCATGGATAGAGAATTGGTTGACAAACAGGAAACAGAGAATAAGTGGGTCTTTTTCCGGGTGGCAGTGACTAGTGGGGTACCGCAGGGACCAGTGTTTGGGCCCCAGCTATTCACAATATATATTAATGACTTGGGTGAGGGAACTAAATGTAACATTTCCAAGTTTGCAGACAACACAAAGCTGGGGGGTAAAGTGTGCTGTGAGGAGGATGCAAAGAGGCTCCAATGTGATTTGGACAAGTTGGGTGAGTGGGCAAATGCATGGCAGATGCAGTATAACATGGATAATTGTGAGGTTATCCACTTTGGTTGTAAAAACAGAAAGGCAGATTATTATCTGAATGGTGATCGATTGGGAAAGGGGGAGGTGCAACGAGATCTGGATGTCCTTGTATACCAGTCGCTGAAAGCAAGCATTCAGGTGCAGCAAGCAATTAGGAAGGCGAATGGTATGTTGGCCTTCATTGCAAGAGGATTTGAGTACAGTAGCAAGGATGTCTTACTGCAGTTATACAGGGCCTTGGTGAGACCACATCTGGAGTATTGTGTGCAGTTTTAGTTTCCTTATCTGAGGAAGGATGTTCTTTCTATGGAGGTAGTGCAATGAAGATTTACTCGGCTGATTCCTGGGATGGCAGGATTGACCTATGAGGAGAGGTTGGTTCAACTAGGCCTATATATTCACTAGAGTTTAGAAGAATGAGAAGGGATCTCATAGAAACCTATAAAATTCTAACAGGACTAGACAGGCTAGATGCAGGGAGGATGTTCCCGATGGCTGGGGAGTCCAGAACCAGGAGTCACAGTCTCAGGATACGGGATATGCCATTTAGAACCGAGATGAGGAGAAATTTCTTCACTCAGAGGGTAGTGAACCTGTGGAATTCTATACCTCAGAAGGCAGTGGAGGCCAAATCATTAAATATATTCAAGAAGGAGATAGATATATTTCTTAATGCCAAAGGGATCAAGGGATATGGGAGAAAGCAGGAACACGGTACTGAATTAGTCAATCAGCCATGATCTTTTTTGAATGGCAGAGCAGGCCCGAAGGGCTGAATGGCCTGCTCCTGCTCCTATTTTCTATGTTTCTAAAGGCAAAGTCTGAATATGAATGTACAGAGACTACGAGCACAGAAGAAGAACATGCCAACCAGAGCTCTGAGTCACCAGAGCCTCAGAGGAATCATCAAGACGAGCTCAGCTCTGGAAAGAGGTTTACGATAGCAAGATTGGGAGGAATAAGCAAGCCTCCCCTACATTTTAGAGAGTGTTAAACTTACTCACTTGTAAATAACATTTTGTTTTAATCATGTATAGCTAGTTCGAACTGCAACATCATTGTTTATTGTACATATGTTGTTACCTTTGGAGAAAGGGGATGTTGTGGGATGACCTAAAGAGTGGACCACCTTTAGAAGCTGTAAGTGAAGGTCACCAGAGGAATTGATATCACATCACACATGACCAGTTAGTTATGGATGTAGCTCGACAGAGTGAGATATGTTTAGAATTGGCTTGTGCAATAACTGTTTGCACATATATGTTCCAGTTAAGTTATAATAAAAACCCACATTTTCTTTGGATATTACTTGTAGTCCTGTGACTCTTACAATTGTTCACACACCAAAGGAACAAGTAATATTGCAGTGAACCTTTATAAAACACTCAGCCTCAACTGAAGTATTATGTCCAATTCTGGGCACCACACTTTATAGAGGATGTGAAGGCATTGGAGAGGGTACAGAAAAGATTTACAAGAATGGTTCCAGGGATGCGAGACTTCAGTTACAAGGATAGATTGGTGAAGTTGGGGCTGTTCTCCTTAGAGAAGAGATGGTTGAGAGGAGATTTGATAGAGGTGTTCAAAATCATAAGGGGTCTGGATAGAGTAGATAGAGAGAAATTTTTCCCATTGGCGGAATGGTAGAGAACTAGACGACAGCAATTTAAGGTGGTTGACAAAAGAATCAAAGGCGACATGAGGAAAAACCTTTTTACGCAGCAAGTGGTTAGGATCTAGAATGCACTGCCTGAAAGTGAGGCAGATTCAATCGAGGCCTTCAAAAGTGAATTGGATAATTATCTAAAAAGAAAAAATCTGCAGGACTATAGTGAAAAGGCAGGGGAGTAGGTCTTGTAGAGAGCTGGCATGGACACGACGGGCTGAATTGCCTCATTCTCTGTTATAACCATTCTATGATTCTATTCTAACTGAGGCTGAATTCTGAAGAATGAATGCAGTATGACAAGTTTCAGCCTATCTGGTGTCAACTTGTAGAATCATCTGCATGTTCTCACGCACAATTGAGAGCGTGTCCTGTTGTGATATTTGAGGGTGTTTTCTGTGAGGGCTGGCAAAGCAACCTGGGTGCTGTCAGTTGTACTCTGGACCGTGAGGAAAGCAACAGCCCCATAAAGGTGGATGAGCATATCTTGTTGCTGCCTGTTGTGATGCCAAAGGAGATGAATTTGTTAGCTTCCCTGTAAAGTGCCTCAGTCACCTGATGAGTGCATTCCCAAATAGCAGTCTGGCTGATATCACTGAGATCATCTGCAGCTACTGAAATCAGCTAGTGTCATGAAAGTTGAGTGTTGTGGTCACCTTAAGAGCCACTGAAAGAGCAGTGTGGGCAGATGACTGTGGCTGCAGGTTGTCAAGCAGTAGGTGGCAGCACTGCCCTATTGCCTTTTTGATGAAGCGCAGAATGTTTTGGTTGTCTTAAGTTATTTGCTTGGTTATTGAATGGTTATAGATATTTGCTAAATAAATATAGACATGTGAACTGCATTTACTTGTATTGTGTGAATGTTTTCTGAGTGTGGAAGTAAGGTATTTTCTACTAAAATTAGTCATGTGTCGAAAGCAGTGCTGCCATAGCCGCACCTGTGGCTAGTCAGCAATTTCTATTGGACAATAACTGTCTGAAGAGACAATCCGAAATAGGCCAAAATAGTTTCTCTGTCATACACCTATTTTAAATTTGTGAGGTGCCTCCATCAGTCATATTTTGCCTAAATTTTGGATTTAAATGAGGCTCACACGTACCCAGAGTGCAGTCTGTTTGTTCACCTGAGATTGTAGCCCACAAAATGTTGAGCATTGTGTATGAGGTGTGTACAGTGAAAGGCACCAGCTTTCAATCAGGTACCTGGCACCAGTGAGACTCCAACAACCTTTTCAAATTGGGGCTAAAAATGTAATACATGGATCCTCTTTGTCATGCTCTCCAATTGGGAGGACAACATTCTCAAATTGATGCTACATGCCAGAGTGATTTTAATAATAGGATGAACGTTGGAGACCAAACTAAAGGCAGCCAACTCACAAAAAACATGCTGCGTTGATAATGATTTCCTTTCCAGGGTGGGTGGCTCAAGATCAGCCCCAGGCTGTTTCAACAGAGCAGCTCCCATCAAAATCAATGAAAATGCTCTGGGATACAAGCAAAAACCAGCTTTGTCTATTAAAAAATTGAAGTTAATTATTGTGAGCATCATAACTGCTCCAGAAGTCATCTAATTCATGCCTTAAAAATCAATGAGGAGTTTAAAAACACCTATATTTCATTCTGTGCTTCGGAGTGTGACCTCTGAAGTGACAAATTTAACTCATGATTTTATTTTTATTATGACCTGTCTGCTTTGGCTCTTTCACTGTCATAGGTTTTATGGAAATACTGCAGTCCCTAAAAGGTTTTCTTCTTTCAGAAGTGCCAGGACCTATCATGTTCACAGGACTTTTCCATAAAAAGTTTGGACATTTTTTGCAAAGGCTTCTTTCTGTCACATTGTGAAATAGTTCATGTTATGTCTGATGCAATGCTAGGATTAAAAGTGCTAAAACTAATGACGCAGCAATGGAGCAACTTAATGGACACAATAAGAGAGATGTACAGTTTCTGCCTAAGAACCCTTAAAGGAACAGACTTCTTTTGATTTTAGCACTTGTATGTGTTACCGTAGCAGTGATGTGTAGATTAATGCAACAGACTAGCAGTTGAGAAAAGTATGATCACTTGCTATGGAAAGTAAATGTTAAATTTTAGGAAAAGAAAGACTTATGAAATGGTTTGTGGAACTTCAACCTTAGCTTTTCAATGCATGCATTAACTACCAATATGAAGCACTAGAAACATATGTGCATTCACCCCTGTGAGAATGGTAAGGAGAGAAAGGACTGGCTGAGCTCTTATATATACTTGTAACTCTGATTGGGAAATTGCATTTCCGCTATTATGAAACTGAAAGTTTGTGAGTCAGTCACCCATTGGGATTGGAGCTCAGTGAAGATTGGCTAGTTTGATAGATTTTGATTGACAACATAGTGTGAGGTATAATGGCAGATGCAATCCAAAAGCTATGCTTTCCATCTTGAGCAGTATATTGAAGCTGCTTTTACATTATATGAGACTCAGGTCTTCTTAGCACCAAATCTGAGCAGTCCAAGCAGTTTTATATCCGGCTTGCAACCAGCTATGTGAGACTCGGAATTTTGGAATCAGCTGCGCTATCATGGGTCTCGTACAATGTAAAATCTACATAATGTTATAATTTACTCTGGTGCATTGACTCCTGAAGTGCTGTGGTCGCCCACTTGACAGCAATGTAAACTTGTCAGTTCCACCTAATACCTTCTTCTCTGGCCTCCTTGTCTCGAGAGACAATGGGTAAGCGCCTGGAGGTGGTCAGTGGATTGTGAAGCAGCGCCTGGAGTGGCTATAAAGGCCAATTTTAGAGTGACAGACTCTTCCACAGGTGCTACAGATAAAATTGGTTGTCGGGGCTGTTACACAGTTAGCTCCCCCCTTGCGCTTCAGTCTTTTTTCCTGCCAACTGCTACGTCTCTTCGACTCGCCACACTTTAGCCCTGCCTTTATGGCTGCCCGCCAGCTCTGGCGATCACTGGCAACTGACTCCCACGACTTGTGATCAATGTCACAGGACTTCATGTCGTGTTTGCAGACGTCTTTAAAGCGGAGACATGGACGGCCGGTGGGTCTGATACCAGTGATGAGCTCACTGTACAATGTGTCCTTGGGGATCCTGCCATCTTCCATGTGGTTCACATGGCCAAGCCATCTCAAGTGCCGCTGACTCGGTAGGGTGTATAAGCTGGGGATGTTGGCCGCCTTGAGGACTTCTGTGTTGGAGATACGGTCCTGCCACCTGATGCCAAGGATGTGTGTACCTTTAAAACATTCTTGCATGGCTTAAAGCGGGTAGATTGTGAACAGACTGCATGGTACCTTCATGAACGCTGTGCGGCCAGACACACCACAGCTTAAAGGTAACACTGGTCAGCATATTTTCATTGTGAAATAAAAGCAGGCATGGTGCAAGTGTGTGTAATGCACTGCCATTGGTTCAGCATCTTTATTATCCTTTAGCTCCACTTTTTTTGTAGAGCTACTGCACATGGGCAATAGGGTGAGTATTTTGTGTATAACTTCTAAATTTGGGCTATAGAACTAGAATAGAGGATAATTAAACACAGAGCAGCATATAGAAGTCATTTTGCCATCACTCTTCTGCACCTGAAATAAATAAGGCATATCATAACATAGCGTATGCTGATCATAGTGCAATGATGTGTCAATGTCATCCTGTAAATTTACAGTTCAGGCCCTAGAAGCATAACGATCATGCAGTCCTTTCCCTAATTTATTTTGCAATCTGTCACCTGTGCAAATCATGGTCAGATTTAGGCCAGTTTGCAAACTGGTGACCCTCTTAATTGTGCACGTATGCGACCATTTTACTATGCATGCGCATTACCTCTGGAATTGTCTTTTTTTATTAATTCATGGGATGTGGGCATCGCTGGCCAGGCCAGCATTTATTGCCCATCCCTAATGGCCCTTGAGAAGGTGGTGGTGAGCTGCCTTCTTGAACCGCTGCAGACCATGTGGGGTAGGTACATCCACAGTGCTGTTAGGAAGGGAGTTACAAGATTTTGACCCAGTGACAGTGAAGGAACGGCGATATAGTTCCAAGTCAGGATGATATGTGACTTGGAGGGGAAGTTGCAAGTGGTGGTGTTCCCATGCATTTGCTGCCCTTCTCCTTCTAGTTGGTAGTGGTCATGGGTTTGGAAGGTGCTGCCTAAGGAGCCCTTGTGCATTGCTGCAGTGCATCTTGTAGATGATACACACTGCTGCCACTGTGCGTTGATGGTGGAGGGAGTGAATGTTTGTAGATGGGGTGCCAATAAAGCGGGCTGTTTTGTCCTGGATGTTGTCGAGCTTCTTGAGTGTTGCTGGAGCTGCACCCATCCAGGCAAGTGGAGTGTATTCCATCATACTGCTGACTTGTGCCTTGTAGATGGTGAACAGACAATGGGGAGTCAGGAGGTGAGTTATTCGCCGCAGGATTCCTGGCCTCTGACCTGCTCTTGTAGCCACAGTATTTATATGGATACTCCAGTTCAGTTTCTGGTGAATGATAGCCCCTAAGATGTTGAATGTCAAGGGGAGATGGTTAGACTCTCTCTGGTTGGAAATGGTCATTGCCTGGCACTTGTGTAGCGCGAATGTTACTTGCCACTTATCAGCCCAAGCCTGGATGTTGTCCAGTTCTTGCTGCATTTCTACATGGACTGCTTCAGTATCTGAGGAGTCACAAATGGTGCTGAACATTGTGCAATCATCAGCGAACATCCCCACTTCTGACCTTATGATTGAAGGGAGGTCATTAATGAAGCAGCTGAAGATGGTTGGGCCTAGGGCACTACCCTGAGGAACTCCTGCAGTGATGTCCTGGAGCTCAGATGATTG
The DNA here is from genome assembly GCF_036365525.1 of Heterodontus francisci. NCBI lineage: Eukaryota > Metazoa > Chordata > Chondrichthyes > Heterodontiformes > Heterodontidae > Heterodontus > Heterodontus francisci. The sequence goes on from NC_090374.1 coordinate 146,280,291, forward strand.
ACCTCCAACAACCACAACCATCTTCCTTTGCGCTAGGTATGACACCAGCCAGCGGAGGGTTTTCCCCCGATTCCCATTGACCTCAGTTTTGCTAGGGCTCCTTGATGCCATGCTCGGTCAAATACTGCCTTGGTGTCAAGGGACTCTTACCTCACCTCCTGAGTTCAGCTCTTTTGTCCATGTTTGAACCAAGGCTGTAATGAGGTCAGGAGCTGAGTGGCACTGGCAGAACCCAAACTGAGCATCACTGAGCAGGTTGTTGCTAAGCAAGTGCCGCTTGATGGCACTGTTGATGACTCCTTCCATCACTTTGCTAATGATTGAGAGTAGGCTGATGGGGCGGTAATTGGCCGGGTTGGACTTGTCCTGCTTTTTGTGTACAGGACATATCTAGCAGATAGGACTCGGCCAGCTCGGTCAGTAGTGGTGCTACCGAGCCACTCTTAGTGATGGACATTGAAGTACCCCACCCAGAGTTCATTCTGCACCCTTTCCACTCTCAGTGCTTCCTCCAAGTGCTGTTCAACATGGAGGAGTACTGACTCATCAGCAGGAGGTTTCCTTGTCCATGTTTGACCTGATGCCATGAGACTTCATGGGGTCCAGAGTCAATGTTGAGGACTCCCAGGGCAACTCCCTCACTACTGTATACCACTATGCCGCCACCTCTGGTGGGTCTGTCCTGCTGGTAGGGATGGTGATGGCAGTGCCTGGGACATTGTCTGTCAAGTATGATTCCGTGAGTATGACTATGCCTGACTAGTCTGTGGGACAGCTCTCCCAACTTTGGCACAAGATCCCAGATGTTAATAAGGAGGACTTTGCTTGGTCGACAGGGCTGGGTTTGCTGTTGTTGTTTCCGGTGCCTATGTCGATGCCAGGTGGTCCGTCCGGTTTCATTCCTTTTTATTGACTTCGTAGCGGTTAGATACAACTGAGTGGCTTGGTAGGCCATTTCATAGGGGATGTAAGAGTCAACCACATTAAAGGACATTAGTGAACCAGATGGGGTTTTTTTACAACAATCGACAATGGTTTCATGGTCATCATTAGACTAGCTTTTTAATTCCAGATTTATTAACTGAATTCTGCTGTGGTAGGATTCGAACCCATGTCCTCAGAGCAATACCCTGGATCTCTGGGTTGCTAGTCCAGTGACAATACCACTAAGCCACCGCCTCCCCTGAAGTTAAAACCACCTTACATAAGTGTGAGTGTACATTTGATGCAATGTTAATGTCATAGAGTGCCTGAAAAATATCACAGAAATGTATGACATTCATTTCTGTTAAAAGAAAATTATCCCTGAACTTATACCAGAGGCTCTCAGGGCAGTCCTGAGAATTGACACAGGGGGAATTCTGTGCATAGGATTGCTTGCATCATGATGGAAGGTGCAGAGACACACAAAACCAGCTCCACATCTGGTACAGTACTCTGGAGGTTATGATATTGAACTAGCAAGCAATTCTGTGAGCTTAAATTCCACAAAGGCAAGCTGCAAAATTAAATTCAATAAATCTGGTCATTTGAAAACAATAAAAACCTATAATGGTTCAGTACAGGAAAAGGAACTTGCCATCCCTACCTGGTCTTGTCTATATGTGACTCCAATCCCACATTATGTGATTGACTCTTATTGCATCAGGGCAACTAAGGATTGTCAATGTTGCCCACATCCATTGAACATTTTTTTAAAAGAATTGAGCAAATAGCATAGAAAACAGCTAATTTAACAGCAACCTGTGACAGTCATGAAAAAGTAAGCCTCTGATGTCAGTGGAACTTTGTATGTTTTTGAGACCCACTGATAAACTGCTTTTCTCAATGCTCACCCAACAGCTCAGTGATTAACTGAGTCATACAGAGCAGAAGGAACCAGGTTGGGTCAACTGGTGAAATTATCTCAGCCCGGTGGAAAAAGGGAACTACCCAGGGTTAGGGTGGGAGAAATCAACTGTGATTCCTGCTCCTGATCACTATCCAGTGACTCAAGCTGGATATGAGAGTCTGTGGATTTCAGAGAGGGATAGGAGAGTTCAGCTGTGGCTCTTTCTTTTGTAGAATAGTCTGCCAACACCTGCTTTCAATGTTCACAAATTAGTAACGACCATTTAGTCAAGATATTGGTGGTTGACTGGTGTCATCAGAAATATATCTCAGCAGGGAGAATATGCATTCAGGACAGAAATGAAGCAGTGAAAACTGTCAAAGAAAAGATAACCTGCTTTCTTCCTGCTCAACTGTGTCCATTGCTCTGCCTGAACCTGATAATAGGAAATAGGGCAGCCATATCTTCTGAAGATTTCCATCCATTAGGCTATGAAACATCCTGTTCCACTTACCCAAATAATCTATTCAGCTCCCTTGCCCACCCAGCCAAACCACCTCCAGTATCCTCTGTCTTAACTATGATCCTGTCTTTCTCCACTTTCTCTCCTATCTCCTTTCCTGCTCTCTTCAAGCTCATTTTCTCCATGAGACATACCTACTGTTTCTTTGACCCCATTCCCACTAACCTTCTGACCATCTACTTCCAGGCCCCTATACCAGCTGATAGGAAATGGTTCCTTCTCTTCAGGTACTGTCCCTTCCCCATCAAAATCACCAGTATCATCCTCCTTCTCAAAAAAATTACCCTTGACCCCTCTTCTTGCAAACAACTGCCCCATCTCAAATCTCCATTTCCTCACCAAAGCCCTTGAACTTGTCACCTTCCAAATTAGTGACCATCGGTTCATCAACTCCATGTTTGAATTTCTCCAAACAAGTGTCCATCCCTGCCACAGCACTGGAATGACCTTAAACAAAGTCAGAAATGATGTCCACTGTGAATGTGACCATGATGCGTTTTGCTTCCTCATCCTCCTCGACCACCGTGTAGCCTTTGACACTGTTGGCCACACCATCCTCCTGCAATGCCTCTCCTCCATTGTGTAGCTGAATAGGGTGGCTCAATTCTCCAATCTTGGCCACAACATCTCCAGCAATAGCTTCTCTTGCCAATGACATCCACACCCCGTGCCATTACCTGTGGAGTTGCCCATGGATCTATCCTTGGTCCCTCCTCTCCTCATTTACATGCTGTCCCTAGGCGATATCATCCAAAGATATGAGGTCAGCTTCCACATGTACGTTGATGACAACCAGCTTCACCTCTTGACAGCTTCTCTAAACTCCTGCACTGCCTCTGAGCTGTCAGACTGTTTGCCTGACATCCAGTTTTGAATGAGCTACAATTATTATCTGTGCCCTGCTACAAACTCTCTATCCTCCCAATTGATTCCATCCTAAGCTTTGCTGTTCAACCCCGAGCCGAGCTTCTAACCCCATATTCGCTCCATCAAAAATCCACCTACTTCCAGCTCTGTAACATCGTCTGCCTACAGCTGCCTCAGAACACTTGCTTCTGAAACTCTCACCCAAGGCTTTGTAACAGCCAAACTCAACTATTTCAATGCTCTCCTTCCATCCTCCACACTCTGTAAGTTTTAGCTTATCCAAAACTTCTCTGAATAGCCAATTCTTCACCAAGCCACTCTCACACATCATGTCAGTAGTTATTGCTGTACATTAGCTCCACATCACCCAGTGAATATAATTATAAATTCTCATCCTAATATTTAAATCCCCTCATTGCCTTCTTCTTTTCTCTAACTTCCGCTAGCCCTAAAACCCCTCAAAATACATTGTTCCTCCGACTCAGGTCTCTTGAATGTTCCCTCCCCCTCACCATACCATTGTCAGCTGTGCTTTCAGCAGTCTAGGCTCCACTCTATGAAATTCCCTTTCTAAAATCGTCAGCCTCTTCGCTTCCCTCTCCTCACTTAGGACCCACCTCAAAACCAAGCTCTTTGACCAAGTTTTTGGTTATCCACTCCTGATATCTCCTTTTTTGGCTTGGTGCCCATTTTTACCTAATTGTGCCTATTTTCTACATTAAAGATAAAGTTGTTGTACAACAAGTAAGGCTGCTTTTACTTATGGGCAAAAAGCCAGGATCTAAGTCTCAAACCTTCTCTTTTGAGCTTATATTGAAAAAATATCTTAAATCAATAAAGCCAGCGACGCCCACAACCCACGAACAAATAAAAAAAACTAAACTATTTATTTGTAATAAAACTTGCCCCTAAAGTATCTGTTTCATGCCAGAATACTTAAAGCAGATAGAACAAAGAACAAAGAACAAAGATAATTACAGCACAGGAACAGGCCCTTCGGCCCTCCAAGCCTGCGCCGATCCAGATCCTCTCTCTAAACATGTCGCCTATTTTCTAAGGTTCTGTATCTCTTTTCTTCCTGCCCATTCATGTATCTGTCTAGATACATCTTAAAAGACTCCATCGTGCCCGCGTCTACCACCTCCGCTGGCAACGCGTTCCAGGTGCCCACCACCCTCTGCGTAAAGAACTTTCCACGCATATCCCCCCTAAACATTTCCCCTTTCACTTTGAACTCGTGTCCTCTAGTAATTGAAACCCCCACTCTGGGAAAAAGCCTCTTGCTGTCCACCCTGTCTATACCTCTCATGATTTTGTACACCTCAATCAGGTCCCCCCTCAACCTCCGTCTTTCTAATGAAAATAATCCTAATCTACTCAACCTCTCTTCATAGCTAGCGCCCTCCATACCAGGCAACATCCTGGTGAACCTCCTCTGCACCCTCTCCAAAGCATCCACATCCTTTTGATAATGTGGCGACCAGAACTGTACGCAGTATTCCAAATGTGGCCGAACCAAAGTCCTATACAACTGTAACATGACCTGCCAACTCTTGTACTCAATGCCCCGTCCGATGAAGGAAAGCATGCCGTATGCCTTCTTGACCACTCTATTTACCTGCGTTGCCACCTTCAGGGAACAGTGGACCTGAACACCCAAATCTCTCTGGACATCAATTTTCCCCAGGACTTTTCCATTTACTGTATAGTTCACTCTTGAATTGGATCTTCCAAAATGCATCACCTCGCATTTGCCCTGATTGAACTCCATCTGCCATTTCTCTGTCCAACTCTCTAATCTATCTATATTCTGCTGTATTCTCTGACAGTCCCCTTCACTATCTGCTACTCCACCAATCTTAGTGTCGTCTGCAAACTTGCTAATCAGTCCACCTATACTTTCCTCCAAATCATTAATGTATATCACAAACAACAGTGGTCCCAGCACGGATCCCTGTGGAACACCACTGGTCACACGTCTCCATTTTGAGAAACTCAGTTGATATTAGAATATGCTCTACTCATAATACAAATGCAGGATTATGTTTTCTAAGCCAGGAAGATTAAACCAGAATGTTTCACAAACCTGTTAGAATCTGCTTTTGATCGTATGTTGGAAGTCCCATTATTTTTTCCATATGCTAAGCTTTAAAAGAGATTTTATAAATGGGCTCTTACTGATGTTCAGAAGTAGTTCACCAAGGATGATACAATACTGTGACTCTTAGTATAAAACTACTTCAATTGCTGTGAAACGGAAATAAAAATTATTCAGCTCTTCACATCAATATGCCTGACATTTTAGTACAATGGCATGAGGAGCACAGGGATTAGGGGATTTGTGAATAATTCATTCATTAGGATGGAGTAAAACCAAAGGCATATTTATATTTTTATATATAGAACGTATGGGGGTAGTTTCCTGTGTTCATGCTACTGTCAGGAAGTCTGCCTCCTGGCTGTATACACCAGAAAATCACAGATACATCACCACAGTTTCCACACTGGTCGAGGCGACAGACCTTGTCTGCCACCCACATTTATTGGGCACTCGTGTAACACTGCCTACCATTTTCCAACCATTAAATTTAATAGACTGGAAACCATGGGTGGTGAATCAGTGCGAACAGCAATTTTTGCTCACTGCCAATAACTCAAGTACAGGAAATCGGCTGACACACATGCAGATCTTCAATCTGGGCTTTCAACTGGGAATTATCATGCAGTATACTTACTTAAAAAAAATTTACCCCTCATCCCCTGAAGATGATGGCTTATGCCTCTGCACAATTCCACAGATACACAGACATTCATGTACAACAGACATTTTGCAGCATGTTTCACCAACTAGTAATCAGCCACAAGGACCCTGTTTGTTCCCTTCCTGAGTCAAGAACAATCAGTTTAGCTGTAGCACTGTCCCATCACACATAGCACAGACCAACAACTTCCTGATCCTACATAAAAGCAAAATACTGCAGATGTAGGAAATCTGAAGTAAAAACAGAGATTGCTGGAAATACTCAGCAGGTCGGCAGCATCTGTGGAGAGAGAAATAGAGTTAACAATGACATTTCAGCAGTACTGGAAAAAGTTAAAGATGTAACAGGTTTTCAGCAAGTACAGAAGCAGGGAGAGGGGGGAAAAGAAGAAAAGGGAAGATCTGTGATAGAGTAGAAGGCAGGAGAGATTAAATGATAAAAGGGATGATGCTGCAAGGCAAAGGCCTGAACTATTAATGGGCAAACATACAGACAAAGAGTGAGACGTATTCAAAGAAGTATTTACCTCTAAAAGTTGAGCTAAAGAGAGCATACACTGAAAGGCAGGATGTGACGTGTGGTGTTTCCCATAGGCCTATACTGAGGGCTCAACTTTTCACGATATACATCAATGGCTTGGGTGGATATTATGTGGAGTTTTATATCCAAATTTGTAGCTAACACTGAGTTAGGAGGCACAATATGTTGTGTAAATCGGAGCAGCAAGTTACAAAGAGACAGATTAAGTGTTGGGCAAAACTGTGGCAGATGGAATTCAATATGGGGAAGTGTGAGTTTGGATCTGAGAAATATAAATGTGAATATTTTCCAAATGTTATGAGACTAGAAGATAGCGAGGAGGGAATTGGGTGTACAGATGCACAAAACACTAAAAGCTATTGCACAGGTACAAATTGTAATCAAAAATGCTAATGAAATTTTGGCCTTATCTCAAGGGGCTGGAATACAGTGGAGATGAAGTTATGCTACCCTTGTGTAGAGCCTTGGCCAGAGCCCATCTGGAGCACTGCATTTAGTTTTGGGCACTGTATGTCAGGATTGGCCTTGGAGGGGTTACAGCACAGATTCCCCAGCGTATAGAGCTGAAAGGGATAAATTATGGGAACATAATTTGTATTCCCTTGAGTTTAGAAAGTTGAGTGGAGGAATAATTGAGGCTTTTAAAATGATCAAGAGATTTGGTAGGATAGATACAGTGAAATTATTTCCTCTGGAGGGGGAACCAAGAGGAAGGGAGCATTATCTTAAAATTAGAGCATTTAGTGATAAAGTAGTGATGAGGCAGGCGTTATGTGTCAAAGAATTTTGCAAGAGCTGGGCTATCAATCACACATTTTGGGTCAGTTCGGGCACTTCACTCAACAATTACCAGAGAAGCAACACTAGAGGATGTGCCTATCATACCGCTTCGGTCCTGTCCATAGAGCCAGGAAACAGCTGATGTGTAGTTGGTTGAGATCGCCAACTATTTATTGTGGCTCAGATCTTCTGCACATGTGCAACAATTCAATGAGTTGAATTGAGCCACGGTAGCTTATTGGACAAGTTCAAACAACTTCAGATCAGTGTATTTTGTAACACCATTGCAAACAGCATGAACTATTTTGAATATACAGCACAGAAAGAGGCCATTTGATCCAACTAGTCTGTGTTGGCGTTTGTACACCACTCAAATTTCTTCCAATTTCGTTTATATCATCTCAGCCTTTCAGCATATTTCCCATTTCTCTCATGTATTCGTCTAGTTTCCTTTTGAAAGCACCTAGCTATTTGCCTCAACCACTTTCTGTGGTTGCAAGTTCCACAATCTAACCACTCTCTGAGTAAAGAAATTGCTCTTTATTTCCCTATTGGATTTATTAGTAACTTGCCTGTAATTATGGCCCCTAGTTTTGGATTCACCCGCAAGTGGAAACATTCTCTTCACATCCACTCTATCCAACGCATTCATAATTTTAAAGACCACTATCAGGTCTCCTCTAAGTCTTCTCTTTTCTAAAGAAAAAAGCCTCAAACTGTTCAATCTTTCCTGATAGTTGTAATCTCTGAGTTCTGGTACCAACTTTATAAATCTTTGTTACACTTTCTACAGTTCTTCTATGTCCTTTTTGTAGTATGATCCATCTCCAAAGTCCTTGAACATGCTGTCACCTTTCAAATCTGTGTCCACCTTTCCCAGAACTGTATGTTTAAATCCCTCGAATTAGGTTTCTGCCCCTGCCACAGTAATGAAATAGCTGCTATCAAAGTAACAAATGACATCCAATGTGACTGTGACAAAGGAAACTATCCCTGCACGTCCTTCTCTACCTGTCTGCAGCCTTTGACACAGTTCACCACACCACCCTCCTCCAACGCCTCTTCTCTGTCAATCAGTTGGGTGGGACTGCACTCACCTGATTCCATTCTTATCTATCCACTCATAGCAAGAGAATCATCTGCAATAACTTCCCTTCCCCCTCCCACTGTTACGTCTGGAGTTCCCCCAAGGTGGCTCCCTCCTATTTCTCACCTACATGCTACCCCTCGATGACATGATCTGAGAACATGACTGAAGACATCCTGTTTTACCTCATCATCACATCTCTCAAGCCCTCCACGATGTCTAAATTGTCAGACTACTTGTCCAATTTGAGCAGAAATTTCCTCCAGCGAAACATTTGGCGGGCAGAAGTCATTGTCTTCGGTTCATTCCACAAACTCTGTTCCATGGCCACCAATTCCATCCCTCTCCTGGGAGACTGTCTGAGGCTGAATCCGACTGTTTGCAACCTTGGTGTCATCCAAAACTCTGATGCCCCTGTCCTAACTTGTCCCAAGTCCCATTCACCTATCACCCCTGTGCTATTGACCCACATTGGCTCCCAGTTGAGCAATGCTTGATTTTAAAATTCTCATCCTTGCTTTCAAATTCCTCCATGGCTTTGCTCCTCCTTATCTTTGTAACCTCCTCCAACCCTACAACTCTCAGAGATATCTGCCCTCCTCCAATTCTGACCTTTTGCACACCCCCAATTTTACTTGCTCTGCCATTGGCATGGCTTCAGCTGCCAAGGCCTTTAGCTCCAGAATTCCCTCCCTGAACCTCTCTGCCTCACTACCTCTTTAAAATGCTACTTAATCCTCACCACCCTGAGCAATCTTTTGACCATCTGCCCTAACATCACCTTATGTGGCTCAGTGACAGATTTGTTTGATAACATTCCTGTGAAGTGCTTTGGGATGTTTTACTATTTACAAAGCCACTATATAAATGCAAGTTGTTGTTGTTGGAGATTGGCACTGTGCACAGTACTCCGACCAGAGTTCTATTCAAGTTTAACATAACTTCACTACTTGTTAACTCTATACCCCTATAAATAAATCCCAGTGTTTTGTTAGCATTGTCATTGATTTGCTGACACGTGATGCTGCTTTTAATGATTTATTCACATGTATCCCCAGATTCCCTTACTGTTCTACCCCATTCAGTTTTAATTTTCGAAGGTGTAGGTGATGTTTCTGTTTCTTGTGCCAAAGTGCGTCACCTCACATTTATCTATGTTACAGTTAATTTACCACTTAACTGCCCAGTCTGCACATTTTCTCATGTCGTCTTGTATTATGTTGCATTCTTCCTCAGCATTTCCTATACCTCCCAGTTTAGTATCATCTGCAGATTTTGACATTGAGCTCCTTTTTACTAAGAAACACTCAGTAGGTCTGGCAGCATCTGTGGAGAAAGGAATAGAGTTAATGGGCAGAATCTTCTCACCTTAGTCCCTGCTAAAATGGTAAGGAACCCATTGAACTCTCCAGTGGGCTTTGCCGAGGCTCCTTAACTGAGCCATAGCATTATCATCTTGCTTCCACGTTTCCTAGTCAAACAAAGAGGGTGGGTGGGATGACACTTCAGTTCTGTCAAAGGATTTCTAATTAAAGGGACCACAGCATGGGTTAGAATGGGTTAACTGGACATTGAATTTTAAGGCTGCAGCAACCACAGGAATGGAGAAGAGACCTCACCTGGAAGCCCTGCTGCAGGAGCTGACGGGCTGCAGTGAGCTGAGCTCTTCCAAGGATGAGAGGAAGAGGGCAACCTCTTCAACCAAGCAGGCGTGGATGGAATGGCCGAGGAAGTCAGCAGGGAAGTGTAGTCCGTCCAATCTGGAGACAGTGCACTTAGAGGATCCAGGACCTCAGGAGGGCATAACAGGTGAGTGGCATAACACTTACAGGTTCCAAGCCCCACACTCTGATGCCCAGCATTCTCCGACACAGCACTCCTCAGCACAACATAGCTTGCAGTTCCACTCATTCCTCTGTCTCCAGGCATCTCACATCCCCATCCAAATAGCTGACACTCACTCTTGCCCTCACCTTATTCCCTCACAGTCATCCTCCACAATTACAAGAGCAAAATACTACGAATGCTGGGAATCTGAAATAAAAGCAGAAAGTGCTGGAAATACTCAGCAGGTCTGGCAGCATCTGTGGAGAGAGAAGCAGAGTAAACATTTCAGGTCTGTGACTTTTCCTCAGAACCCTCATCACCCTCCACAAATGTTGTCCTTCCCTGATACCCACATAAGCCTCTCTGCTTTCTGTCCCTAAGAAGACAGCACGGCAACCTCGTGGAGAGGCAGAGACCCAGGAGTGTGGTGGAGGGGTTGGCCTTCCAGTGACAGGCACATTATTAGCCACTGGCAATGCATAGCCATCTGGCCCACTGGGAAGGAGGTTTTTTGTTCCAGGAGGCTGCTGATGTTAGCAACGACCTGCCATGAAAACCTGATCCTCCTGAGACACTGGTGCTGACATATGTCGAGAGAGCTGATCCTCTGGGGTTCTTGTTTCCTTGGAGCTGGATCTCTGGATCTATCCCCTCTGCCCTCTGGAGCTACATGTGGCTGAGGAATAGGCAGCTGGTTCTGGTGTTGGTGTTGCTCCTGCTGGTGCTGTTGTTGGTGGTGTTCCTCTTCCTCATCAGAAGTGCAAGGCAGAGCTGCATAAGCTGTGGTGAATGCTGGCCTCAGGGGAGTGCACCTGAAGGTGAGTGAAGTACTAGACAGGTGAAGTGACTTCCAAGAAGTTGTCAATCACCTGTCAAGCAGTGATAGCACACTCTAAGAAGGAATGCAATGAACAGAAGCCTCTCACCTGGCCATGGCTGCAGCATTTCAGTTTCACTGGTCAAAGGCTCCCCAGCCTGTCAGTTTCACTGAAGAAGCTCTTCCTGCTGTGCAGTCATCTCGCTGACCCAGGCGAGTTGCTGACGGCTCGGAGAATAGGTCCACTGGCTGTTAAAGCCAGAATCTTTGGTTAAAACTCAAGTTAATGAGCTTTTGAATATTTAAATATCTGACCAGACAGCTGCACTGGTTCCCCGCTTGCCTTCATACCCGGCGGGAGAAGTTGGGATGATGTTAGGATCTCAAGCCGATGTTACTTTTAGGGGATTTAACTCCCCACAGGCACCCAAACCCATCTCCCCTTGCCTGGGAGAACTGCCCCCAATGTTTCATGTCGATGACCTTTCATCAGTACAGATGCTGCCAGACCTGCTGAATGTTTCCAGCATTTTCTGTTTTTATTTCAGATTTCCAGCATCAACAATATTTTGTTTTTGTACTTATTGCTAAGTTCAGATCGTAAATGTAATTTGTGAATAACGGTGGTCCAGAACTGGTTTGGCTGAAACAACTAGCCTCCCAATCTAATCCCACCTTCCAGCACTTGGTCTGTAGCCTTGCAGGTTACAGGATTTCAGATGCAGGTCCAGGTACCTTTTAAATGAGTTGAGGGTTTCTGTCTCAACCACCGATCCAGTGGTTGGGAGCTGAGGGTGCTGCAGACTGGCTGAAGGCAGACAAGTAGGTTAAAATTTTAACTTTTACACCCCTTTTCCCTAGAATATTTAGAGGCAATCGGACCTTCTGGCTGTTGATTTCCATCAAATTCCCTCCCCTTCTGCTGGTAGCACTCCCTGTAAATGACCGAGAACAGGAAAAGTTGGTGTTCTGGGCCTTAACAGTAACCATGCACTTCAGGTGTGCTGTTTCTGTCCAGTGCTGAGTAATGGGGACTAAAGAAAATAGAGTTATAGGGCATTTATGGCACAGAAGGAGGCCATTTGGCTCACTGAATGAATAACAATTCTCCACAGAGCACTCCAGCCAGTCCTATTCTCCCGCTCGATCCCCATAGCTCTGAAAGTTTATTTCCTTCAAGTGTCCATCCAATTTCCTTTTGAAATCGTTGATCCAGTGAATTCCAGATACCCACCACCCTCTGGGTGAAAAAGATTTTCCTCATGTCCCCTCTAATCCTTCTGCCAATTGCCCTCTGGTATTGACCTCTCTGCTTGGGGAAACAGGTCCTTCCTGTGTACTCTATCTAGGCCCCTCATAATTTTGTACACCTCAATTAAGTCACCCGTCAGCTTCCTCAGTTCCAAGGCAAACAACCCTAGCCGATCCAATCTTTCCTCATAGCTGCAACTTTCAAACCCTGGCAATAGTCTTGTAAATCTCCTCTGTACTCTCTCCAGAGCAATTATGTCCTTCCTGTAATGCGGTGACCAAGCTTTATGCAGTGCTCCAGCTATGGCCTAACCTGCAGAGATTCTTTACTACAAAGCAATGGAAAGGGGAATAAGATACTTCAGCACAGATGTACTCCCTTTTTCCCAGACCTTTGCATCTGGGTAAATTACAATTCCCCGAGGAACAAAAATCACCAAAACAGATCCCAAACACGTAGCTGCTGTAATACCATTTCATTAAAAATAATTCAGAGCACTTATATAATTGTGGTATCATCACCCATTTTTAATAACACTTTGTATTATTTTTGAAACTTTGTATTGCCAGTGAAAAAGGTGCCAAAATAACAAATGTTTTGCTGAATTTTACTGACGTTTTTAAACGGGTGTCGAGACATATGCAGGTCCCGGCCTGAATGGTATCCGAGTCTGCCTGCCTGCACAATAATCCCGGAGGTGGCCTGTTAATTGGCCACCTCTGGGAGCCCTGTTCAATTAGGGACAATGGGTATGCTATGCAGATGGGAGGACCAATTGGAGCACCTGAGGCTATGGGCGGTCGACAGTCCAACAGGAGAAGTGGGCGCTACTGATGTAGGTGGGAGACCATGAGGGCACCTCAAGATGGTGGCACCATCTGAAGACTTCAAAAGATAATAAAATTAAGTGTGGCCACAGCTGCCAGACCATCATTGCGGAGGGGAAACCTCTCCATAGGATGGTCTGCAGCCACAGATGTGGCCCTCAGGTATGTGCAGCTCCAGGGGGGGAGGGAATTAGAGGAGGTCTCGCTGGCCCCCAGCCTGCCGCAGAGAGGCCGCCTCCAGGTACCTGCCGGGCTTCAGCCTCAGTGGGGGGCATATCGGCCACCGGGAAGATCCCGGTGATGTCACCAATTTGCTCCCAAGTGGACACAATTGATCTTAATTAGCTACCTGTCGCTGCTGGGGGGAGTAGGGGCCAGGGTAGGCCATGCAAATCAGACCCCCACCTCCAGCAAGATCGCTCAGAGATGGGGTCTATCCGACACAGAACTTTCCGAAATTCCCCACCCTCCCACCTCCAAAGTCGCCTTTGTGCAGCTCATAAGTTTCCACCCATTGACATTTTGCAAAAAATATCATGAAACATTTTGTTACTTCTTTCAGGAAAGTGCATTAATCAGCATGGAACAAATAATGTATATAGAAGAAGCATTTAAGTTTTATCTGGCTAATTCATTTAATCATCAAATAATAACCAGCATTGGTTAATCAATATGGGCAGCACAGTGGTGCAGTGGTTAGCACCACAGCCTCACAGCTCCAGCGACCCGGGTTCACTTCTGGGTTAAGCCTGTGCGGAGTTTGCAAGTTCTCCCTGTGACTGCGTGGGTTTTCGCCGGGTGCTTCGGTTTCCTCCCACAGCCAAAGACTTGCAGGTTGATAGGTAAATTGGCCATTATAAATTGCCCCTAGTATAGGTAGGTGGTGTGGGGTTGTGGTAGGAATATGGGATTAATGTAGGATTAGTATAAATGGGTGGTTGATGGTCGCACAGACTCGGTGGGGCGAAGGGCCTGTTTCAGTACTGCATCTCTAAATAAAATAAAAAAATATAGAGAACACTTTCTGGTTTACCTCCACATAGGCTGTGTCTTTATAGTCTGTATTTACTTCATCAGTCGAACTCACCTGCCAGTGCAAGGAAAAGGATTAGCTTAGTGTGTGGATTCAGTGCCCCCTATAGCTCTAATGAATGTAATAATTTAAAATCCAGTTTTAATCCTCATATACTATCCCATAGAATGGAGATTGTGATTTTACACAGATTTTTGCTCTCAATTGTCTGGAATTCATCAATCATATTTCCTCTTTTCCCTGGCAATCGGTTTTGGCATATTTGTAGATTCACTTAACTTCTTATTTAATGGTTTTCATGACAATGTTGAGGAGCAAAATGCAAGAGTTAAAATTACCAACAGCCTAAGCTGTCCTGCATTACCGTGAATCAGGACTGAAAATGAATCACAAGGGGAGACCAAGTAGCGATAAAGGATGGCAGAAGCCTGGGAGCAAGTCAATTAAGATCAAGAAAAGAACTAAAAATTACCAGTGGATTTAACCTGATGATCATGAAACAACCATGAAACAACAGTAAACAAAATAAATAGAAAGGCCATCAACTTGAAACGTTGGGGACAATTTTTAATCTTGCCTGCCCACCCATTGGCAAACTGATAGGATTGGGTGCAACGCTGGATTTACACCCAACCCAATTTTTAATGATGTAAGTGGAAAGTAATATTGAGCTGTGTTGCTCCAGGACAGTTAGCTCCCTAGGGAGTTCTTTGCTGTGCAACTCTATCCTTGGCAATCTGCTGCCATCCTTTGCCCTTTCTCCTCTAATCCTCTCCTCCACTGTTTGAGTGCCCCTGCCTCTAATAGTGGGTGGATTTTAGCCTTAACTACAAATTAGCTGCTAGATTTAGAGTGACCTGGGGCAACTGCCTGATGCCCATTCCCCTGACCATGCCTGCTCTTTGCTTTTCTTAGTGAGCACTGGATCTTTTCTTAAACTTGACTTCCAAATTTCGGGACTTCTCTGAACATCAATACTATGCTTCTGCACTGGATTATACTGTAAGACAAAGCTGCTGTTTTTCTGACCTGCGGCTCAGTTGTTTAAAATGTAAACTACTTTTGTCTAGCCTACCATTCCGTCACCACTGCTGTCCCCTGCTGAAACTGTGACTGCCCTACTGGTTCTACTGGTTTTTCAGTGTTACGACCAGGTGAGGAAGGGGTCGCAGGCTCCCCTCTCACCCCTTCTCTGGTTTGGCCATAGCAGGGTTTATCTTTGATTTTAGCTTACCACCTCAGTGAGCAGTTCACTGCACTCTAATTGCAATTGCAAATGAACCAATCCGACAGGTTTTCTTGAGTTTAAACAAGAAAGATGTAAGTTTATTAGCCTTATCACTCTAACCCAGTTAAAATTACTGAAATACGCAACGCATCCACGCTCATGGGCATACGAGAGGCACACACACACACAGACAAATAGATACAGAGGGGAAGAAAGACCTGGGGGGGTTGCAGTAGAGTTTGTAATAAATGGAATACAGATATGGTTGTTAATGTCCTTGGTATAATGTCCTCAATTGAAGTTAAGGTCTTGGAGTCCTCGCTGTGGTCACGTGCACAATTCCAGGCTTGCTTCTCTGGTACCAGAAGGCCGAAGAGAGGCTTTGTCTGTAGTCTTGAAGTATAGAAGCTACCACCATGGTTTTCCTGAGACTTTGCAGGACAGAGAGACAAAGAGAGATGTCTTCTTCTTGAGGTTCAGAATTTCAGTCTGTTTCCTTTCTGTGAGGCACAATTTAAAAGCCCCAGTCTTCCCAGCAGGTAGGTCATGTGACCATGTTTTCAGCTGTTCAGTTCTGCTTTTTAAAAATGTTATTTGCAATGTCCAGCAAAAAGTTTCAAGCAGTGTCCCATATGATGAAATTAATATGTTTCCATTTGGCAGGTGTAATTTCTGTCACACCAGCTTCAGTTACAGACTGGTTGCGCAAAGGAGAAGAAGGTGCCAGGGGAGCAGGAGTACAGACCAGACGGCATGCTTTCCTTCATCGGACGGGGTATTGAGTACAAGGGTTGGCAGGTCATGTTACAGTTGTATAAGACTTTGGTTCGGCCACATTTGGAATACTGCGTGCAGTTCTGGTCGCCACATTACCAAAAGGATGTAGATACTTTGGAGAGGGTGCAGAGGAGGTTCACCAGGATGTTGCCTGGTATGGAGGGCACTAGCTATGAAGAGAGGTTGAGTAGATTAGCATTATTTTCATTAGAAAGACGAAGGTTGAGGGGGGACCTGATTGAGGTGTACAAAATCATGAGAGGTATAGACAGGGTGGATAACAAGAAGCTTTTTCCCAGAGTGGGGGATTCAATTACTAGGGGTCACGAGTTCAAAGTGAGAGGGGAAAAGTTTAGGGGGGATATGTGTGGAAAGTTCTTTACGCAGAGGGTGGTGGGTGCCTGGAATGCGTTGCCAGCGGAGGTGGTAGACGCGGGCACGATAGCGTCTTTTAAGATGTATCTAGACAGATACATGAATGGGCAGGAAGCAAAGAGATACAGACCCTTAGAAAATAGGCGACATGTTTAGATAGAGGATCTGGATCGGCGCAGGCTTGGAGGGCCGAAGGGCCTGTTCCTGTGCTGTAATTTTCTTTGTTCTTTGTTCTTTCTTTGGTTCCTGGCCGGAGATTCACTCTCCTGAGGTGAAGTCTGTGCCTTCGCTGGCTCTGAATCTTATGGTGACCTTTAACTTTGCCACCATCTTTCTACCCCTTGATTTTTCTGACTCTTCATTCCCATGGATATACTTCCAGCACTGTGTCCTCTGATATTCTACTCTTCAAACAGCTTCTTGTCCTCCACACCTGTCTCCAAACCTGGAGAACAGTTCGCCACTGCTTCATGCTGACTCCACCCTAACTACGTCAACTTTATCCTGCCACAGGACCTTCGACTGTAACTCTGGACTCCCTCCTCTTGTCTCCTTGCTATTCCTCATTTACCAGGATGTAGGTATCCTAATCTTACTATGTATCCAGGGCTATGAAACTTGAGTTTTCCCTCTGTCCATTGGCATGCTCATTTTGGTTGCCACTCCAGACCCCATCCCATCACTTCTATTTTCACTTTTTTCTTCGTCTTTTTTTCCTTCTTTTCTCTTTACCCCTGCTAAACTTCTCTCTCTTGTCATTATGCCCCCTTTCAGTTCTCCCCTCTAGGGTGCCCTTCCCTTCCAAATCCTTATCCGAACTTGTCAGCAGTCCTTGACCCTCCTACTCTCCTGCCACTGTTCCAGGCTTGACTCCCTCTTAACTAAGCCTGCCGCTTTCCTTTGTGTCTCTCTTGGCATCCTCCATAGGGCCCCATCAAGGCATTCATCACTGCCTCCTTACGAACAGGAACTTCAATTGCTTTATCCTACTCTCTCTCGATGACCTTCCTGCCCAGCACACCTGCTGGGAGCTAATCTTTCCTAACTCCTTCCCATCCAATTCACCCCTTCCAGTGATGCTCTGGTTCAGCTTACCCCATTCCTCTTTGCATCTCCCTCCAGAATGTCTGTTCAATTGCAAACAAGACATCCATGAGCTTATTGTAGATGATTGCATCAACATTGTGATTTTGACAGAAACCTGAGTGAGGAATGATGACACCTTCCCCCTAAGTGAGGCCCACCTACCTAGCTATACCATCCACCACTTGCCCCATCCAAACTGCCATGGTGGTCGTGTGACTCTTATTACCAAATCACACCGTGGTCTGTACTCCTGCTGCCCTGGCACCTTCTTCTCCTTTGCGCAGCTCAATTTGTATCACCTTTCTCGCTTCTCATTTAAAATCCTAGTTCTCTGCCACGCTTTCAAGTACTAAGAGAAACTTAAGGCACTAAAATCTGATAAATCTCCAGGACCTGATGACCTACACCCTAGGTTTCTAAAAGAGATAGCCACAGAGATAGTGGATGCATTAGCTATGATTTTCCAAAATTCCTTAGATTTGGGAACAGTCCCATCAGATTAGAAGTTGGCAAATGTTACACCGCTTTTAAAGAAAGGAGGGAGAGAAAAAACAGGGAACTACAGGCCAGTTGGCCTAACATCAGTCATTGGGAAAATGCTGGAATCTATTATTAAGGAAGTCTTAACAATGCACTTAGAAAAGCACAGTATGATTAGAACAAATCAACATGGTTTTTCTAAAGGGAAATCCTGTTTGGCAAATTAGTTAGAGTTTTTTGAGGATGTAATTAGTAGGGTCGATAAAGAGGAACCAGTAGATTTAGTATACCTGGATTTCCAAAAGGCATTTGATAAGGTGCCACACAAGATAAGAGCTCATGGAGTTGGGGGTAATATATTAGTATGGATAGATGATTAGTTAACAGACAGGAAGCAAAGAGTGGGCATAAATGGGGCATTTTCAAGTTGGCAGGCAGTAAATAGTGGAGTGCCACAAGGGGCCTCAGCTATTTACAATCTATATTAATAACATAGAAGAGACAGAGAGTAATGTAACTACATTTGCTGATGATACAAAGGTAGGTGGAAATGTAAGCTGTGGGGAGGACACAGAGGCTGCAAAGAGATGTAGGCAGGTTAAGTGAATGGGCAACAAGATGGAAAATGGAGTATAATGTAGGGAAGTGTGAAGTTATGCACTTTGGTCGTAAGAATAGAAAAGCAGAATATTTTTTAAAAGGTCTGAAACTTGTAAGTGTTGATGTTCAAAGAGACTTGGGTGTGCTTGTACAAGGAACGCAGAAAGTTAACATGCAGGTACAGGCAATTAGGAAGGCAAATGGCATTTTGTCCTTTTTGCAAGGGGATTAAAGTACAGGAATAAGGAAGTATTGCTACAATTGTACTGGGTTTTGGTGAGACAACATCTGGAATACTGTGTGCAGTTTTGGTCTCCGTATTTAAGAAAGGATATACTTGCATTGGAGGCAGTGCAGTGAAGGTTCACTAGGATGAGGTTCCTGGGATGAGGGGGTTGTCCTATGATGAGAGGCTAAGTAAATTGGGCCTATATTCTCTGGAATTTAGAAGAATGAGAGGTGATCTCATTGAAACAAGATTCTGAAGGGGCTGGATAGGGTAGCACTGAGAGATTGTTTCCGCTGGTCGGGGAATCTAAAACACGGTGACACAGTCTCAGGATAAGGGGCCGATCATTTAAGACTGAGATGAGGAGAAATTATTTCACTCAAAGGGTTGTGAATCTTTGGAATTCTCTACACCAGAGGGTTGGGGATGCTCCATCGTTGAATACATTTAAGGCTGTGATAGACAAATTTTTGGTCTCAGGGAATCAGGCGATATGGCGAGTGGGCAGGAAAGTGGAATTGAATCCTAAGATCAGCCATGATCATATTGAATGACGGAGCAGGCTCGATGGGCCATATGGTCTACTACTCCTCCTATTTCTTGTGTTCTTGTGTGGTCTTGTGACTCATCATCAAATCACACCGTGGTCTGTGCTCGTACTCCTTTGGCACCTTCTCCTCCTTTGCGTAACTCAATTAGTATCACCTTTCTCACCTCTCATTTAAAATCCCCGTTCTGTACCATGCACCCAAGTACTAAGCCCATTTTCATCCACCACGGTATTTCTACAGCTACGAATCTGCTCAACCACACCCTCACTTCCACTGTTGATATCCCAGTCTCCATTAAAACCATTACTCTCTCTCACCCTGGTCCCCATCCACATTCCCTTAAATCCAAGGGATGCACACTTAAATCCATATGGTGAACAACCGGTTTAGCCATTTATCAGCAGATCCGGCTGGACCACATAAAGCACTATCGGGTCCTACTTCCATCTGCCAAAAATCCTCATTCTTCCAGGATTATCCTGGAATGCAAAGATAACCCTGGCTTCTTTTCTCTACTGCAAACCATCTTCTAAAATTCCTCTCCCCGCCTCCTCCATCTTCACCTCCAACAACAAATTTGAGGAGCTCATGGACTTCTTTGTCACTACAATTGAGACCACCTATCAGCCATTTTGTTCTTCCCAAGCCCTGAAGTAATATCTTTCTGTAGTTTCTCTTCTATCTTCCCTCTTGGTTTCTCCAAGCTCATCTTGTCCATAAGACTCACCTCTTGCTCCCTTAACCCTATTCCCATAAGTTGCGAGCTATCCAACTTCCCTTCCTGGCCTCGATGTTAGCTGATGCTGTTAATGGTCTGTCTCCTCAAGTACTGTTCCCCCTTCCCTTCAAATCTGCCTTCATCAGCCCTCTCAAAAAAAAGCAAACCTTGGCCGCTCTGACCTTGCAAATTCCCACCCCATCTTCAATCTCCCTTTTGTCTCCAAAGTCCTTGAAAGTTGTGTCGCCTCCCAAATCTGTGCCCATCTTTCCGGGACTCCATGTTTGAATCACTTCAATCAGGTTTCTGCCTTTGCCACATGTAGGAAATTAAGAATTCCTTATTAAGTTTTTTGGGATACAATGTATAAGTAGGACATACTACAAACTAATGTCAAGGTTGAAGATATACCAGAAGTAATGCCAAGCTTCAAACCATGTGTGTCAGACAAAAGACCTTGCAGACTTCAATTGCGTATGTGGGCTGAAAACACAGAGAGCACCCGGCACTGGGCCGAAAAGGCGATGGTAATCCCGCCTCGCCCATTTGGAGCTCACCCAGTGCGATTTTGCGGTACCCGGGCAATTAACAGCCAGGTGCCAGGATCCCCAGCCCTTTAAAGATGGGGATCCCGCCTCCAAGAGCTGCCGCCAATCAGAGGGCAGGCAGTTCAGTAGGATTGGCAGCGCCACTGGGAGCAGTGGCCACTGCCGGTACTATAAGAGGCCTTAGAATCTGGCCCAGCACTGGAGACTCGGATCCAAGGGTCTGTTTTTGGCAAAGGTGAGACCTGTACAAGTTGGACAGGTTGCACCTGAACCGGAATGGGACCAACATCCTTGCTGGGTGGTTTACTAGTGCTGTTGTGGAGGGGTGCTGCGGTTTAAACTAATTTGGCAGGGGGATGGGATACAGAGTGGAGGTACCGTAGGGGGTGATGCACAGTCAAATATAAAAGAGAAACTGAGTCAGTCTGGAAGGCAGAGCAAATATAGACCTGTTAAGGCACAAGTGAAAAATACAAGGCTGGATTGCATCTATTTTAATGCAAGGAGTCTTACTAGTAAGGCAGATGAATTGAGGGTGATGATTAGCACATGGGATTATGATATTATTGCTATCACAGAGACATGGTTGAGGGAGGGGCAGGACTGGCAGCTCAATATTCCAGGGTATAGAATCTACAGGCGAGACAGGGGAGAGTGTAGAGGAGGAGGTGGCATTGCACTGTTGATCAAGGAGTCAATTACTGCAGTAAGGAGGGATGATATCTTAGAAGGTTCCTCAAATGAGGCCATATGGGTAGAATGTAAAAACAAAAAGGGAGCAATCACTTCACTGGGAGTGTACTACAGGCCTCCTCAGGGAGAGATAGAGGAGCAGATATGTAGGCAAATCCCAGAGAGGTGTAAAAATAATAGGGTAATAATAGTAGGGGATTTCAACTTCCCCAATATCAACTGGGATAGTCTTAGTGCAAAGGCTTAAAGGTGGTGGAATTCTTAAAATGCATACAGGAGAGCTTTTTGAGCCAGCACATAGAAAGTCCTACAAGAGAAGGGGCAGTACTGGACCTAATCCAAGGGAATGAAGCTGGACAAGTCGTAGAAGTGTCAGTGGGGAAGCATTTCGGGGATAGTGACCATAACTCTGTAAGATTTAAGGTAGTTATGGAAAAGGGCAAAGATGGACCAGAAATAAAGGTACTGAATTAGGGGAAGGCCGATTTTAATATGATAAAACAGGATCTGGCCAAAGTGGACTGGGAGCAGCTACTTGTAGGAAAGTCTACATCAGACCAGTGAGAGTCATTCAAAGAGGAAATAGTGAGAGTTCAGAGCCAACATGTTAAGGTGAAGGGTAGGACCAACGAGTCCAGGGAACCCTGGATGTCAAGGGATATCGAGGATTCGAGCATGAGAAAAAAGGAGGCTTATGGCAGATTCAGAGCGCTGAAAACAGCGGAGGCACTTGAGGAATATAGAAAGTGTAGGGGGGTACCCAAAAAAGTAATTAAGAGAGTGAAGAGGGGACATGAAAAACACTGGTGGGCAAGGTAAAGGGTGGCACAGTGGCGCAGTGGTTAGCACCGCACCCTCACAGCTCTGGCGACCCAGGTTCAATTCTGGGTACTGCCTCTGTGGAGTTTGCAAGTTCTCCCAGTGTCTGCGTGGGTTTTTGCCGGGTACTCCAGTTTCCTCCCACCACCAAAGACTTGCAGGTTGATAGGTAAATTGGCCATTATAAATTGCCCCTAGTATAGATAGGTGGTCGGGGAATATAGGGACAGGTGGGGATGTGGTAGGAATATGGGATTAGCGTAGGATTAGTATAATTGGGTGGTTGATGGTCGGCACAGATTCGGGCCGGAGGGCCTGTTTCAGTGCTGTATCTCTAAGTAAAAATAAAATAAAATAAAAATCCTAAGGTGTTTTATAATTTTATTAAGGGCAAGAGGATAAGCAGGGAATGAGTGGGGCCCATTAGGGACCAAAGTGGCAATCTGTATGTGGAGCCGGAGGACATAAGTGAGGTTTTAAATGATTACTTTTCATCTGTGTTCACTATGGAGATGGATGATGTTGGTGTAGAGATCAGGGAGGGGGATTGTGATATACTTGAACATATGAGCATTGAAAGGGAGGACGTATTAGCTGTTTTAAAGGGCTTAAAAGTGGATAAATCCCCAGGCCCAGATGAGATGTATCCCAGGCTGCTATGTGAGGCAAGGGAGGAGATAGCAGGGACTCTGACACAAATTTTCAAATCCTCTCTGGCCACAGGGGAGATACCAGAGGACTGGAGGACAGTGAATGTGGTACCATTATTCAAGAAGGGTAGCAGGAATAAACCAGGTAATTACAGGCCAGTGAGTCTAACATCAGTGGTAGGGAAACTATTAGAAAAAATTCTGAGAGACAGGATTAATCTCCACTTGGAGAGGCAGAGATTAATCAGAGATAGTCAGCATGGCTTTGTCAGAGGGAGATCGTGTCTCTAATACTTGATTGAATTTTTTCGAGGCAGTGACTAGATGTGTAGATGAGGGTAAAGCAGTTGATGTAGTATACGTGGACATCAGTAAGGCTTTTGATAAGGTCCTGCATGGGAGATTGGTTAAGAAGGTAAGAGCCCATGGGATCCAGTGCAATTTGGCAAATTGGATTCAAAATTGGCTTAGTGGCAGGAGGCAGAGGGTAATGGTCGAGGGTTGTTTTTGCGAGTGGAAGCCTGTGACCAGTGGTGTACCACAGGGATCGGTGCTGGGACCCTTGCTGTTTGTAGTGTACATTAATGATTTAGACGTGAATATAGGAGGTATGATAAGTAAGTTCGCAGACGACACGAAAATTGGTGGTGTTGTAAATAGTGAGGAGAAAAGTCTTAGATTACAGGACAATATAGATGGGCTGGTAAGATGGGCGGAGCAGTGGCAAATGGAATTTTATCCTGAGAAGTGTGAGTGATGCATTTTGGGAGGACTAACAAGGCAAGGGAATATACAATGGATGGTAGGACCATAGGACGTACAGAGGGTCAGAGGGACCTTGGTGTACTTGTCCATAGATCACTGAAGGCAGCAGCACAGGTAGATAAGGTGGTTAGGAAGGCATATGGGATACTTGCTTTCATTAGCTGAGGCATAGAATATAAGAGCAGGGAGGTTATGATGGAGCTATATAAAATGCTGGTTAGGCCACAGCTGGAGTATTGTGTATAGTTCTGGGCACCACACTATAGGAAGGATGTGATTGCACTGAAGAGGGTGCAGAGGAGAGTCACCAGGATGTTGCCTGGGCTGGAGCATTTCAGCTATGAAGAGAGACTGAAAAGGCCAGGGTTGTTTTCCTTAGAGCAGAGAAGGCTGAGGGGAGACCTGATTGAGGTGTACAAAATTATAAGGATAATTGATAGGGTAAATCGGAAGAAACTTTTTCTCTTAGCGGAGGGCTCAATAACCAGGGGGCATAGATTTAAGGTAAGGGGCAGGAGGTTTAGAAGGGATTTGAGGAAAAAATTTGTCACTCAGAGGGTGGTTGGAATCTGGAACGCACTGCCTGAAAAGCTGGTAGAGGCAGAAACCCTCACAACAGTTAAGAAATATTTAGATGAGCACTTGAAATGCCATAGCATACAAGGCTACGGGCCAAGTGCTGGAAAATGGGATTAGAATAGTTAGGTGCTTGATGGCCGGCACAGACTCGATGGGCTGAAGGGCCTGTTTCTGTGCTGTATAATTCTATGACTATGACTCTAAGTGAGGTGGGGTCACCGGGGCCAGACCAGCAGGCCCCGGCGGTGGGGATTGGGGAGGTTCAGGGAGGTGGGTTATTTGCCAGCGGGGGCCCTCCATGGGTCACAGATTGTCGACAGAGGAGGCCCCCCCACCAACAAGCCTGCAGAAATGCCTTATTTCACAGAAGAACTCCCCACATGGTTGAGGCCTCCAAACCTCCCGCCGCTGGCTTAATCCCAGTGGCGGTGGGAAGAGGCCCTTAAGTGGCTGATAACAGGCCTCATAAGGGCCTCAATTGGCCTCTGGGTGGGAAGGCCGTCATCCCCTCCACACCCCACCTCCCGCTACAATTCTATAGGCCCCCCAGCTTCCTAGCCTGTCTCCGGGGGCCCATTAAATTCAGCCTAAAATGTTCTGAGGCTGCTAAGAGATAAGCGACTGAAGGAATGAAGCAGACTGAGATAACGGAATGCTGAGACAATGATGAATGATAGGGTACCTGTCCTTCCACTCTGATAAATGAACTGGATAAGAACCAGGATAAACGAGGCCCTCCCAATTGAGCCTGCGTGGTGGAGAAGACAAGAACCAAGAAGTCAAGGAGAGAGTGAGAGAGAGGGAGAAGTCTGAAGACGGAAGACCAAAAGTTGCAAGGAAAAGATGTGCACTCTTCTGTCCGGAATTAATACAGAAAGTATATGGCCCACGTTAGACTGTAAATTGCTGCCCAAGTTTATTGCTTTAGTTTGAGTAAAACTTGATAAACTTGTTCTGACTTTGTATCAATAAATTAGTCTCACAACTGAACTTTGTCATGTCCGAACCTTGAACCCACAGATCACAGCTGACAGACAGAACTGAAATGGCTCTTATCAAAGTCTCAAATGACATCCAATCTGACTGTGACAAAGGCAAACTATCCCGCCTCATCCTTCTCGACCTGTCTGCAGCCTCTGACACGGTTGGTCAGACCATCCTCCTCCAACGCCTCTCCACCGTTTTGTCCAGCAATCTGTACTTGCCTGGTTTCATTCTTATCTATCCAGTCATAGCCACAGAATCCCCTGCAATGGCTTCCCGTCCCACTCCCACACTCTTACCTCTGCTGTCCCCCAAGGATCTATCCTTGGCCTCCTCTTAGTTCTCATCTACATGCTACCCCTCAGTGACATCATCTGAAAGCACAACATCAGTTTTCACATGTATGCTGATGACACCCAGCTCTACCTCGCCACCAACTATCTCTACCCCTCCACTGACTCTACGTTGTCAGACTTCTTGCCCAACACCCAGTACTGGATGAGCAGAAATTTCCTCCAACAAAAATATCGAGAAGGCCAAAGCCATTGTCTTTGGTCCCTACCACAAACTCATTTCCCTCGCCACTGACTCCATCCCTCTGCCTGGCAAATGTCTGACGCTGAACCAAACTTCACAACCTTGGTGTCAAATTTGATCCTGTCATTTTATTTTATTCATTCATGGGATTTAGGCATCGCAGGAAAGGCCAGCATTTAAGAGCATTCTAAAGTAAAAATACTAAACAGGAAGAGGGCCAATTTCAGTGGGGTGAGAACAGATCTGTTCCAGGTAAACTGGAATAAAAGGTTGGCAGGCAAAACTGTATGGAACAGTGCTCCTTGGATGATGAGAGAGTTAGAGAATAAGATGAAGCAGAAATAGGGGGCCACATGACAGATGTCAGGTTGATAATACAAGTGAGAAGCAGGCCGAATATAGGAAGTTCAGAGGGAAGTGGAAAAGGAAATCATACAGGCAAAGAGAGAGAATGAGAATAGACTGCCAGCTAACATAAAAGGGAATCCAAAAGTCGTTTATAAGCATATAAATAGTAAAAGGGTACTAAGAGCAGGGATGGGGCCAATTAGGAACCATAAAGGGGACCGACGCATGGAGGCAGAGGGCATGGCTGAGATACTAAATGAGTACTTCGCATCTCTCTTACCTAGGAAGAAGATGCTGCTGAAATCATAGTGAAGGAGGAAGTAGTTGAGAAATTGGATAAACTAAAAATTGAAAAAGAGGAGGTAGTAAAAAGGTTGTCAGGTTGATAATACAAATGAGAACCAGGCTGAATATAGAAAGTTCAGAGTGGTAGAGAGTCATAGAGTTTTACAGCACAGCAACAGGCCCTTCGGCCCAACGCGCCTGCGCCGACCATCAAGCACCCGTCCTAACTAATCCCATTTCCCCGCACTTGGCCCATAGCCTTGTATATTATTGCATTTCAAGTGCTCATCTAAATTTTTCTTGAATGTCGTGAGTGTTCCTGCCTCCACCACTCCTTCAGCCAGTGTGTTCCAGATTCCAACCACCCTCTGGGTGAAAAAATTCCTCCTCAACTCCCCTCTAAACCTCCTGCCCCTTACCTTAAATCTATGCCCCCTAGTTATTGACCTCTCCACTAAGGGAAAATGTTTCTTCCTATCTATCCTATCAATGCCCCTCATAATTTTGTATATCTCAATCAGGTCTCCCCTCAGCCTTCTCCGCTCCAAGGAAAACAACCCCAGCCTATCTAGTCTGTCTTCATAACTGAAATGCTCCAGCCCAGGCAACATCCTGGTGAATCTCCTCTGCATCCTCTCCATTGTAATCACATCCTTCCTATAGTGTGGCGACCAGAACTGTACACAGTCCTCCAACTGTGGCCTAACCAGCGTTTTATACAGCTCCATCATAACCTCCCTGCTCTTATATTCTATGCCTCAGCTAATAAAGGCAAGTATCCCATATGCCTTCCTAACCACCTGTGCTGCTGCCTTTGGTGATCTATGGACAAGCACCCCAAGGTCCCTCTGACTTTCTGTACTTCCTAGGGTCCTACCATCCATTTTATTTTCCATTGCCTTGTTAGTCCTCCCAAAATGCATTACCTCACACTTTTCAGGATTAAATTCTATTTGCCATTGCTCCGCCCAAGTACCAGCCCATCTATATCGTCCTGTAATCTATGGATTTCCTCCTCTCTATTTACACACCACCAATTTTCGTGTCATCTGCGAACTTACTGATCATACCTCCTATATTCCCGTCTAAATCATTAATGTACACTACAAACAGTAAGGGTCCCAGCACCGATCCCTGTGGTACACCACTAGTCACAGGCTTCCACTCGCAGAAACAACCCTCCACCATCACCCTCTGCCTCCTGCCACTAAGCCAATTTTGAATCCAATTTGCCAAATTACCCTGGATCCCATGGGCCTTTACTGTCTTAACCAATCTCCCATGCGGGACCTTATCAAAAGCCTTACTGATGTCCATGTAGACTACATCAACTGCTTTACACTCATCTACACCTCCAGTCACCTCCTTGAAAATTTCAATCAAGTTACTTAGACACGGTCTCCCTCTGACAAAGCCATGCTGACTATCCCTGATTAATCCCTGCCTCTCCAAGTGGAGATTAATCCTGTCTCTCAGAATTTTTTCCAATATTTTCCCTACCACTGGTGTTAAACTCAACGGCCTGTAATTACCTGGTTTATCCCTGCTACCCTTCTTGAATAATGGTACCACATTCACTGTCCTCCAGTCCTCTGGTATCTCTCCTGTGGCCAGAGAGGATCTGAAAATTTGTGTCTGAGCCCCTGCTATCTCCTCCCTTGCCTCACATAGCAGCCTGGGATACATCTCTTCTGGGCCTGGGGATTTATCCACTTTTAAGCCTGCTAATATTCCTTTTCAATGCTAATTTGATCAAATATATCACAATCCCCCTCCCTGATCATTCCACCTACATCATCCTTCTCCATAGTGAACACAGATAAAAAGTTATCATTCAAAACCTCACCTATGTCTTCCGGCTCCACATACTTTTTGCCTCTTTGATCCCTAATGGGCCCCACTTTTTCTCTGGTTATCCTCTTGCCGCTAACATACTTAGAAGATGCCTTGGGATTTTCCTTTATCTTGTCTGCCAGTGATTTTTCATGCCCCCTCTTCGCTCTCCTAATTACTTTTTGAAGTACTCCCCTACACTTTCTATACTCCTCTCGGGCCTCCACAGTTTTCAGCGCTCTGAATCTGCCATATGCCTCCTTTTTTTTCCTTATCCAATCCTCTATATCCCTGGACATCCAGGGTTCCCTTGACCTGTTGGTCCTACTCTTCACCTTTACAGGAACGTGCTGCACCTGAACCCTCACAATTTCCCTTCTAAATGACTCCCACTGGTCTGATGTAGACTTTCCTATAAGAAGCTGCTCCCAGTTCATTTAGGCCAGATCCTGTTTTATCATATTGAAATCTGTCTTCCCCAATTCAGTACTCTTATTTCCGGACCCTCTATGTCCTTTTCCATAACAACCTTAAATCTTACAGAGTTATGGTCACTATCCCTGAAATGCTCCCCCACTGACACTTCTACCACTTGTCTGGCTTCATTCCCTGGGATTCAGTCCAGTCCCGCTCCTTCTCTTGTAGGACTCTCTACGTGCTGTCTCAAAAAGCTCTCCTCAATGCACTTGAATCATTCCGCCCCCTTTAAGCGTTTTGCACTAATACTATCCCCTCCATCATAGGGGAAGTTGAAATCCCCTACTATTATTACCCTATTATTATTGCACCTCTCTGAGATTTGCCTCCATATCTGCTCCTCTACCACTGCCTGACTGTTTGGAGGCCTGCAGTACACTCCCAGCCAAGTAATAGCCCCCTTTTTGTTTTTAAGTTCTACCCATATGGCCTCATTAGAGGAACCTTCTAAGATATCATCCCTCCTTACTGCAGTAATTGTCTCTTTAATGAACAGTGCAATGCCACCTCCTCTTTTACCCCCGCCCCTATCACGTCTGAAGATTCTATACCCTGGAATATTAAGCTGCCAGCCCTGCCCTTCCCTCAACCATGTCTCAGTAATAGCAATAATATCATATTCCCATGTGTTAATCAACATCCTCAATTCATCTGCCTTACTTGTAAGACCCCTTGCATTAAAATAGATACAATCCAGGCTTGCATTATTTGCCTGAGCCTTAACAGATCTACATTTAATCTGACCTCCAAATAGACTTAGCTTCACATTTATATTTGATTGTACATCACCTCCTGTGCTTCCACTCTGTATCTCATCCCCATGCCAAATTAGATTAAACCCCCCACCCAACAGCAGTAGCAAAACTCCCAGCAAGGATGCTGGTCCCGTTCTGGTTCAGGTGCAACCCGTCCATCTTATACAGATCCCACCTTCGCCAGAAACAGGCCCAGTGATCCAAGAATCTAAAGCCCTCCCTCCTGCACCATCTCCCCAACCATGCATTCATCTGCTCTAACCTCTTATTCATATATTCACTAGCCCATGGCACTGGAAGAAACCCAGAGATTACAACCTTTGAGGTCCTACTTTTTTAATCTACTGCCTAGCTCCCTAAATTCTTTTTGCAGGACCTCATCCCTCTTTCTACCTATGCCAATGGTACCAACGTGGACCACGACCTCCGGCTGTGCACCCTCACCCTCCAGAATACTTTGTAGCCGCTCAGTGATATCCAAGACCCTTACACTAGGGAGGCAATATACCATCCTGGAATCATGTTTGCGACCACAGAAACACCTATCTGTTCCTCTAACCATAGAATCCCCTACCACTATTGCCCCCTTGTCCCTTTTTCTCCACCTCAGCACAGCTGAGTCAGCCATGACATTCCGGTCATGATTCTCGGTGCATTCTCCAGAGGAACCCTCTCCCTCATCGCTATTCAGAACTGAATACCGGTTAGAAAGTGGGATGTCCTCTGGCGACTCCTGCACTACCTGCCCTGACTTCTTTGTCTGTCCGGCAGCCACCCAATCACCCCCTGACTGTGCTCGCCTAGGCACCGGCTTGACTACCTCCTGAAACGTGCCATCCACGTAGTCCTCCAGCTCACGGATGCGCCACAGTGATTCCAGCCACCGCTCGAGCTCCGAAACCCGAAGCTCAAGCTTCTGCAACCGGAGACACTTTCTGCAGACATGTTCACCAAGGTCACATGGCACTTCCACGACTTCCCACATTGCACAGGAGGTACATTCCACTTGGTCAAGCTGCCCCGCCATTACTTACTTTTACAATGAGAAAAAAAAACTTGCTAGTGTAACAACTTACCAGCTATATACAATCAACTTTTATCCCCTGTACCTTTGAGGCTGAGAAAGAAAAAGAGCAAAAAGCACCTACCACCGCCCCCAGCCAATGAAAATACCCACATTTAACTTACAGACTCACTCCATGCAAACAGCACTTGAATAGCCAGTAAATACTAAAAAAATTACAGGTAGCTATCCTAGGGCTTTAATTTAAAAGGAACCTTTTTTTTTAACTCCAAATCAATCACAGTCATCCCCAGGCAATAACAGGTGCCACCCACATTTCAGTGATGTCACTATTCTTATTTTTTCACTAAATCCAAACAGGAAGAGTCAGAGAGTCCGCCGTTGCCCCGGATGTCAGGCAGGTGAAGGGCCTCGAGCACCCGCTGTTTATTTATAGTTTTTCAGCCCTGTTCCTTTCAGGTCCGTCGCTGCCCAGGTAGGTCAAAAAAGAAATCAGAAAGGCAACGAGAGAGTATGAGAAGAGATTTAAAGTTGATGTTACCAGGACCAGATGGGAGGCATCCGAGGATGCCAAGGGAAGTAAGGGTGGAAATTACAGAGACAATGGCCATAATCTTCCAATCATCCTTAGATAGAGAGAATTGCAAATGTTATACCCTTGTTCAAAAAACAGTGTAAGGATAAACCCAGCAACTATAGGTCAGTCAGTTTAACCTCAGTGGTGTGAAAGCTCCTAGAGTTGATAATTTGAGAGAAATTTAACAGTCACTTGGACAAGTGCAGATGCATTAGGGAAAGCCAGTACAGATTTGTTAAAGGCAAATCAGGTTTAATTAACTTGATTGAGTTTTCGATAAGGTAGTAGAGATATTTGATGAGGGTAATGCGATTGATGTTTAGTTTAGTTTTTTAGTTTAGAGATACAGCACTGAAACAGGCCCTTCGGCCCACCGAGTCTGTGCCGACCATCAACCACCCATTTATACTATTCCTAATCTAATTCCATATTCCGACCACATCCCCACCTGTCCCTATATTTCCCTACCACCTACCTATACTCGGGGCAATTTATAATGGCCAATTTACCTATCAACCTGCAAGTCTTTGGCATCTGGGAGGAAACCGGAGCACCCGGAGGAAACCCACGCAGACACAAGGAGAACTTGCAAACTCCACACAGGCAGTACCCAGAATTGAACCCGGGTCGCTGGAGCTGTGAGGCTGCGGTGCTAACCACTGCGCCACTGTGCCGCCCCTAGTCTTCCAAAGGCATTTGATAAAGTGCCACATAATAAACTTGCCAGCAAAATTGAAGCCCATGCAATAAAAGAGACAGTGGTAGCATGGATACAAAGTTGGTTGAGTAACAGGAAACAGAAAGTAGTGGTGAACAGTTGTTTTTTGGACTGGAGAATGGTATACATTCGGGTTCCCCAGGGGTCAGTACTAGGACCAATGTTTTTCTTGATATAAATTAATGACCTAGACTTGGATGTACAAGGCACAATTTCAAAATTTGCAGATGGCACAAAACTTGGCAGTGTTCTGAAGTGTGAGGATGATAGTGATAAACTTCAAGAGGACATAGAGAGGCTGGTGGAATGGGCAGTGTTACAACAGAGGTGGGAGGAGTGCACTGTCTTTTCTAGTTCCACTTCTCCATCGGTCACAACAAATATTTAAATGTTTACCTAGTTACCGATACGATCAATCATAGACTCTACCCTTCATCCCAAAATAACATACACCAACCAGGTTTCTTTATTAAACAACAAAATTATCAGTTTATTATAAAACAAGACTTAACCCGTAATGAAGCAAAGCATTAACACACAGATTGAAATATGAAAGTTCTCCTTTACCTTAGCCCCTCACAAATGCACGCACACACTGGTTAACCTCTTTAGAGCTCCGTTACAAAAAAAAGACAAAAAAGAATACTTTGGCCAAATACTTGCTAATTCTTGAAGAAACAAAGAGAAGATATGAAAAGATGTCAGTTGCCCTTTTTAGGTTTGGCGTCCCAAATACACGTAGATATGTCACTGGGATCTTTCTAGAGCAGTTTTTTTCAGGCAACTTTGAAGATCAGTTTGGCAGGCTTTTCAGGAGAAATGCAACATCAGTTTCTCTATTTCTTACACTTGATTCTCAGAAAGTTCTCAAAGAGATGGAAGAGGGTGCTGATGGTGACTGCTCTCTTGGCTGTTTTTTTTCCAACTGCCTTCAAAATAGTTGACACCCCAACATACTGTCCAAAGTGAAACCAAAATAATATCTCAAGAGTAAAACCTCCTGACCCCTATAAATCTTGAGTTGTCACTTCTCTGTAAACATCTCCCCAAATCAAAAAGCCGCTGCTGGGTATTTATCTGAAGACAGGTGACTTCCAGTAAACATTGTTTTCATATGGTGTCCTTTCAATGACCCCAGTGGAAAAAAGTCCAAGGACTCCTTTTCAGTTTTCCCAAATGAAACAATGTCCATAATTCTAAAATACAAGAGTCCTCAAAAAATACTTAACAAAAAATCTAGAAGCACCGTCATAACAGCGGACACATGGCAGATGAAATTTATTGCAGAGAATTGTGAAGTGGTACATTTTGGTAGGAAGAGTAAGGAGAGGCAATGTAAAATAATGGGCACAATTCTAAAGGGGTACAGAAACAGAGAGATCTGGAGGTATATGCACATAAATCATTGAAGGTGGCAGGGAAGGTTGAGAAAGTAGTTCAAAAGACATACGGGTTCCTGGGCTTTATAGATAGTGACATATAGTACAAAAGCAAGGAAGTTATGGTGAACCTTTATAAAATACTGGTTCGGCCTCAACTGGAGTGTTATGTCCAATTTTGGGCATCGCACTGTAGGACGGATGTGAAGGCTTTGGAGAAGGTGCAGGAAAAACTGGAATAGTTTCAGGGATGAGAGACTTCAGTTACGAGGATAGATTGGCAAAGCTCGGACTGGTCTCTTTAGGGAAGAAAAGGTTGAGAGGAGATTTGATAGAGGTGTTCAAAATAATGAGGGGGCTAGACAGAGTAGATAGGGAGAATCTGTTCCCATTAGCAGAAGACCCTGATTTAAGGTGATTAGCAAAAGAAGCAACGGCAAGATAAGGATTGTGACACAATGGTCTTGCTGCTGACCTCCTTGGCCACCTCCAACCCAAATCGAATATTACGTTTGCTTGGTATGAGTTCTATTCCAAAATGGTGACGTGTTTGTTGCCTGGATACAGCCAGAATTCTTTGGTACTTGTGATGCTGTCAGGTTCTGTGCTAATCGGAAGACGTGGTGATGGAGGAATAGATTTAACCTCGACAGAATTAGGTTTTAATATATTTAGACAGTTGTTGCATAAGTAAGTAATGGGTCAGTTGTGTGCTTTATTGAGTATTTTTGTACTCTTGATATTTCAGAATGTCTGGGGGCATTTATGACCATGGTTTAATATGTTAAGGCTGGGAATGAACTTTATTGCGATGTGATTTATTTTCTAACTGCTGCTAAATGATGTGAAAGAGAATGAGTTGTTGTCTTGCGTTCATGGAATATATTTCACATCTGTCTTTCAGGTAAGATGTTAGACCAAAGTCTTGTCTGCCCCCTCAGGTGGAAGTGAAAGATCCAATGGCATGTTTTGAGGAAGAGCAGGGGAGTTGTCCACCAACACCACCAAAACAGAATATCTTGTCAGCCTCAAGTTGCTGTTTGTGGGAGCTTGCTGTGCAAGTTGGCTGCTGCATTTCTTGCTTTACAAAAAATGACTAAACTTCAAATGAAAAGTACTTAATTGACTGAAAAGCACTGGGATGGCCTGACTTTGTGAAAGGTGTAAGACTGTCTTCCTTTCTTTCGACTTTTAAAACAAACAATGTCTTACAGTGTCAACCAATGTCAAACAGTGGCGCAATGGTTAGCACTGCTGCCTCATAGCTCCAATGACCTGGGTTCAGTTCTGGGTACTGCCTGTGTGGAGTTTGCAAGTTCTCCCTGTGACTGCATGTGTTTCTGCTGGGTGCTCTGGTTTCCTCCCACAGCCAAAGACTTGCAGGTTGATAGGTAAATTGGCCATTGTAAGTTGCCCTTAGTGTAGGTAGGGGGTGGGGATGTGGTAGAGAATGTAGGATTAGTATAAATGGGTGGTTGTTGGTTGGCACAGACTTGGTGGGCTGAAGGGCCTGTTTCAGTGCTATATCACTCGATATCATACCTTCTTTATAGCAGAAGCAGGTTTCTTCCTTCTGTTGCTGGGGAAATGCATCTCTCTCTGACTCTTCACTGCATGCATCAAGCCATCCATCATTAAATTGATGTGTAGTCCTTGATAATGCTGAATCCAGAATGAGACTTTTCTCCAAACTCCATCTTGGCTCTTTAAATACTCCAGTTGAGACAGTGACATGCCTGCTGCTGTGTATTCGATGCCAAACCCAGAAGTAGTATTATAATTAGATGGTTGCATTAAAATGCCACAGACAGATGCGCTGAATGTTCTTCAGGGTTGTCCACCCAATATGACTCTTGCCCATCATTGGCTGTCCGTCAATTCAAGCATGATGTCTCTCAGGGTCATGAGTTACTGCCATGGGTCTTCATGTGACTGAGCAGGCCGATTTTCGACCCACAGATCTTTGGGCACATGGGATAAGACGTCCCATGAGGTGTTGGGATCTAGACTGCAGAATTTGCTTCCTTTTCTTTCCTTCTCTGTCTTCTGTCTGCCTTATCATTAAGGCATTGGGACTGTTAAGCATGATGAAGCTTCGTTGACAAGTTGTCGCCATTCTGAGTGACTGATAGCAAGCTCCTCCCAGTTGTTAAGGTCAATATAGCTGTGCTTCAAGGAGAGCTTCAGAGTGTCTTTGAAACATTTCTTTGTCCTCTCTTTACTAAGTCCCTACTTCTTACGTTCAGGAATGTGTCCATTTGCCCAATATCTAATTATCTGATGGCTTAATCCCTTTTTGACCTGAACTGGATATTGTAGGGTCAATTTTTGTTCTTGTCATACAATGGGTGAGGGATGGACAGGGCAACTGCTTCACCTGCCCAATAACATGTATTTCTTCTTTCATGGGATGTGGGCGTCACTGGCAAGGCCAGCATTTATTGCCCATCCCTAATTTCCCTTTAAAATGTGGTGGTCTTCTTGAACTGCTGCAGTCCATGTGGTGTAAGTACACCAACAGTGCTGTTAGGAAGGGAGTTCAAGGATTTTGCCCCAGCGACAGTGAAGGAATGGCGATATAGTTCCAAGTCAGAATGGTGTGTGGCTTGGAGGTGTACTTACAGGTGGTGGTCTTCCCATGCATCCACTGCCCTTGTCCTTCTAGGTGGTAGAGGTCACGGGTTTGGAACATGCTGTCAAAGGAGCCTTGGTGAGTTGCTGCAGTGCATCTTGTGGATGATACACACTGCTGCCACTGTGCATCGGTGGTGAGGGAGTGAATATTGAAGGTGGTGGAATAAATCAAGCGGGATACCTGGGCAATTTTCCACATTGTCAGGTCGATGCCCCTGTTGTTGCTGTTCTGGAATAGTTTAGCTTGGGGCATGGCTAGTTCTGGAGTACAAGCCTTTAGCACTATAGCTGGGATGTTGTCAGGGCCTTCGCTGTATCCAGTGTGCTCAGCCATTTCTTGATATCACGTGAAGTGAATTGAATTGGCTGAGAAACTGGCATCTATGATGCTGGCGACCTCAGGAGAAGGCCGAAATGAATCATCCACTCAGCACTTCCACTAAAGATGGTTGAAAATGCTACAGCCTTATCTTTTACACTGATGTGCTGGACTCCTATGTCATTGAGGATGGGGATGTTTATGGAGCTTCGTCCTCCCATTCATTGTTTAATTGTCCACTACGATTTACACCTGGATGTGGCAGGACTGCACAGCTTTGATCTGATCCGTTGGTTGTGGAATTGCTTATCTCCATCTATAACATGCTGCTTCCACTGTTTAGTGTGCATATAGGTATGTAGTCCCATGTTGTAGCTTTACCAGGTTGGCTTCTCACCTTTGCCTGGTGCTGCTCCTGGCATGCTCTCCTACGCTCCTCATTGAACCAGGATTGGTCCACTGGCTTAATGGTAATGGTTAGAGAGGGGAATATGACAGGCCATAAGGTTACAGGTTGTGGTGGAATACGATTCTGTTGCTGCTGAAGGCCCACAGCACCTCATGGATGTCTAGTTTTGAGTTGTCAGATCTTTTCTAAATCTATCCCATTTAGCAGTGTGATAGTGTCACACACCATGGTGGAGGCTGTCCTAAGTGTGGCAATGGGACTTGGTCTCCATGAGTGTCATGGTCACTCTTACCAATACTGTCATGGACAGATGTGGCTGCGACAGGTAGATTGGTGAGGGCAAGGTCAAGTAGGTTTTTTCCCTCGTGTTGGTTCCCTCATCGCTTGTCACAATTCCACTCTGGCAGTTATGTTCTTCAGGAATAGGCCAACTTAGTCAGGCGTAGTGCTACCGAGCCACTCTTGGTGATGGGTAATGAAGTCCCCCACATAGCGTACATTCTATGCCCTTGCTACCCTCAGCGCTTCTTCTAAGTGTTGTTCAATATGGAGGAGCAATGATTCATCAGTTGAGGGAGGGCAGTAGGTGGTAATCGGCAGGAGATTTCCTTGCCCATGTTTGACTTGATGCCATGAGACTTTATGGGGTCTAGAGTCAATATTGAGGACTCCCAGAGCCACTGCTCTGGTGGATCTCTCCTGACGGTGGGACGGTGAGGAACCAGGGTCATTGGCTGTAAGATACAATTCAGTGAGCATGACTATGTCAGACTGTTGCTTGACTAGACTGTTGGACAGCTCTCCCAATTTTGGCACAAGTAAGATTAGTGAGAAGGACTTTGAAGCGTCGACTTGGCAGGGTGTGCTTTTGTCGTATCCGGTGCCTAGCTTGATGCCAGGTGCTCCATCTAGTTTTATTCTGCTTGAACTTTTCTGTAGCAGTTTGATACAACTGAGTGGCTTGCTAGGCTATTTCAGAGGGCAGTTAAGAGTCACCTATAGGCTAGACCAAGTAAGGACAGCAAATTTCCCTCCCTAAAGAACATTAGTGAGCCAGATGAGTTTTTACAACTAGTTGGTAGTTTAAAAATCATCATTACATAGACTAACTTTTTAAGTCCAGATTTATTTAATTGATTAAATTCAAATTCCCCTTGCTGCTGTGGTGGGATTTGAACTCATGTCTCCACAGCATTAGCCCGGGCCTCTGAATTACTAATCCAGTAACATTACTACTATGATACCATTCCCTTGCTTCCAAGTACATATCCACGCCATTACTAAGACTACCTATTTCCATCTGTGTAACGTAACATAAGGAGTAAAAACCCCATGGCAAAAGTGATCCAACTGTGGCTCACAAGAGAAATTGAAGTTAGTGTTAGATTAAACAAAGAGGCTTGTAATATCACAAAAAGAGCAGTAAGCCTGAGATTTAAGAGGATTTTAAAATTCAGCAAAGGATGACCAAGAAATTGAAAAAGAAAGAGAAAAGAAAGAGAGTAAAGTAGCTGGAGACATAAAAACAAATCATCATAGCTTCTATAAGTATGTAAAAAGGAAGAGATTATCAAGAGCAAATGCAGGAGAAATTACAATGGAGAATAAGGAAATGGCAGACACATTAAACATACAGTTTGGGATAACTTTTTAATTTTCAGATCCTCTCCCAACGTGGGAGCCCAGAAGGACTTGGGAACCCGAAAGTTTCAGCAGTGTGTTTGTCAGAGGCTTTTTAAACCAGCCACTGCATTTGCACCTGACTTCCAGGTTTCATGACCAATTAGAGTGAGCAGGGATGCTGATGATCTGCATCCGTCTATTTCAGCTCATCTATTTAAAGGGACCCTGCATGGATCAGTTTGAAGTATGGTAGAGCTATCCTGATATGGACCATGACCTTTGGCTGTTCATCTCCCTGCTCAGAAGATTTTGCAGCCGCTCTGAGACATACTGGACTCTAGCACCAGGGAGGTAACATACCATTCTGTGGAGCTGGAATCCCAAATCATCTTACTCTCTGTAGCCCAGGAATGCTGCCTGGGATTGCAGCTTCTGTCTCAGATCCTGTATTTGCATTTTTTAAACATTTCTGCAGTAAGTTGTTGCAGTGCAGTCTGCTGGAGTGAGAATCCACAGCTTCACATCCACTGTTCACCTCCTCTGTGATAATGTGAAGAGGTGTTGAGCAAAGACATTGTATGTCTCGACAGGGAAGAGGGGAGAACTTTATTCATCGTCATCCTATCCACAATCCCACTAAGATGAACTATAGTAGAAAACCTATCTACAATTTAGAAATGGCTTCCTCTATTTGAATGATATAAAATAGCCACCGACCACCTCCAGGCGCTTACCCATTGTCTCTCGAGATAAGGAGGCCAAAGATGAGATGAATAGAGGATATAATTAGCTCAACAGCTATATCTAAATAGTTTTATTCCAATTTCCCAGTTCTGTGCAAACTTGAAATAAAAGTAGAAATGCAGGTCAATCAGCATCTGTAAAGAGAAAAACAGCAGGTTAGCATTTTGGGTGTATATCTTTTTCTCTATCTAACCTCCTCTGGAGCCTGAGTTTCCAGGAGTTGGCATTAGGGCCTCTGTATGAAAAAATGTTTCTGGAAGGCACTCAGTAATTGAGAATACAGGAATGCTATTGTTTCCTCTAAGCATCTGATGTCCCCTTCTTGGGAAACCAATTATAACCAAAACCAGTTTACTACCTTAACAAGTAATCAATGAGCCTGCAGTCTATT